>NC_134234.1:226028868-226330696 GCF_965152275.1 Natator depressus | reverse complement strand
GAGAGTGATTGCTCTCTCTGACCCAATTAACATTTAAAGTGGAACAGCTTCAAGGGGATAGACTGAGGGAGCCCTACGTCAGAATATCCCATAGCTCAGTGGTTAGGGCACTTTCCTGAGAGGTAGGAACTGGTTTAAATCCCTTCTCCTGCTCAGGGGAATTGAACCTGGGTCTCCCACATCCTGGGTGATTATGGGTTATAGATTATAAGGAAGGGCTCAAGCCCCATTTTGTGTGGAGTTAGCTGTGCTCTGGGTACTGCAGGCAAGTAGGGTTGCCAAGTCTCCAGGAATTAAAGATTAATCTTTAATTAATGATTAGTCATGTGATAACTCCAGGAATACATCCAAGTGAAACTGGCAACCCTTGAGGCAGGACATGCAGAGCAGTGGCTGTTTTCACCTGGTTTGTGCATCCTGCTGGGACTTGGGCATGTCTGGACACCTACAGTGAGGCAGCAGTGTGTATGCCTGGAGGCAGGAACTTACACCTCTATGGGACTTTTATAGCAAAAATTAACTTGCAAAGTAAGTGTATGAGTTTACAGAGTTAGGCAGCAGCTCAGTGGGGGTTATGTGAATTGTAGTGGTGCCTAAAACTGGAACTTAGGCATCTAAATCACTTTAATGATCTGGACCTCAGAGAGGTCACAGGAGTATCCTGTGGTAGAGCATGAAACTGAACCCAGGTCTCCCAAGTCCTAGGTGAGTGCCCTAACCATTCAACCAGTCTTCAACAGCCCTCATGTAGATGGGATCTGATACATGTGACCATGTGTCATCAGCTGTGGTTTCATTACCATCTGACACCATCTGTCAACCCGTCTTGTGAACATCAGTGAGACAATATGATCTTCTGTTTTGTTTAGCTTGTTATTAAATGCCCTCAAAAAATTCAGAACAGTCATGTGTCACACTCTTGGTGAGATCATATGAATGAGCAGCTTTTGGTAACTGTTTTCAGAGGTATCTGCAGTTTGAAAACCACTGTGGTCTCGTACAGCATTTCTCAAATTGGGGGTCCGCTGACCCCTGGGGATCTGTGAGGGTACTTCAGGGAGTCCGCTGGCCCTGCTGATCAATTCCTCTCCCTCCCAGCACCTCCTGCATGCCACTGTTCCCAGCATGCAGGAGACACTGAGAAGGAGGAGGAGGAGCAGGGATGGGGTGCGCTCAGGGGAGGGGGCGGAATCATGTCTGGGGCCAATTGGTCAACTCCTCCCCACATAGGAGCCAATTTTTCCTGGCACTGGTGGGTGCCAGCCCCCACCCCCGGCCCTGCCCCAACTGCACCCTGCCTCGCCCCCATTCCAACCCCTTCCCCAAAGTCCCTGTCCCAATTCCGCCCCCTCTCTGCCCCTATTGTACTTCTTCCCCAAATCCCTGCCCCGGCCCCGCCTCTTCCCGGAGTGCGCCGTGTTCCCACTCCTCCCGCTCCCTCCCAGCGCTTGCCGCTGCGAAACAGCTGTTTCGCGGCGGGAAGTACTGGGAGCTAGGGGGAGAAGTGGGGATGCGGCGTGCTCAGCAGGGGAGGCGGAGCGGAGGTGAGCTGGGGCAGGGGAATGGGGCGGGGAGCTGCCGGTGGGTGCAGAGCACCCACCAATTTTTCCCCGTGGATGCTCTGGGTCTGGAGCACCCACAGCACCCACGGAGTCAGCACTAATGCCTCCCCCTCCCTCCCAGTGCCTCCTGCATGCTGGGGAACAGAAGGGAGTGGGGATGGGGGACGCTCAGGGGAGGGGGTGGAGAGGCAGGGAAGAGGTGGGGCAGGAGTGGGGTCTTGGGGGAAGGGTTGGAGTGGGGGCAGGGCCTGGGGCTGAGTGGGGGAGTTGGGGGTCCGCAAAAAATTTAAAACCAAATGGGGGTCCTTGGGTTGCTAACGTTTGAGAACCGTTGGTCTAGTAGAATTAAGGCAGGGTTAAGAACAAGGTATTCAAAAGTTCTAAGTCTGGCCCTGGTACAGTTCTGGTACTACTGTGCCATGAGCACATCACTGCATGTCTTTGCCTTGATTTGTCCATCTCTAATATGGGGATACTATGTACCTGACAGAGGCAGAGTGAAAATGAATGAACTGATGAAAACTAGATTTTATAACCTCTTCAGAGAGACCAGGGATCAACATCCTCTACAGCAAACAGAGAAGGATTAAGAATGAGCTCGCAAAACTGGATATTCTCATAAAAAATCAACCTTCCACACAAACTTCCTCGTGGATGGACTTTACAAAAACTAGACAAGCCATTTACAACACACACTTTGCTTCTCTACAAAAGAAAAAGGACACTAAACTATCTAAACTACTACATGCCACAAGGGGCCACAACAGTGGTTCCCTCAACCCACCCAGCAATATTGTTAATCTATCCAACTATACTCTCAGCCCAGCAGAAGAATCTGTCCTATCTCGGGGCCTCTCCTTCTGCCCCTCCACCCCCACGAACATGATACAGTTCTGTGGTGACCTAGAATCCTATTTTCTACGTCTCCGACTCAAGGAATATTTCCAACACACCTCTGAACAACATACTAACCCACAGAGACCTTCCTACGAAGACTACAAAAAGAAGGATTCTGGGTGGACTACTCCTGAAGGTCGAAACAACAGACTGGACTTCTACATAGAGTGCTTCCACCAATGTGCACGGGCTGAAATTGTGGAAAAGCAGCATCATTGCCCCATAACCTCAGCCGTACAGAAAACAATGCCATCCACAGCCTCAGAAACAACTCTGACATCATAATCAAGAAGGCTGACAAAGGAGGTGCTGTCGTCATCATGAATAGGCTGGAATATGAACAAGAGGCTGCTAGACAGCTCTCCAACACCACTTTCTACAAGCCATTACCCTCTGATCCCACTGAGGGTTACCAAAAGAAACTACACCATCTGCTCAAGAAACTCCCTGAAAAAGCACAAGAACAAATCCGCACAGACACACCCCTAGAACCCCAAGCAGGGGTATTCTATCTGCTACCCAAGATCCATAAACCTGGAAATCCTGGAAGCCCCAGCATCTCAGGCATTGGCACCCTGACAGCAGGATTGTCTGGCTATGTAGACTCCCTCCTCAGGCCCTACGCTACCAGCACTCCCAGCTATCTTCGAGACACCACTGACTTCCTGAGGAAACTACAATTCACCGGTGATCTTCCTGAAAACACCATCCTAGCCACTATGGATGTAGAAGCCCTCTACACCAACATTCCACACAAAGATGGACTACAAGCCATCAAGAACAGTATCCCCGATAATGTCACGGCAAACCTGTGGCTGAACTTTGTGACTTTGTCCTCACCCATAACTATTTCACATTTGGGGACAATGTATACCTTCAAATCAGCGGCACTGCTATGGATACCCACATGGCCCCACAGTATGCCAACATTTTTATGGCTGACTTAGAACAACGCTTCCTTAGCTCTCGGTCCCTAATGCCCCTACTCTACTTGCGCTACATTGATGCCATCTTCATCATCTGGACCCATGGAAAAGAAGTCCTTGAGGAATTCCACCCTGATTTCAACAATTTCCATCCCACCATCCACCTCAGCCTGGACCAGTCCACACAAGAGATCCACTTCCTGGACACTACAGTGCTAATAAGCGATGGTCACATAAACGCCACCCTATACCGGAAACCTACTGACCTATACCTACCTACATGCCTCCAGCTTTCATCCAGACCACACCACACGATCCATTGTCTACAGCCAAGCTCTATGATAGAACCACATTTGCTCCAACCCCTCAGACAGAGACAAACACCTACAAGATCTCTATCAAGTGTTCTTACAACTACAATACCCACCTGCTGAAATGAAGAAACAGATTGACAGAGCCAGAAGAGTACCCAGAAGTCACCTACTACAGGACAGGCCCAACAAAAAAAATTACAGAACGCCACTAGCCATCACCTTCAGCCCCCAACTAAAACCTCTCCAACGCATCATCAAGGATCTACAACCTATCCTGAAGGGCGACCCATCACTCTCACAGATCTTGGGAGACAGGCCAGTCCTTGCTTACAGACAGCCCCCCAACCTGAAGCAAATTCTCACCAGCAACCACACACCACACAACGGAACCACTAACCCAGGAACGTATTCTTGCAACAAAGCCCGTTGCCAACTGTGTCCACATATCTATTCAAGGGACATCATTATAGGGCCTAATCACATCAGCCACACTATCAGAAGCTCGTTCACCTGCACATCTACCAATGTGATATATGCCATTGTGTGCCAGCAATGCCCCTCTGCCATGTACATTGGCCAAACTGGACAGTCTCTTCATAAAAGAATAAATGGACACAAATCAGAAGTCAAGAATTATATCATTCAAAAACCAGTCGGAGAACACTTCAATCTCTTTGGTCACTCAATTACAGACCTAAAAGTGGCAATTCTTCAACAAAAAAACTTCAAAAACAGACTCCAACGAGAGACTGCTGAATTGGAATTAATTTGCAAACTGGATACAATTAACTTAGGCTTGAATAAAGACTGGGAGTGGATGGGTCATTACACAAAGTAAAATTGTTTCCCCATTTTTATTCCCCACCCCCCCCACCGCCGTTCCTCACACGTTCTTGTGAACTGCTGGAAATGGCCCACCTTGATTATCACTACAAAAGGTTTTTTCCCCCTGCTCTCCTGCTAGTAATAGCTCACCTTACCTGATCACTCTTGTTATAGTGTGTATGGTAACACCCATTGTTTCATGTTCTCTGTGTATGTAAATCTCCCCACTGTATTTTCCACTGCATGCATCCGATGAAGTGAGCTGTAGCTCACGAAAGCTTATGCTCAAATAAATTTGTTAGTCTCTAAGGTGCCACAAGTCCTCCTTTTCTTTTTGCAAATACAGACTAACACGGCTGCTACTCAGAAACCTTTAAATATTAATGTTACAGATGATTGTACTTTGTACTTTGAACATGAGGCGTACTATAACATGGCTAATTATCCATTACCCAATCTGGGTGCTATTGTTCCACCCTCAGCAGATCCTTTGTTTCTTTATATTGTCTGGATTTACGTCTCCTAGCTTGTGGTATCTAGCATTGTGCTAAGTGCTAGAATGCATTGCACTAGAACAAAAGATGTCACTAATGATTACCTTGAGTTTTGGTGCAGTAGCAGAGGCTCATTGCTAAAAGAGGGAAGTGTGATAGTGTTTGCAATTTGGAAAATAGTGCCTTTTCCTTACTCCATTATGTAAATGGTGCCTAGAGTATAGTTGTGGGCACCTTCGAAGGTGGGGCTAGATCAGTCAACTCCCACTTCCAAATGGGCCAGAATGCGAGCCTCCATTACCCTCCTGTCAAATTTTCAAACACCTTTGTACTTTATCCACTGCTGCCCCTCATATTTGGGAGACACTCCCTGTAATCCTCCTCAAAACTAACTTATTCTCCTCCTTAAATCCCTCCTCAAAACTTCCCTTTGTCCTGCCTATAAAAATATCTTCACAGTGGTTAGGCTGTTGGTATGACAAGACCTAGCATGACCAACACTGTCTCATTGTTTCCTCGTGCTCTCTGTAATTGCCAGGATCGCCTCTGGAGCCTTTTTTGAAAAGGTATCCCATTAGGTATTCTCTGTTTATCTGGTACAGAAGATGATTTAAGTGATAGGTTACATACAACAGTTAGTAATTCTGCAATTTCATATTTGAGTTCCTTCAGGACTCTTGGTGAATGCTCATGCTAGTTCTCCTCAAGCTAGCATGAGTATAGATAGCACTGTAGCCATGGTAGCACGGGTAGCAACAACAGAGGCCTGGTTTAGCTCTGCCAAGTTTATACCCACAGGGTTTAGGCACGTCTGTACTCGGGACAGCTAAGCCATGCCTCTGCTGCTGCTACTGTGGCTACACTCCTATTTATACTTATGGTAGCTTGAGTATGTGTACATGGGTAGGGGAATCACACCTCTAGTTCTTACTGCAGACTTAGCCTATGAAAGAGGATTCATTTTTGTTTAAGTGATGAACCTTTCTAGAGGTTTAAGGTTGTGTGTGTGGTGGGGGTGGGGTGGGGTGGAGTGGGGTGAAAACCTGAGCTGGGGCCTGGGCCTTAACTTGTGTTAAGAATTTTTTTAAAAAACTGTTTTCCCCTCACACTTTCTCTCAATTGTGGAATTGACTGGAAGGCTCTTGGTTACATCTAGTAAATTGAAGGTCAATTATGGCCTGGGGAGAAGTACATCTTGGAAGCTACTCACAGGTGTATTACAGGGACTGAGGGAATAAGCAGTGGTGGGGTGACAGAAATACTGTTTGATAGTAAAGGGCAGTGCAGGGGAACAGTGCCCCAGATTTATGTTTTTGAAGGGGGGAGAGGAAAGTATGTGCTCCTTTCTCTTCTCTGCCAATTTCCTTTACCCCCCACTGAAATGTACCCCTGTGATGCCCCACTTTGAAAACATGCTCAGCTTGCAGCGAGGGGAGGAGGGACACACTGGTGCCTGCAGCAGCAACTGCTTCTCTGTCAGAACTCCTAGTGAAGCTCAGCCATTTCCAAGGCATTTTTTTTCCAAATGATTTGCTCAGAAAGACAGTCTTTTGCTGGAGTTCCTGCATTTCAGATGGCCCAGGAGAGGCAGAGGAGAGTGAGTCAGCACTATCTGCAAAAGCCAGAGAACAAGACCAGCAGTATATGGAATTCATGCCACCACAAGGCTCATGTCTTGGAGTAACCAGCTACTGGTGCCTCTAGGAGCTTACCATGGGAAGTGCTACTTCTGTACCTCGGTGGGAGCTGGCTTCAAAACTGCAGAGCCAAGTTACCAGGGTGGGAGGAAGGATGATCCAGTGATTAAGGCTTTAGCCTGGGAGGAAGGTACACACAGGCTTAGTTCCCTGCTGTGCCACAGACTTCCTGTGTGACCTTGGGCAAGTCACTTAGTCTCTCTGAGATTCAGTTCCTCGTCTGTCAAATGGGGATATTAGCACTTCCCTACCTCACTGGAGTATTGTGAGGATCAGTACAAAAATACTGTGAGGTACTCAGATACTATGAGGATGGAGGTAACAGAAGTACCAGAGATCACATTGGGGGGAGGGGGGGGAAACTGTCCTGTGGAAACTGGGTAGCGACCACTCAGTTGGGGAGTCAACAGTGGGTGGTGTCCAGGTGGATGCTTGTGGGGAAATGCAGTGTTTTGATGGACTGTATGATCAAGATGTCAAATCACTAAGAGTCAGGATTCCCAAATCACTAGAGGTATGTGTATATAGGACCATCTGCCCATTCTGTGCCAAACACCCACCCTACCAAGTCTTGGAGCACATTAACAGAAAAAGCTATCATTCCAACCTTTAACCAGTGGATTATCATGGCTGGTTCCAAAATGCTTACATAAGAGGACAAAGCAATGCTTTTCAAAACAAACAAACAAAACCCCACCACAACTTCAGATTTTCCAGAGCAGATGGAGAAGCACATTCTCCCCACCCCATAATATTGATGTTAATGGTGTCTACATCCCCACAGTGATTCTTGGTAATGCAGCATACCCTGGGTTCAAAGATCCATACCCTATTAACAGTCAGATGGCAATTCAGATACATTGCAGATTCAAGATAGTGGTTCTTCAGGACCCTTAAAACAAGGTGGGCATGACTGACATGATAGCCTCTTAGAGCAATTAACAATGTCCAGATCTGCCTGTTGTACTCTGGATAACATCTGTGGGAACAGGGATGAGGTGTTTGATACACTAAGGGAGGAGGTCACAGGACTTGAAGCAAAACATGTAGAGCTGGAAAATCAAGTTGACACCTGAAGCTGTAACTTATGTCAACACAACATGCTGTTGACGTGCACACCAAATCCAATATGTTCTATGCACAGGTTTTGCAAGTGTAGGGTGCAGATGGAGAACACAAATGCCTGATATAGACTAAAGCAAATGTCAGCAGTTGTTGGAATTAACTGGGATTGTTTCCTGTCGTGGGTTTACTCTTATAATACAAGTAGGGTTCTCTTCAGTGACTGTTATGGAATGTATTGTCAAATCTTTTAAAAGTGACTAATGACTTTTGGGTACCCAATACGAGACCCTTTTAAAGGGGCTTGATTTTTTTTTTCCAGGAGGTGGATGCTCAGCACTTTAAGCTGTCTCCAGTTGGAGTAAACATAATCACTAGTCACTCTGGAAAGCTTTGTCATACGCTTGACGCAGAAAATGTCAAAATCAACTCATGCACTTGCAGGCCAGCTGCAATAAGTAACTGCTGTACTGAGAGGTGATGGTGGGAAAGAACTTGGGGTAAATGTTTCCACACTGTCCACAGGGACTTCAAATGCATGCCTTGGGAGTCCTGGTTTTCTTTAGCCTGATCTTGGGCAGGGATACCAGGGCCATGCACAGGAAGGACCAAATGAACATGGTGCATGTCACTGTCCTGGGCAGATTGGGATTTGACATGTCCACCTGTATCTTGTATTGCACTGAGGGATGAGCCTTGTGAGTCCAGTCCAATAAGAGCTCAAACTCAACTAGACAGGGCACCTAATCAGGTGGGATGGTAATGGCAAGACTTTTAACTGTTGGGGTTGGGAACAGGGCTGCTTGTTGCCTACACTGGCATATGAAGATGGTCATGGTGGAGGACAACATGCTGATTAGTCATGCTTAACGCAAATCTACTCCAAATGCTGTTTGAACACCTGTGCACTGTTGTGAGCAACTTGTGTGCAGGTGCATGGTGTGTTACAGGCATGTCATGGGATCCAAAAAGCAGTTATTTCATCAGATTTCTCCAGTACAGACAATGCTCTGATACAAAGCTGATTGGGGGATGATTTAACATTGTTTTCTCTGCATACGGTCCATAAAGAGAGACAAGGTGGGTGAAGTATTATCTTTTATTAGACCAACTCCTCTTGGTGAGAGAGAAACACACTTTTGAGCCACACAGAACTCTTCTTCTGGTCTCTTGGACTTCTGTGTACTGGTCAGAGGGTTATAGCTGGTGAGACCTCTGGGGATGATGATGTATCTTGCATTTGTTCATGAAGTACTGTGGCTGTTACGTTTTTTGCTTCTTTTTTTTACATATTCTTAGCTGTCTGAAATGGAAACTAATGGTTCCATAAAGGTAGTTGATTCCAGTCGAGAAACCACTAAGTGGCAGCACAGTCAGGAGGCACTGTTTGCACAAGATTTATGGTACTGTATTGTCCCTATGTTTTATACTGATTAGGAGTGAAACTTTCATCACTCTTGCTCCTATGATTCAGTGAGAACAGAGTTGTTACAGAGCTTCTATCACAGTCAAGGTTCTCGGTCTCAAATGATCTTTGCGGATCAGACTAGAATGACCAGATAGCAAGTGTAAAAAATCGGGACAGGGGTGGGGGGTAATAGGTGCCTACATAAGGAAAAGCCCCCAAAATCAGGACTGTCCCTATAAAATCAAGACATCTGGTCACCCTGATCAGACTCAGGCCAGGTCTACACTAGAAAATATTTGCCTTCAATTTTTAACATTGCATGTGTGAAACATTTACTTGGTTAGTAGCCTATGAGGAGCAGCTACAGGTGTTACCCAAGGTTTTCAGAACCCAAATCAGGGTGACTTTACTGTTTCTTTCCAGACGGTGTCAGGAATAAATCAGTGGGGGCATGCTCATCCATCTGATAAATGACAGGCACAAGCAAGAGTGCTTTTACCTAAAACTACTTTTTTATTAGGTCTCAAGCTCTCTCTCACACACGCACACACATGCTGTAGCAGTAGGTTCAGAGTATTCCAAACATTTATAGCTACCCAAAAAGTATGAAATAGTTTCAAATAATCAGCAGCCAGGCCTCTGACCACCTTCCATCTAGCTGCTGGGAACTTACAAGTCAAATCCTTGGCCAGAGGAAAGCTCTTCTCCAAAGCACACTTTCTATCTAAAATGTTTATAAATTTTCTCTGAATAAAGCACAATTCCATAATAACCTCTAACAGGCTAACAATTTCTCTAGCAACAGCCAAAAACAATTCATTATTCTCATCAGCAAAACATTTCTAGTCATAACAACAATAAAACTTACATATGAGAGGCACCTAAAACCAAGGTTGTTGTCCAAACCTTCCTTCTATTTTCACAATACATTCACTTCTTATCCATCCTCCCATTCTAATAGCAAAACTGCAAACATGCCTTGTCTCAGGGCCTAAGATTATCCTAGCTATGTGATGTTTGGGTTTCAGCTGGCAGTGGCTGATCACACAAAAAGGCTGACTGCAGTACTGTCGAATTCTGAGGTTACACGGGCACCTGGATGTGTTCTCTGCTTATACTAGACTTGCAAAACAACAAGAGGTACCTATATCACACTTGAGACTTACTTTTCTGCTCTGGCCCCAAATATCTTGTGTGACCTCAGGCACATTACTTTGATTTAAACAAAAATTACAAACTGAATGGTTATGATTGCACTTGCAAATGCCAGTTCAGTGTGTATGGTAACACCCACTGTTTCATGTTCTCTGTGTATATAAATCTCCCCACTGCATTACTGCATGCATCGGATGAAGTGAACTGTAGCTCACGAAAGCTTATGCTCAAATACATTTGTTAGTCTCTAAGGTGCCACAAGTCCTCCTTTTCTTTTTGCGGATACAGACTAACACGGCTGCTACTCTGAAACCTGTCTGATACTGCAATCAATCATTTCACACACAAATTAGTATGCAATTGTGCCTGCCTAACTTTGGGCAAGCTACTTTGGGCCAGATTTTCAATGTCACACAAGGACCCAAATTTATATCTAGTGTAACTCCACTAGGCCTGGTTCTTCCTTCACTTAGGCTAGGTCTACACTAAAAAGTTAAGTTGACCCAGCTACGTTGCCCAGGGGTGTGAAAAATCCATACCTCTGAGTGACCTAGTTAGGCCAACCTGATCCCCCGTATAGCCAGCGCTAGGTCGACAGAAGAATTCTTCCATCAGCCTGGCCACCGTCTCTCAGAGAGGTGGATTCACTATGTCAACAGGAGAACCCCTCCCATCGCTGTAGTCTCTACACACAAAACCCTACAGCTGCAGCACACCAGCAGTACTGCTGCAGGTGTTTTAAGTGTAGACCAGCCCTGACACTGGTATAAATCAATAGTGAATCCATCTAAATCCATGAAAGAAGAGAATTGGGCCCTTTGACTTTAGTGGAGTTACAGCAGGGAAGAATTTGCCCCAATAAGTTTGCATCTGAGTTGAGAACACAGGCCTACCAACTTCTATGTTTTTTGTCTTAACCACACCACAAGCTCATTTAGTCCTTACTGTTAGGATATAGATATTCAGGCCTGTCTGTAAAGGCCTATACTCTAAGAATTTAGGTGTATTCTTATCACTTAGCTAGTTCTAGAGGTATAAAAGAGAGAATCAAATCACTGTCTGCCAGTGGAAGGGCCTTCTCTCACTGTGACAGTCTGGGGCCCGTTCTTAGGCTAAGGCCTTTGGCTAAGCGGCAGAGGCAGCCATAAGCTGGGAAGCGACCGGTCACATCTTTACATTCCAAACTAGTCTCATTGAAATCAGGTGCTATTGGGCTGTTAGGCATTATCAGGACAGGATTGTATTCCTATCACCTCCAGAGAAAGGAAAGTGCCTAGAAAATGTAAAAGGAAACTTAGTTTGATAGCATCCTGTCTGGCAAGAACTCACTTATCAATAGCTGGGATGTGAAATCCTCATTTGTGTGTTGTTCTATCACTGTAGTCCCCATTTCCCTATTGTTTGTCTGTATAATCTCTGTCTGGTTAATTAATTTTGCTGGGTGTAAACTAATTAAGGTGGTGGGATACAATTGGTTAAATAATCATGTTACAATATGTTAGGATTGGTTAGTTAAATTTCAAGAAAATGGTTGGTTAAGGTATAGCTAAGCAGAACTCAAGTTTTACTATATAGTCTGCAGTCAATCAGGAAGTAAGGGGGGGAATGGGGGTGGGGAAATTGGAATCATGTTTTGCTAAGGGGGAGAATGGGAACAGGGACACAGGTAAGGCTCTGTGGTGTCAGAGCTGAGAAGAGGGACACTAAGGAAGGAAACTGGAATCATGCTTGCTGGAGTTCACGCCAATCAACATCAAATTGTTTGCACCTTTGGACTTTGGGTATTGTTGCTCTCTGTTCATGTGAGAAGGACCAGGGAAGTAAGTGGGTGAAGGAATAAGCCCCTAACACTTACTACTGAGAGTATCAGCACAGCTCTAGGAAGAGGATTACATTAATCTGTGCTGCACCTGCTTTCTAGATTACTGCCTTTGCAACTACAAAGGAAAATATTAGTCATTCCTAAGCAATAGCTATTGGCCAGATCATCAACTGGGGTGAATGTGCAATTCCATTAATTTCATTGGAACTATGTCATTTGACACCAGTTGAGAATTTGGCCCATTGTTTTCTTTCTTCTCCAGTGTCAGTGATGGATTTAGATAGAGATTTTTATTTTATTTTTTTTACTCCAAATAGCATTCTCTGTCAGGATATATCAAATTTATGTTAAATTTAAAGCCTAAACTAATGGAGAGCTGTCTCTCTAAATATTCACTACCTATTACCTGGAAATAGTGATCGAGCAGGGGCAGATCTCAAACCTGACTGAAAATGAAATGGTTAGAATGGGGTATATGGGAAGGTGGGGTTTTTTATGTGCACTTTGACTTATCCTCTGACTACACATTAATACAGCTGTAACTCTGTGTAGCTGTCTGTCTCTATCTGCCTTTGCAATCATCAGAAATCAAATGTTTAAAGAGAAAAGTGAATTGGAACCTTGAATTTCCTTTAAGATAATTGAAATAAAGCAAACTTTCTTGTAAAGAAAACTAAGTGAAAGTAAAATAAAACAACTCTGTGACTGTATCTTATGAGTTGTAGCAAGGAAATATCTTCAGCCTTTTTTATTTTTAAATGCTTCATACAGAAATGCTGCAAGACTGAGCCTTTTCTGCATTTACTATCAGGGCATTATTTTGCAGGTTGTACCTGTAAAGACATTTATTTATCAAGCAGTTTATGGAAATAGCACATACTGCAATGGCATGTACTGGCCCAGTTCCTCACCTTTGAGCTGTTCTTTTTGTAATTCTTCTAAGAGTTGTCAGCATTTAAGGGCTTCTTTAAACCTTCCTGGACACTCTTTCCTAATTATTGAATAAACCTTTGACAGCCCTGGCTATCTTGGTAAGATATGTAATTACATGCAGAGGATGGTGAGTCCTTGGTTTAAGTCTCCCATAAACGGTAATCCTCTCCCAATTTCTGGGAACACAAAAATGAACTATGTTTATTTGACAGAAGGACTCTTGTGTAGACACAAATAAAATCTAATCATGGAAGACTGAAGCTGAGATAAAATTCTTTCTACGTAGATCATTCATTATAAAAGAAATTTTGTATATAACAGGTCCTGATTTGAAGCACTAACCAGCTAGGGCCGTTACATAGTCCCATTGCTTAATTACTACTTGTAGTGTGTAAAGTTAAATCAAACAAAATGAAACAGGAAAATTTGGAGATAAAGCAGAATTCTTTAAAACAGGGACTTGCCACTTGATCTTATTTTTTTTTAAATCAATCATCTTATTTTCATTTTGAAAAGGAAGAGAAGGGCACTTGCTGCTGCCTTTATATATTAATATATTTATATATTAATGCCTACCTACATGCCTCCAGCTTTCATCCAGACCACACCACACGATCCATTGTCTACAGCCAAGCTCAACGATACAACCGCATTTGCTCCAACCACTCAGTCAGAGACAAACACCTACAAGGTCTCTATCAAGTGTTCTTACAACTACAATACCCACCTGCTGAAGTGAAGAAACAGATTGACAGAGCCAGAAGAGTACCCAGAAGTCACCTACTACAGGACAGGCCCAACAAAGAAAATTACAGAACACCACTAGCCATCACTTTCAGCCCCCAACTAAAACCTCTCCAATGCATCATCAAGGATCTAAAACCTATCCTGAAGGACGACCCATCACTCTCACAGATCTTGGGAGACAGGCCAGTCCTTGCTTACAGACAGCCCCCCAACCTGAAGCAAATTCTCACCAGCAACCACACACCACACAACAGAACCACTAACCCAGGAACCTATCCTTGCAACAAAGCCCGTTGCCAACTATGTCCACATATCCATCCAGGGGACACCATCACAGGGCCTAATCACATCAGCCACACTATCAGAAGCTCGTTCACCTGCACATCTACCAATGTGATATATGCCATCGTGTACCAGCAATGCCCCTCTGCCATGTACATTGGCCAAACTGGACAGTCTCTTCGTAAAAGAATAAATGGACACTAATCAGACATAAAGAATTATAACGTTCAAAAACCAGTTGGAGAACACTTCAATCTCTTTGGTCACTCGATTACAGACCTAAAAGTGGCAATTCTTCAACAAAAAAACTTCAAAAACAGACTCCAACGAGAGACTGCTGAATTGGAATTAATTTGCAAACTGGATACAATTAACTTAGGCTTGAATAAAGACTGGGAGTGGATGGGTCATTACACAAAGTAAAACTATTTCCCCATGTTTATTCCCTCCCCGCTGTTCCTCAGACGTTCTTGTCAACTGCTGGAAATGGCCCACCTTGATTATCACTACAAAAGGTTTCTTTCCCCCCGCTCTCCTGCTGGTAATAGCTCACCTTACCTGATCACTCTTGTTACAGTGTGTATGGTAACACCCATTGTTTCATGTTCTCTGTGTATATAAACCTTCCCACTGTATTTTCCACTGCATGCATCCGATGAAGTGAGCTGTAGCTCATGAAAGCTTATGCTCAAATAGATTTGTTAGTCTCTAAGGTGCTACAAGTCCTCCTTTTCTTTTATATTAATCTGAGTTTTCATTGGGATGGAAATGAAAGGCAGGGGCTCTGCCAGTAAGTGATTAAAATGAAATGCTTTTCACTCTAGCAATTCAGGCTTCCTCATGGTACAACCTCAGTGGACCAAGTACAAAGAAAGGGAGAAAGAAAAGGGAGTGGTTCTCCTAAAAAGGTTTAATTTGGGGTTCAAAACAAATGTATATAAAGCATGAACATTAGTACTATGTTGAGTATCTTCTGTTGGCACTTTAAGGCGCTAGTAGTCCAGCTAACTCTCTGCAAAGGAGAGAGAGCAGTAGGATCAGGGGAATTTTTTCTTTTCAGATTCAGCCTTCAAAGAAGTTTTCAAAGGGAAAGGAAGACTAAAGAAGACTTTATTCTGGTTCTGGGATTGATTGATCTGGGATGGAGGAAAGTATAGGCAGAAGAGAAGAAGGATGGCCTTGAGTGACTTGGTTCAACTCCCTGCTCTACCATAGACTACCTACATGGCCATAGGCAAGTCACTTAGGAAACTGAAGCACAGAGACAGTATCTGTAAAATGAGGATCATAATATTTCCTTTGTCTGTTTAGATTATAAATTCTTTGAGTCAGGAAGTCTCTCTCATTTGTGTTTACACGGGGCCTAGTACAATGGGGTCTTGATCTCAGTTGCAGCCTCTCAGTTCTGTTGTAATAAGCATACATCTACGTGGATAACCATCAATGGGTGAAATGCACCCTGTGGCTGTCTGCAGGCCTTTGAAGAAGAAAACAGCTTACTTTCCCCCTACCCACAAGAAGGAGGCTGTAGGCTGCAACACAGTCCCCTGTGCACTTGTCCATGTAACAGTTTTTCATATTCAGATACAAATATGAAAAATCCATTAGCTGCCCATGTCTGTGAAGATCAGTGCAAATCATATTTGGCATTGCATCAGTAATCCTGACTGGTCACAGCAAGGTGTAACACCTGTAGTTTCCCCAGTTCTTCAAGTGCACCAAGCTCCATTCCAACACAACTGGAGGTATGGTCCTAGATTTGCACACTTGGAAAATTAGGAATATTACTATTTGCAAAACTAAAGTATTGTTTGAAGTTAGAAAAAAGCCCAAGAAAATTAAATGGACACCAAGGTCAAACAAACAAACAAATAAAAAAAAATATTTGTAATGTTGGTAATAAGCCAAATCATGGAAGTCTCTGGGAGTTTTGGGGTGTTCAGGGAAAACAGGAGCTGGCTCAATAAACTTTAAATGATTATTAAAATGTATGGGTAAAAAATACAAATCTAAATGGCCTTTCACCATTTATGCCATGTGCTCGCTTTCTGCATTTCTCTCAGCTTGGACAATGGAAATACACTAGCCTGTACTCAACAGGAGTCTTGTCAGCGTAAAGATTGTATTGAAAAGACAGATTATCCTGACTATTGATTGAAAACTCTTGCACATAGTGTGTGAAGATTAGCAATCTGAATTTTGAAACCAGACCAGAAAATCAACGGAGCTATTAGAGTAGTTCTGTTTTCACAAACTGAATACAGAGTGAAGCTTAAAGATTTTTTTTTTTAAATAAACAGAACTTCTATGTGTTGACATTGGCAACAAATAAGGTTAGAAGAGGCCATGCAAAGAGAGAATAGGGTTTTTTAACCTTTAGGAGCTAATCTTCATTCCTATTAGTCAGTGGATAGAAACAAAAGCAGTATTATTCCTTTGTGCCGGAGCTAGTTTACCCTTTGCACAACACCTAAAAATGGTGGAGTAAATGGTCTTCAGTGCTATACTGCTTTTAGTAAAAACACTGAAAGACCCTTATTCCTACAGGAAAAATACAAGGCCCTGAATGCAGAAGAATCTGTGTGTGCATGTGGGCAGGGTGTGGGCAGAATATGTGAGCCAGCATTTGGGGTGGGAGGGGAGGGTGTGTATCTGCCTACGTGACACGCAGCTTTATGTAAGCGGGGGAATAGTCCCGCTATTGTGGGGAACTTTCCTGGCTTCTGCACTACTCCGGTGAAGTGGGCTAGCGAAAGGATCTGAGTCCTTGCTCCCACTTCTTTTACCCAGAGGCCTCCCTGCCCTTGAGGACTCCCCTTCCACTCTCCTGTCTGGCAGAGTCCTCGTAACCCCAACAAGGCTGGGCCCAAGATTCCTGGGGGGCTCGACCCCCAACCCTGCTGTGGTCACCTAGGACAGGGGCTCGGGTGTCCCCACTCCAGGGTACTCTCTCTGCACTGGGCACTTCTCTGACCCATTGACCATTACATACAATTTAAAGCAAATGCAAGTTATTTAATCAACAATTAATTTTAAAAACAATAAGGAATAATGGGAAAGGTTAAAGGAAACACATCACCCCGCTCTGTGGCAGGGAACATCACAAACAGTGTCTCTGGAATGTCCGGGCAGTTCACAGGCTGTTCCTTGTAAGTCCCAGGCCTTCTTCTCAGGCCCTGGCTGTGCTGCAGGGATGCTGTGGGTTGGACACTTGCTCTGGTGGTGGCCTCACGCTCTCAGGCTCTAAGTGGTAGGACCCTTCTTCCCAGTGTCGCCCCGGCCCTGTCAGGGTTACAATCCAAGCCTGGCCTGCAAAGCCTCTTGGCTGAGGTGTCTCCCTGTGCTGGGCCCACTGCCCAGGGTCCCCCTCGCTCTCCCCAGCTGCTCACTGCACCCAGCTCCGCACTGCTCCAGCCCCAGCTCCACCGCTCTGTCTCTGCACTGTTGCTGCTGCTCTGCCTCCAGCTCCCTGGGCTGCTTCTTTGGCCCCTCTGGCTCTGGTTGCTGCAGCTCTGCTCCCAGGACAGGTCTGCTCTGCAGGCTGCTTCTGTGACTCTGCTCCCGGCACTGACCTGCTTCCTGGGCTGCTTTTCTGGCCCCTCTGGTTGCTGCAGCTCTGCTACCGGGGCAAGTCTGCTCTCTCTGGGCTGTGCCTCTGGCTTTGGGGCTGCAGCTCTGCTCCCAGGACAGGGTCTGCTCTCTCTGGATCTGGCACAGCTCTGCTCCCTAACTTAGCTTGGGCCCCTGCTTTCTCCTTAGCTCAGCCCCACTCTGTCTGACCCAGGCAATTTCATCTCACATGGAGGACGGGACCTCCCTGGCCTCCTGACTCCCTGATTAGCCTGCCCACCCTGTCATTCAGGCTGACCTGGAGCATTGGCCTCTCCCCATTGTTCCTGGGGGCTGTCAGTCTCAGGGTCCTGATTGCCCATAGACCCTTCCCCTTTTAGTGCTGGGAGCTAGCCAACCAGAACACACCCACCGAAAGTTAGTAAGGGGGCAACAGTCCCCTTACATTTAATCTTTCAAAGCTTCCTGTGCCCTAGGATGCAGGGGAGTTCTGAAAGTGGTAGTAAACAACTGTTCTTATCTACGGCAAATGGGGTGTAAAGCCCCCTTCTGGAGGCTGTAAGGAAAGAGATTAATCTCCCTCTGGTTAGGGGGACTGATAGCTACCTACCCTGAGTGCAATGATTTACAGGTTGGCACGATTGAGCCAAATGTGGAGAAATTAATTTCCCCCCAGCCATAGGTGCTGGAACTAGGGGTGCTGGGATTGCTGCAGCACCCCCTGGCTTGAATGGTTTCCATTATATACAGGGTTTACAGTTTGGTTCAATGACTTTTAGCACCCCCACTATACAAATTGTTCCAGCACCCCTGCCCCCAGCATGCTGTAAGAAAGATTTGCTGTGAAAATCAAGGTTTCCAGAAACAGGGCTGGAGTGAGACGAAAACTAGGGAGGGTTTCTTCTTCAGAACTTGACTGCAGTGAGCTAAACTTTAGACCTTGTGTTTGAACTTGGCTGAAGTCAGGCACTTCTGTTGACAGACAACAAATTAATAATAGCATATGGTAGGTGTAGTGACACCTACCGGCCATCTCTTTCCTGTTACTCCTCTCAATGTGCCTTGCCCCTCCCACCCATTCTTAGAATCATAGAATCATAGAATATCAGGGTTGGAAGGGACCTCAGGAGGTCATCTAGTCCAACCCCCTGCTCAAAGCAGGACCGATCCCCAATTAAATCATCCCAGCCAGTGCTTTGTCAAGCCTGACCTTAAAAACTTCTAAGGAAGGAGATTCCACCACCTCCCTAGGTAACGCATTCCAGTGTTTCACCACCCTCCTAGTAAAAAAGTTTTTCCTGATATCCAACCTAAATCTCCCCCACTGCAACTTGAGACCATTACTCTTGTCCTGTCATCCGCTACCACTGAGAACAGTCTAGATCCATCCTCTTTGGAACCACCTTTCAGGTAGTTGAAAGCAGCTATCAAATCCCCCCTCATTCTTCTCTTCTGTAGACTAAACAATCCCAGTTCCCTCAGCCTCTCCTCATAAGTCATGTGTTCCAGTCCCCTAATCATTTTTGTTGCCCTCCGCTGGACTCTCTCCAATTTTTCCACATCCTTCTTGCAGTGTGGGGCCCAAAACTGGACACAGTACTCCAGATGAGGCCTCACCAATGTCGAATAGAGGGGAACGATCACGTCCCTCGATCTGCTGGAAATGCCCCTACTTATACATCCCAAAATGCCATTGGCCTTCTTGGCAACAAGGGCACACTGTTGACTCATATCTAGCTTCTCGTCCACTGTAACCCCTAGGTCCTTTTCTGCAGAACTGCTGCCTAGCCATTCGGTCCCTAGTCTGTAGCGGTGCATTGGATTCTTCTGTCCTAAGTGCAGGACTCTGCACTTGTCCTTGTTGAACCTCATCAGATTTCTTTTGGCCCAATCCTCCAATTTGTCTAGGTCCCTCTGTATCCTATCCCTACCCTCCAGCATATCTACCACTCCTCCCAGTTTAGTGTCGTCTGCAAACTTGCTGAGGGTGCAATCCACACCATCCTCCAGATCATTTATGAAGATATTGAACAAAACCGGCCCCAGGACCGACCCTTGGGGCACTCTGCTTGATACCGGCTGCCAACTAGACATGGAGCCATTGATCACTACCCGTTGAGCCCGACAATCTAGCCAACTTTCTACCCACCTTATAGTCCATTCATCCAGCCCATACTTCTTTAACTTGCTGGCAAGAATACTGTGGGAGACAGTGTCAAAAGCTTTGCTAAAGTCAAGGAACAACACATCCACTGCTTTCCCTTCATCCACAGAGCCAGTTATCTCATCATAGAAGGCAATTAGATTAGTCAGGCATGACTTGCCCTTAGTGAATCCATGCTGACTGTTCCTGATCACTTTCCTCTCCTCTAAGTGCTTCAGAATTGATTCCTTGAGGACCTGCTCCATGATTTTTCCGGGGACTGAGGTGAGGCTGACTGGCCTGTAGTTCCCAGGATCCTCCTTCTTCCCTTTTTTAAAGATGAGCACTACATTAGCCTTTTTCCAGTTGTCCGGGACTTCCCTGGATTGCCATGAGTTTTCAAAGATAATGGACAATGGCTCCGCAATCACATCCGCCAACTCCTTTAGCACTCTCGGATGCAACACATCCGGCCCCATGGATTTGTGCACGTCCAGCTTTTCTAAATAGTCCCGAACCACTTCTTTCTCCACAGAGGGCTGGTCACCTCCTCCCCATGCTGTGCTGCCCAGTGCAGTAGTCTGGGAGCTGACCTTCTTCGTGAAGACAGAGGCAAAAAAAGCATTGAGTACATTAGCTTTTTCCACATCCTCTGTCACTAGGTTGCCTCCCTCATTCAGTAAGGGGCCCACACTTTCCTTGACTTTCTTCTTGTTGCCAACATACCTGAAGAAACCCTTCTTGTTACTCTTAACATCTCTCGCTAGCTACAACTCCAGATGTGATTTGGCCTTCCTGATTTCACTCCTGCATGCCCGAGCAATATTTTTATACTCCTCCCTGGTCATTTGTCCAATCTTCCACTTCTTGTAAGCTTCTTTTTTGTGTTTAAGATCAGCAAGGATTTCACTGTTAAGCCAAGCTGGTCGCCTGCCATATTTACTATTCTTTCTACACATCGGGATGGTTTGTCCCTGTAACCTCAATAAGGATTCTTAAAAATAAAGCCAGCTCTCCTGGACTCCTTTCCCCCTCATGTTATTCTCCCAGGGGATCTTGCCCATCAGTTCCCTGAGGGAGTCAAAGTCTGCTTTTCTGAAGTCCAGGGTCCGTATTCTGCTGTTTTCCTTTCCTTCTTGTGTCAGGATCCTGAACTCTACCATCTCATGGTCACTGCCTCCCAGGTTCCCATCCACTTTTGCTTCCCCTACTAATTCTTCCCGGTTTGTGAGCAGCAGGTCAAGAAGAGCTCTGCCCCTAGTTGGTTCCTCCAGCACTTGCACCAGGAAATTGTCCCCTACATTTTCCAAAAACTTCCTGGATTGTCTATGCACCGCTGTATTGCTCTCCCAGCAGATATCAAGGTGATTGAAGTCTCCCATGAGAACCAGGGCGTGCGATCTAGTAGCTTCTGCGAGTTGCCGGAAGAAAGCCTCGTCCACCTCATCCCCCTGGTCCGGTGGTCTATAGCAGACTCCCACCACGACATCACCCTTGGTGCTCACACTTCTAAACTTAATCCAGAGACTCTCAGGTTTTTCTGCAGTTTCATACCGGAGCTCTGAGCAGTCATACTGCTCTCTTACATACAGTGCAACTCCACCACCTTTTCTGCCCTGCCTGTCCTTCCTGAACAGCTTATATCCGTCCATGACAGTACTCCAGTCATGTGAGTAATCCCACCAAGTCTCTGTTATTCCAATCACATCATAATTCCTTGACTTTGCCAGGATTTCCAGTTCTCCCTGCTTGTTTTCCAGGCTTTGTGCATTTGTGTATAGGCACTTGTGATAACCCGCTGATCGCCCCTCTTTCTCAGTATGAGGCAGGAGCCCTCCCCTCTCACGCGCTCCTGCTTGTGCTTCCTCCCGGTATCCCACTTCCCCACTTACCTCAGGTCTTTGGTCTCCTTCCCCCGGTGAACCTAGTTTAAAGCCCTCCTCACTAGGTTAGCCAGCCTGCTCGCGAAGATGCTCTTCCCTCTCTTCGTTAGGTGGAGCCCGTCTCTGCCTAGCATTCCTCCTTCTTGGAACACCATCCCATGGTCAAAGAATCCAAAGCCTTCTCTCCGACACCACCTGTGTAGCCATTCGTTGACTTCCACGATTCGACGGTCTCTACCCTGGCCTTTTCCTTCCGCGGGGAGGATGGACGAGAACACCACTTGTGCCTCAAACTCCTTTATCCTTCTTCCCAGAGCCACGTAGTCTGCAGTGATCTGCTCAAGGTCATTCTTGGCAGTATCATTGGTGCCCACGTGGAGAACAGGAAGGGGTAGCGATCTGAGGGCTTGATGAGTCTCGGCAGTCTCTCCGTCACATCTTCCCTCGTCTCCTCTGTTTCCAAGGTTAAGTCTCCCTCCAGCAACCCAAAACAGGCCACTTCTTGTCTGTTTTTCAGATAGATAGCCAGATTCTGTCACCCTCACTCTTGTTGAATAGTAGTTGAATAGTTGAATCTTATTTAGTCTCATTGAAGTCAGTGGGACTACTCAAGGGGTAAGGTACTATTCAGCATGAGCAAGGGTGGCAGAATATGGCCCACCATTTGCAAAATTCAAAGTAAGGACCAGATCATCAGATGGTTTAAACTGGTGTAACTCTACTGAATTCAGTAGAGCTATGCCAGCTTATACCAGGTGAAGATCTGGTTCTAAATGTTTTTTGTTTTTTTTCAAATTGTAATAATAATAGGTAATGTTTTATTATGGCAATCCTTAGGAAACCTCAAGTGATGTTCACGGTGAATGAGAATGAATTAAAAAAACTAAAACATCAGGTGTCTCATTCATTACTATACACCCCATTTGTTTTGTAAGTACAAACAACTAGATTTAAGCTTATGCTGGGATAGGTGGAAGGTAACTGAGAAGGTGGTGGTTCTTCAACTCCAAGAGCACTTGGAATCAAATGGTATTCTGGGCAGGTTCCAGTCTAGGTTTTGGCCATTCTTTGGAGTCAAGACCATGCTTGTGAGGGTTATGAACGATTTCCTGCTGATATTAAATCAAGGCCAGCAAACTATTTTAGTTATGCTGGACATTTTGGTGGCTGTTGATACGGTTGATCATAGGCTGTTGCTTCAGTGACTGGAGGATGTTGCTGGTGTTCTGAAACTGCACTTTGGTTCTGGTCTTACCTGGAAGAATAGGGAAAAATTGGTGGTGACTGGTGATTTCTCCTCATCACCAATGGACCTGAAATCTGTTATCCCCAGGGGTCAATCTGTTACCCATGTTGTTTAATATGTATATGCAGCCATTCAGGGAGATCATTGCAAAGCATGGGGTAGAGTACCTTCAGTATGCTGATGACACTCAGTTATATATTTCTTGCCCTGTGGAACCTGAGAGTTTGTTCTTTGTTCTGGAGGAATGCTTGAATGATATTGCTAGATGGATGCATCAAAGTTAGCTTGTTCTCAGTGCTGGGAAGACAAGTGGAGAGAGAATATTTTTACAAGATGACTTGCTCCTCTTTCATTCCTCCTCTGAGGGGATGCATACAGAGGCTGACTCAGGTTATAAATTTGGCATCACTTTGTACTGCTCCCTGTTCATGGAAAGCCGTGTGTTGGACACGGCTTAGAAATATGGTTTTCAGCTACACAATTTGCATAGATGGTGCCCTTATTTATCTTGTGACAACCTGGCAACAGAAATCTGACTCAAAGGCTTGATTACTGTAATACTCTCTTCGCTGGATTATCAGTGAGGCTGATCCACCAACTGCAGCTTTTTCAGAATGCAGCAGCATGATTGTTCATGGGTTTGAGGTATCAAGATCCTACTCAGTCTGCTTTACACTCTTGACACTGGCTGCCTAGTATGTGGCAGTATGATGGGTTGGCTGCAAAGGGGTTAATAGAGCCTTAGGGAGGCTGTGCAGAAGGCAGTCAATCAGAGAAGGGCTGAAGGGAGCAGCCAATCAGGGCCAAGCAGGTCCATATAAAAAGGGAGCTGCAAGGATGAAAAGGGTAGTTCTCTGCTGGGAGCCCAGGGAGGAAGGACTGTGTTGCTGGAGGGCTGAGAGAACTGCCAGCACCCTGGACAGAGCAGTGCTACTAGCAGGGACTGGGGGAGTGAGAGACAGCTCCTGGCTGGCTGCTGGGGTTTTCAGGCTGAGGTCCTGAAGCAAGGGCAAAGAGGATGCTGGGGCCACAAGGAAATGGCCAGACAATTTGCAGCAGCAGCCAATAAGGGAAGTGGCTGAACAGCAGACTGCAGGTCCCCTGGAAGGGAGGACCACAGTGTGTAGCATGGCTGGAGGGCTGTGTTGCTGAAGAGGTCACTGTGGTCTTTTGAGAGATGTGGATCCTAGAGCAGGAGTGATGGTGGTGAGACACTACCTGAAGAGGGTGCAGAGCTAATTCCCAGGACAGCCAGAAGGAGGTGCCAGAGTGGTGAGTGAACCCTATTACAGGAAGATTGATCTTAAATTAGCTTTGCTGGTTTATAAAGCTCTGAATGGGACTGGCCCTAATTAAACTGAAGACCTACTTCCTGAGTTTCCACCTGATAGGTCTTTTCATTTTGCACTTGCATACTGCCAGTGCTAAGTAGTTCTATAATTGCAATTAAAATCATAGGCGATTGAGCTTTCACTGCAGCAGTCCCACTGGTGTGGAACTCTCTCCTTTCTGGAATGTCTCACTTAATTTCTCCCTCTCTCTTTAAAAAACATCTAAACTTTTTTCCAGAAATGTTTTTAAATTACCACCATTGTTGCTGCTGTTTTATTTTGTTTAGTCATCTTGTCTGTGATTTTGCTGAGGTTGGGGTGTTCTTTTTATTAGTTGAGCATTCCAGGTACTCTTGTGGATGGGTGTTTTATTATTTAATGGTCATAATACAGACATGACCAGTTCCATTATAAACACTATTGAGAGCCCTGGGGGAAGGGTGCCAAATTATTTTTATTCTTTCAGGAAGGGAGAAACCTAATCAATTCTGAAAGAATTAAAGCTTTCTAAATTAACTGATCTGGGCTGTCACAGTATTTGTGGAGTTTTGCTTTCTGTTATCCTCATGCAACCTGGAGTTTGGTTTAGTAACACTTATGGTTCAGCTGTTTAGCACCATGTCTACCAGTTCACATTGGGGGGGAAAACAACGTATAAAATCTCAAGTCATTGATTTATTTTTTTAAGGCAAATCTATAGGTCATGGCAAAGATGCATCTTAATGTACACAGCATATGTCTACATGTCATATCCTCATCTGCACTCAGCTCCCTTTCTCCCCGAGACTTAATCTAACATTCCAAACCTCTGAGGAGATTCAAAAAACTTTTTTTTTTTTTTAGAAAACAGCCTGCTTGATTCTAAATGTGAAGACATTTCTCTTTTTCCCCACAAATTACACCAGCTCAGGCCCAGAAGGAAACGTATTCAGTCCTGGAGAAGTGGCAAGTTTTAATTTGGGATGGAAATGGGCATTTTATACCACATTTGGAAGCTGGGAATCTACCTTAAGCACCGGTATAAAATATTTGTTGTTTGGCCTGGTTGATTCCAAGATATTAAACCTTAAAGGCAGACATTTGTCACTGAAAAA
The DNA here is from genome assembly GCF_965152275.1 of Natator depressus. Lineage (NCBI taxonomy): Eukaryota > Metazoa > Chordata > Testudines > Cheloniidae > Natator > Natator depressus. The sequence continues at coordinate 226,305,305 of NC_134234.1, read as the reverse complement.
TTATTTAATATTTTAATTTTCAAAATGTATGGTTATAAGTGGTTTAGATAGCTATTAGTTTAGGATAGGAAACTGAGAAATTGCTACAGCCAATTGGAATTGCAGGACGGAGAGTGTGGGTTTTCATGTAAAATGATATTTTGAAAAATCTAAGTCTCTGTGACAACCTAAATTTCCTCCTGCAGTTTCAAGTAGCTATAACTATTTCTCTCCATTGCCTGTCCTAAAATATTACCTATCAAGTTAACTGTTAAACATCTGCATTCCACCCCAGTGGTTGGTGTTGTGTGTCTGTCATTTGTAGAGTATGTAAAGTCCTTTGGGATCCTAAAGGATCAATGAAGCAATGTAAATGTCAGGAGATGACTGAAATTAAAATTTTACTCTTATCCAGCTATATTTATGTAGTCATTAGTGCTGTTTTATCCAGGGCTGTGAAAATGCAAAGCAGTAGGAATATGGTCAACAACATCAAGTGTCATGGACATTGTTTTATACTCTAAATCAGCAGTTCTCAGCCTTTTTCTTTCCGAGGCCCCCCAACGTGCTATAAAAACTCTGGTTTCAGAGTAACAGCCGTGTTAGTCTGTATTCACAAAAAGAAAAGGAGTACTTGTGGCACCTTAGAGACTAACCAATTTATTTGAGCATAAGCTTTCGTGATGCATCCAATGAAGTGAGCTGTAGCTCACGAAAGCTTATGCTCAAATAAATTGGTTAGTCTCTAAGGTGCCACAAGTACTCCTTTTCTATTTATAAAAACTCTATGGCCCATCTGTGCCACAACTGTGTTTCCGCATATAAAAGCCAGGGCTGGCGGTAGGGGGTAGCAAGCTGGGCATTTGCCTGGGGCCCCTGCAAAGCTACATTGCTCAGGGCCCTGGACTTCAGCCCCGTGCAGGGGGTTTTGGCTTTCTGCCCTGGGCCCCAGCAAGTCTAATGCTGGCCTTGCTTGGCGGACCCCCTGAAACCTGCTCTTGGCCCCTCGGGCCCTGGACTCCTGGTTGAAAACCATTGCTCTAAATAACCTTTATTTTACCATGTTCATGTAAATAACTGCTTGTTCTGTGATATGATTTTAATGTAGTAGTTGTATCAGAGCTGACTTTTGTACACCTATTGTAACTTTCCACTTTTATTTCCTTTTGAAAAGGAAGAGTGATCACCCTTGGGGAAAAATTAAAGATTTGAAAGTTCAGTGTTGTGGTTCTTTTTGTCCCTACACTGTGTGCTGAGAGGTTGCTTTGTTCACTTTCTGTGTAGCCTGAGGTTTTAGCAGCACTCAATTCCCAGTTAAATTGGTTGCCAAATAAATTGACTGACATCATATCCACCCATCATCCACATGAGAAAAAAATCTAAAATGTCAAAAGTCAAAGCTTTATTTTTAGGAATAAACATAATCCATGACTCCCATGACAAAAATGCAGTCAGACTGGGTATATTTTTATTGGCATGAGGTGGCTGGTTGTGGTTTTTGGCTAGATGCTGATTAATTGCTGCATTGAAATAGTTACAATTTTTAGAATAGCATTCACATGTAGGTTTATCTTCTCTCTGTATATATAACTTCAAACTCAGCAATTGTCATGCCTCAATTTACATAATAGTGGCCAGATTTTTCCAGAGGCCTCATTTCCTATTCAGGCTCCAAAATGAAGGGCCCAAATTTTCCAGCCACTTTCAACACAAACATTGGGATTGTCACACTTTCTGGAGTAGCTCATGACTGAGTGATAACCTTAGGGCAGACTTTCAAGAAGCAGGGCAGAGACCCCAAACTGGTTGTATGATCTATAATTAGATTTCACCCACCCAGTAACAAGTGTTAACTCCTAAAGCACTGTAACAGTCTTACCATGGGATCACAGACAGTCCCCATGGGCCTGCCAATCTATTTTGCTACCCAGGCAAGCTTGACTTAGTGATAGATGGTTGCTATACACCAAAGATCACAAAATATTCTGGGTACTCCCAGTCACAAAGGACTAGTCATTTGTACCTTAGATTTCATATCCAAGACCATGCCTATAGCTAATCCTACAGTAAACTATCTAAGGATTTATTAACTAAAAAACTAAGAGTTATTACAAGGTTAAAGCAGGCAAGCATATATAAACTAATGAGTTCTAGTCCATGGTTCCAAAAAGATGACAGAGTTGTAGTAATCTGCCAGCTCTGACTGTCTTTTAGGGCTAAGCCAGGTTGACCGTGGCCATCTCTGCATCTGTTTTGTAGCTCCAGCCTTGTCAGAATTCAAACAGGAAAAGAGATTAAAAATGTTCTTGTCTGCATTTTTATTGCCCTTTTCCAGAATTCAAGATGATGAGATGAGCCTCTTCATGGCTGTAAAGGGGCAATTCACAATGTCTTTGTATTGTGCTTTCCCACAATGGCCCTCTTAGTTTTGATTGGCCTTCTTTATGGTCAATTGATTTCTCCTGAGTTTAGTTTCAGAGCAAACATTTTTTTAGAGTTACAAAGCAAAAATTTAAATATTACCTTATTGCATGTGATAAGTATTATAAAATGATGCATGCATTAATCTAACTTAAGCATTTCACAAAGTCTAAACACTAAAGACCTTGTTATAAGTTCTGTGACACTGCTTTGCATATTTTTCAGACTAATATTCTGATATGATTGTGTCATAATCATTGCAATGTATGTTATGCAAGATGGGTCTTGTGAAATATCATTGGAAAGGTTATGATTTACTGAATGATTATCCTATTTGTATGCATGTATCATTTTTGTATCTAAAGTCAGGAATATTGACTATACATCTGTACTACACAAGTGTTTGCACCTGGGGAACGCCTACCAGACAGAATGCAATCAGTCTGGCTGACTAGCTGGGAACAAGTCAATGGACCATTAGGGAGAACAATAGGTCTTTGAAGATGCTAATCTCCCACCTTTCTGAGAGCTTTCCTGGGATGCTACAAACCATCTCTGACTCACGGCTGCTTTGACACTGCAGGGTCATTTGGTCAAGTCATCTGGTACTGGACTCCATGGTAGAATACAAGTATTTTTCCACTGAGAGGGGGGAATCACACTGGGAAACAAAGGATTCCTGCCATATATAAAACCTATTTAAGGCAGCAAAGTGACATAATTGTGGTCATTCCTCACTGAATCCCCACCCAAGATGACTGCTGTGAAAATCTAAGAAACAAAGACAAGGCTGGGGGCGAGAGTGAGAGAAGAGCTGAGCCCAGGCTGGAAAGGTGTCTGGCCTGTGAAAGAAATCCTGGAGTGTTAAGCTTCAAGCAAGAACAGCTTGCCTTCAAGAACCACTGCAATTTGCCTAAAACAACATTTAAGGTGAAAAATTACTATTTGTAACCGGTTTGAGAGTAACAGCCGTGTTAGTCTGTATTCGCAAAAAGAAAAGGAGTACTTGTGGCACCTTAGAGACTAACCAATTTATTTGAGCATAAGCTTTCGTGAGCTACAGCTCACTTCATCAGATGCATACTGTGGAAAATACAGATGTTTTTATACACACAGACCATGAAAAAATGGGTGCTTATCACTACAAAAAGTTTTCTCTCCCCCCACCCCACTCTCCTGCTGGTAATAGCTTATTTAAAGTGATCACTCTCCTTATACTGTGTATGATGATCAAGGTGGACCATTTCCAGCACAAATCCAGGTTCCCCCCCCCCCCCAAAACACCAGTCGGAGAACACTTCAATGTCTCTGGTCACTTGATTTCTGATCTCAGAGTGACTACCCTTCAACAAAAAAACTTCGAAAACAGACTCCAACGAGAGGCTGCTGAATTGGAATTAATTTGCAAATTGGATACAATTAACTTAGGTTACTTTTTATAATGAATCAACCATTCCCAGTCTCTATTCAAGCCTATTTCTCTTTGTTTATTCCTTCCTCCCCCCCCCACCCCCACCCCCACTGTTCCTCAGACGTTCTTGTTAAACCCTGGATTTGTGCTGGAAATGGCCCACCTTGATTATCATACACATTGTAAGGAGAGTGATCACTTTAGATAAGCTATTACCAACAGGAGAGTTGGGGGGGGGGGGAGAAAACCTTTTGTACTGATAAGCACCCATTTTTTCATGGTCTGTGCGTATAAAAACATCTTCTGTATTTTCCACAGTATGCATCCGATGAAGTGAGCTGTAGCTCATGAAAGCTTATGCTCAAATAAATTGGTTAGTCTCTAAGGTGCCACAAGTACTCCTTTTCTTTTATTTGTAACCAGTTTCTTTAGTATCTTTAAACTTAGTTTGTGTGTATTTTGTTTGATAGGTAATCTGCTTTGATCTGTCTGCTAACCCTTATAATCACTTAAAATCTATCTTTTGTAGTTAATAATCTTTTCTAGTTTGTGAAATTCATAACGCGGGTGGAGTGGAGAAAAAGCTGTGCATATCTTCCTCCACATTGAGGGAGGGAGCGAATTTGATGAGCTCACATTGTACAGATCTCTGTGCAGCACAAGATGATACAATTTTGGGCTTATACTCCAGAGGGGATGTGCACTTGAGTACTGGGCTATTCCGTAGCTGAAGCCTTCCCATGCAGTGCTGATTTCAGTGTCTATCTTTGTGGGTGTGTCCCTACCTGTGTGTTGGAGGAGTCTCAGCAGGACAATGTAAAGAAACCCAAACTGGTGGAACAGGTGGGCTCAGTGGTACCCCCAGTACATCACATGGCCCCTGTGAGGCAGGTAAACCCACCACAAGTTCAATACCCATCTTAACCATACTAACACACAGGTGAAACATACTGGTTTCCAGAAATGAATTTGTCAGTGCTCTGCTGAGGCCTAAAGCCTTGGAAAGAGGTGGCACCTGGTCTGCCAGTGTTTCAGGGATTTTCAAATCTGGCCCTAAAGTCCCAATTTGCTATCCTATCATAGGTACATGAGAGCCCACCGGGATCCAGCTATGAGCTCTAAAGGCTACTGTGACAATTTGGGGAGTCTATGTACACTTTATGAATTCTGTTTGATATTGGGGACTCTCCCTGTATCTAAGTCAGAATGCAAATTCCATTTTTCTTGTCTTTGTTCCTGCTCCCCTCCATAGTGAGTTAAAACCCACAAGAAGCAACAGAATAAATTCATGTACGGGGCTAATAATAAAGAATTGTTAAACTTTGATCATTTAAACTGAGCACCTTTGGACCAAGAAATGGCAGCTGCCCAAGCCAAATCAGTTTTTCAAGGCTAAACTCTAGGGTGGTAGTAACTTATTAAGCAATGAATCACCTGGCAAGGGATTTTCCCCACCTGATGAGGCTGATAATGGAGTCACCTGACAACAGGTGTTGAAGGTTAAAGAAAGGGGTTCAAGCTGCTTCTCTCTCTCTCTCTCTCTCCCTCTCCGGCTGCCCCCCTCCCCCCGAAGTGGGTGTGAGATTTGATGTGATGTTTTGGATGAGAAGCCATGCACAGGAAGAAAGGAGAGGAAGGATACCATCCTCCATAGAAGACTCTGCCTATGCCTGAAGAATGCTCCAGAACTGTGAGGAAATTGAGGCAAGGAAATACACACACCCATTTGCTTTGTATTGAACTGTGTGTATCTCTCATGGTATCTAAGTAAGGAGTAACTGTATTTACAATCCTGTGCAAAGTCTGTCTGTTGACTTTACTATCCTGTGTCAATTGAATAGGGGAACTGTACTCAGGAGTTGGAGCTCCAGGAAAAGCTGTGCTTAAGGTACTGGGGAGTTTGAGGAGGGGTCAGCATTGGTCCTGGGGGCCAAGGGCAGCTGGGTTGTATGGTGCCTTTATAACAAAGGGGTAACAGAGAGAGAGTCTGTACCTAGGAAATATGCCAGACAGAAACCGTGTTAGAGCCTACTTAAGCCAAGGGAAACTTAAAGCACATTAGTCCAGTTTACTGGGTGGGGAGTGTCCAGCAGAGGGAGCTGTATGTGTGGTTGTAAGGTGCGGGTTGGGGATGAGAGAGAGACTGACAGACATCACAACAAGAAGAGCTTGAAATGTCTTTTGGTTTTTTAATGAGATTTCCCCCCCCCCCCACCCCCCTGTAAGAATGGACTATGGCAAAAGTCTACCGAAAACTCCCAAACTTCTTAAACGTGGATACTGTTGCTCTGAAAAACTTAAGTGGCTCATTTCATTTGTACAGACATGGACCTATTTTTCCCCACAAACACAAAGGGCTACTATACCCTGAATGATTTCTCATATATTACTGGACTGAGCTGTCAAGCTTACACTGTACTCCCCCAGCATCCACTTGAGTAGCTTCCTTCAAAGTGGCAGCCTTTAAAAGCCATTATCTGAGACTACTTTTGTTTTTTGTTTTTTTCCACTTGGATCAGTAATGTCTACCTTTGCGCCTTCAGTCATCCAATGACCAGTCCTTTGCTATGTGGATCTGTATTTCATTTTATTTAACTTAAGTGTGCACTCATCTAAAGTCCAAAGGGTATATGCCAAAACAAAATGCCCAACAAATTAAGATAAATGTGCAAAGAAGGAAATAATCTATCCACCTGGATTATATTACTCCCCACCAACCCAAAGAACTCCCCCCAACAAAAATGTGTTGACCGTAGCCCACCTTTAAGCCCAAGGGAAACAATGAAGAACTGAAAATGCCCTGCCTCCAGCCCCTTGCCAATTAAAACAGAGGGCTGTAAGTTTAAGCAGTGAGCACCACAAGCCTAACGAACAAAGCACTAAGTAGCTTAAAAGCAGCACTTTAAATTGCACCTCAGTACAAATTGGGAGCCAGAGCAGATCATGGAGCACAGGTTGAAAATGTGCTGTCTGTGAGACATTCCTCTGTACAAGCAAGCAGACACATTCTGCATTAGTTGTATTTTCTGGGTGTGGATCTATAGAGAGTGTATTGCAGTATTTCAACCTGTAGGCTCCAAAGGTATTGCATTACTATGTCAAGGTCTGCATCCAGGAGAAATCTTTACTTAGTGAGGTTGTGAAGTTGAGTTAAAACACTCCTAGCTATTGCTGCTCTGTGAGCTCCAGAAGCAGCTGACCTTCTAGATTAGTATGCTCACCTTGTATTACTCAGGTGAACAGAAGGAGCCAAGATCATTTCTGCTAGTTAATTGTGGTATACAGAAATGGTCTTAAACTTAAAGTGACGAGATCATTTTAAGGGGCTTCCCGGTCATGCTTGTGGGCTCTGTAAGGAAATATGCAATCTGGGTCTTCAGCAGACAGTCTGTAAAAGTGTGCAGTGTTGTGGTAGTGTTGGTCCCAGGATACTAGAGAGACAAGGTGGGTGAGGTCATATATTTTATTGGATCAACTTCTGTTGGTGAGAGAGACAAGCTTTTGAGCTTACATTGAGTTAGAGCTCTTCTTCAGGTCTGGGAAACTAAGTGTCACTGCTAAATACAAGATTTGAACAGATTGTTTAGCATAAAGTAGTTGATCAAGATGAGGTGGCTCATTAACACCCCTCCACTCATAAGCCATAAATCCAGTGTCTGTATTCAGTTCATGACTTTTAGTGTTTAGTAAAGTTATGAATTTAAGCTCCTAGCTCTTCTTTTGAAAGTGTTGTGCAGGTTTGGTTTGAGGATGGGGACTGAGAGGTGAGATATAGATTGACTGCTTTGTGAAAAGTGTTCACCCACAGGTAATTTATTTTTTTTTTTTTTTATCATTTTCTTGTGTGAGCTCATTTGTGACTGTCTGGATTCACCCAACTAGTTGTTGGGGCATATAGTGCACTGGATGAGATACATCACATGTGATAGGCAGGTGTGGGATCCATTGATCTTGAAAGGTGTGTTGTGGGGGAGGGGGGGAGGTGTCGATCATTGTAGCAGTGGAAATGTATCTGCAGGTTTTGCATCTGTTCTGTCAAGGTCTGGTTTAGACTTAACTAGCTTGAGGAATTTTGTTTGTCTGCAAACATCACTGTTTACACCCCCTTTCTCAGATCACTCATGAATATATTGAACAACATAGGTCCTGGTAGAGATTCTTGTGGAGGGGGGTAGCCCTGCTATTTACCTCTCTATTCTGAAAACTGACCATTTATTCCTACTTTGTTTCTTATGTATGAGAGGATTTTTCTTATCTCATAACTGCTTTCTTTGCTTAGGACCCTTTGGTGAGGGACCCTAGTAAGTCCTTCTGAAAGTCCAAGTACACTATATCCACTGGATAACCCTTGTCCATGTGTTTGTTGACCCCCTCAAAGAATTCTAATAGATTGGTGAGGCATGCCTCTCCACTTACAAAAGCTGTGTTGACTCTTCCCCAACATTGTGTTCATCTATGTGTCTGGGAATTCTGTTCTTTACTATAGTTGCAACCAATTTGCCTGGTACTGAAGTTAGGCTTACAGGACGGTAATTGGATCACCTCTTGAGCCTTTTAACTAACTAACAAACCCAGCACTACATTATCTGTCATCCATTCATCTGGCATACAAGCTAATTTAAGCAATTACATATCACAGTTGGTAGTTCTGCAATTTCCTATTTGAGTTCCTTCAGAACTGCTGGGTGAATACCATCTGGTCCTGATGACTTCTTATTGTTTAATTTATCAATTTGTTCCAAAACCTATTGACAAATCTGAGCAACTGTCCCTGATTGAGATGACATCTAAAAAGAATGACTCGGGTGTGGGATTTTCCCTTACATCCTCTGCAGTGGAGACCAATGCAAAGAATTCATTTAGCTTCTCTGCAATGGTCTTTTTTTCCCTGAGTGCTCCTTTAGCATCTGTCATCCATGGCCGCACTGACTGTTTGGTAGGCTTCTGATGCACTTACAATCTTTTTGCTGTTTAGTTTGTTTTTTGCTAGTTGGTCTTCAAATTATTTTTGGCCTGCATGCAAACTGAATGGAAACTACATAAAAACACCATAATAGAGGCTCAAACTAAATGTATGCCCCCAAATAAAATGCCTTCAAGGCTAAACAATAATGTAAAAGGGATGGCTAGAGGCAAAAAGGCCTTTCCAGCTCTGCCACTAGCCTGTGGGGTGACCTTTTGTAAGTTACTTAACCTCTTTGTGCCTGTTTCCCTAACTGTAAAATGATCTTAACTCCTTTGTCAAGTGCTTTATGCAAGACTCTATATAAGAGCTATGGGTTATCGTTATTCTCTGAAAAATCAAAGGTCTTACAGACCAGGTCCTGATTTTCACAATGTTTCCACACAGGGACTATCACTACTTTGAGAGGATGGTATCCTTCCCTCTCAACATGAGGTAGATGAGCAGGATCCTGGCCAAGCTCTCACTGCAACTTTTTTGCCTTTTGCCTGCCATCCATAGCTACCTGTCCCTCCATCTTTGAGTGCAAAGGAGAGCAGTCATATAATTCACTATACCAATCCATTCCTTCCCATTTAAAACACTATCTTTACCCTCATAGCTCTTATATTGCACTTTCCTTTAGAGGATCTCAAAGCACTTCACAAATCATGCACTGCAAGTTTTCCACTTATTACTATATAGCACACTATATGAGAATGTGAAAACCCCATACCCCTGACTGATGTAGCTACGTCGACAAATCCCCTATGCTGATGGAAGAGAGCTTCTGTTGACAAGGCTAACTTTGTTTGGGGAGGTTGTCCAACAGAGAGTAAAAACCCTTCCTGTCAGTGTAGGTTGCTATAGGGTTATGCCAGTATAGTCTCTATAGTACAGACATACCGTGTGTCCTAGTTTTAGGCTCCACTGCAATTCACAAACTCTCTCTCGGCTGCCGTGTAACCCTGTAGGCTCTTAAACTCACTTGGCATTTAAATTTTAGAACCTAAGTTTTTGCCTCTCTGGGTATATGTCGTGCTGCCTCACTATAAGCATCTGAATGCCTATCTCCTTCCTAAGCCCCCGTAAAATTCATGTACTGAGAGAAAGTAGGTGGAGAAGCAGCTATCTTCCCTGTGGTGCCTGATCCAGTAGGCTTAATGGATCAAATCCCATTATAATCTGGCTGCTGAAGGAGATGGCGGTACCACCCACCTTCTAACTTTTAGCCCAGTGATTAGACCACTCACCTCAGACCTGAGACCCAGGTTCAATTCCCCACACTGCTTAATGGGGAGACATGAGAGACTGCTGTTAAGCTCCTTTCTAAGGAGAGTGCCCTAACCACTGAGCTATGGGATGTGGGGCTCCCTCAGTCTCTCCTCTTGAATCTGTTCCACTGTGGGTAAATAACGAAAGAATGATTGATTGGAGCAGGGGAACTAGACCCTGGGTATCCCATCTCCCCACTGAGTGCCCATGTAACCTTAAAGTTACACGTTGCAACTCCTATGTCCTTTCATGGATCCAGGTTGAAATCATAGGCACTGACTCTGTGGGTGCTCCAGGGGGAAAAATAGTGGGTGTTGAGCACCCCCCGGCAGCCAGCTCCCCCTTCCGCCCACTGGTAGTCCCACCAATCGGCACCTCCCCACTCCCTCCCAGGGCCTCCTGCTCGCCACAGATCAGCTGTTCTGCAGTGTGCAGAAAGCACTGGGGGAGAGGGGGAGGAACAATGGGGGGGACACCCTCAGGGGAGGAGGCAGAACGTGGCAGGAAGAGGTGGGGCGGGAAGAGGCAGAGTGGGAAGAGGCGGGCAGGGACTTGGGGGGAAAGGTGGGCTAGGGGCAGGAAGAGGCAGAGCTGGGGGGTCGAGTACCCTCCGGCACATTATAAAGTTGGTGCCTCTGGCCAAAATAATGGACAAATGGTATGACTTGCTGACTTATGTGGCTGGACTAGTATTGTGTCAATGTTCGTCTGCAAAAGCTTATAGGGATGCACTAAGGTTGGCTAGCATACCAGTGTTTAGGGGTTAGAGCAAGAGACTAGAAGTCAGGATTCTTGGGTCACTGAGTTTTTATTAAATCACTTCGGGCCAGGTTTTCAAAGGTATTTATGTGCTTAAAGATGCAGATATGAATCTAGTGGTGAAAATCCGGCCTTTACTCTTTCTATGCTTGTTTCTCCATCTGTCAAATGTGGCTAATACATGCCTAAGTGGAAATTGTAAAGATTGTTTAAGATCCTTGGAAGAAAAACACTATGGCAGTGCGAAGTATTATGAGTTTCTTACTGTAACTTAAGTTCTTCTAATGTTCTGTACAATGCCTGTACTTAAAGCAATTCATGCAATACAAATGAATATATAAAGAACCACAATGTGTTCCTTTGAGTATCTGATAACCAGGATAATTGAAAAATCTGCACTTTCCTGTTTTCCCAGGATGTATTTGTTGGGCTCTGCTGTAATATGGCAAGGTTTGTCTTTCATATCCCTAACAATCTTTCCCTAACAATCTTTAAAAATACCTAAACATTTGCCTCTTTCTTTTGGCTTAACGTTAAGTGTATAAAATTATCCTACTATCCTATGTTGCCCAAATGTTGGACCATATCAAATTCTTATTAGATTTACACTTCCCTCCTTATTACTAATCTATAACAAATTCCCATTTATTGTTTGTTATCTGTATGACTGTAGTGGTTAGGAGATCTAGTCACGTACCAGGACCCGACTGCCATTCTAAATTTTTATCTTATGTGGTCTGTGGCTACATGACCTTGGGTTATGATCTCCTGAGATATTATAAACAAAATAGATTCAGAACAAGTCAGTAACACCCCAAATGCTGCAGGAAGCTGTGATGAGGGGACAGGCAAAACTTCCCCTCAATCAATAGTGGCACTATTCCTACATGTTGCTGGGAGCCCTTGATGAAATGTAGAACTGTGGTTTCCAAGCCCTGACCTCTCTTTGGGTCACTAAAACCCATATGATGCTTTCTGTAAAAATGACTTAGTTTTGGTTTCTGGATTAAAATCCAGTTTGAGTAATTACATTCTGTTCTGTCTACTTGGCAAGATACTCTCTGACCACTAAAATACTGCAAAAAAAAAAATAAATAAACCAGACTGGAATATTAAGATGACAGAAGACAGACTAAAGCTGGGATTTTATTCAGCCCTTATGCAGGCAAACTCCCATTGAATTTCATGAGTACAATATAGGTAAGGGTCTCTGGTTTTGACTCAATATAAATAGTACATACTTATTAAGCTGAGACTGTGTATTGATTAGTATCTTGAAGTAATTGGATCACAGCTTCATCAGGCTTAAAAGTTTCCAACTCCTCACAGATAATGAAGATTAGTGATTACTTTAGTCAAAAGGAGTAAGCCTGGATTCAGTCAGGTTCTACCAGAGTCTTAAAACTGTTCATTTTAAGTCCTCTTTTGTTACATAAAGGACCTGTTTAACAGTAATGTTAAAAATAATCTTCCTTTTCATATTGCTTAAGTCTTTAAAATATTTTAATCTGGACCCAAACAGCTTGGCATATGAAACAATGACTCCCACTGAACTCTTTCTCTACTCTGAATGAAAAACATGTTCAGGCTGGCTGTTGCTGCAGTTTTGTTTCCAGGATGAAGACTGCACAGTGTCCTCATTTGACATATGAGCCCAATTTTGCAAAGATGCTCACTTTCATACCCTCAGAAGATGTATTTGGGGAAAGTATGAGATCCCCTGGGATTAATAAGGTTTGGGGAAATATTTTCTGGGATAACTTTTGTATTCTGCCTTTGCCTCATGTTGGAATAAGTATTAAATTATACAGCAATGTAAGTGTGCAAGAGCAAGTATACAGTTTTTGCCTCAATTTACAGTCTAAGTTCCTATAATCCATACTCATGCGATCAATCCCATTGATTCCCCCTGTAAATGGGTTGCAGGCCTGGTCCCTAAATGTACACATGAATGCTGACAACAAAGGAAGGGCATGTGCTTGTGAGACTAGAAGACCAGGATGTAGGTGGTTGTTCAGTTTAGCTATGCATCTCTCACAGGTTCATGTCTAAAATATGTATTTTTGTGAGTTTATATACTAAAGACTTCATTCACTTACACCCTACCAAATTTACTGTCCATTTTGGTCAGTTTCATGATCATAAAAACAAAAGGAGTATTTGTGGCACCTTAGAGACTAACCAATTTATTTGAGCATAAGCTTTCGTGAGCTACAGCTCACTGAATGCATCCGATGAAGTGAGCTGTAGCTCATGAAAGCTTGTGCTCAAATAAATTGGTTAGTCTCTAAGGTGCCACAAGTACTCCTTTTCTTTTTGCGAATACAGATTAACACGGCTGCTACTCTGAAACCTGTCTTCATGATCATAGGATTTTTAAAATAGTAAACTTCATGATTTCAGCTATTTAAATCTGAAATTTCATGGTGTGCTAATTTTAAGGGTCCTGATTCCAAAAAAGGAGTTGTGGGAGGGTCACAAGGTTATTGTAGGGGGGGTGTTGCAGTACAGTTACCTTTACTTCTGCGCTGCTGCTAGCCCTGGCTGGAACGGGGCAGCTGGAGAGCAGCGGCTGCTGGCCAGGAGCCCAGCTCTGAAGGCAGAGCTGCCAGCAGCAGCAAGGATGGCATGGTATGGTATTGCCACCCTCTCTTGTGTCCTGCTACTGGTGGGGCACTACCTTCAGAGCTAGGTGTCCGGCTAACAGCCACTACTCTCCAGATGCCCAGATCAGAAGGCAGCACAGAGGTAACGGTGGCAACACTGTGATCCTCAACCCTCTTTTGGGTCAGGACCCCAATTTGAGAAACACTAGTCTCCCCCATGAAATGTGTATAGTACAGGATAAAAGCACAGGGGAGATCAGATTTAAGACCATGACTCATTTTTCATGGCCGTGAATTTGATAGGGCCATACTCATGGTTATAGGAACTGTGTTTGGTAGTAACTACCACGCACCTGAGGATCATCCCATCAAGAGCTGCTCCTGGGTTGTGGTGGCATTGTACTCAGAACTAGCCTTAAAGGCACAAACTAGCCCTAACCTCTGAGGAAAATGAGCAGGCATATGGGAAAACCAAAATGATTCACATCTACAGAGTTTGAGCCAAGACCTGTCTATTCACTTTCTTTCTGTGAAATATAACAAAGACCCCCCCCCCGTATTAAAAACCCTTCTCTGATATAAATACCATGCATACAAATATTACCTTTTCTCCCTGCCTGTCTGAATTAATTTGTGGTGGAAGTCTGTCATTCTTCAATAATATTTGTAAAAGATTTTTGTTTTAATCTCAAATTCACAATCAAGTAATTAAGAATATCATAACTCTGTTTAGTGATGATATAAAAAGGAATTAATGTACCCACTACAAAGCCATGTACTGAATCACTGGAGAGAGACTACACAAAATACTGTTCACATAAAATTGCTACAGAACTGATCTTTTAAAAAAACTACCCATTTAAACACTTAAAATGGTTGAGCACTAATCTGCACTGTACAAAGGTAGGAATGGTGAGGGCTTAAGCGTCTGTCCAGGTTGAAGGCAGGGATTTTTCACTGCAGGAGGGCAGTGGTGGGAGGGCGGCTTCAGAAGGAAGAGGGAGATAAGGAGTGAGCAGATGGGCGTGGAGGGGGGAAAGCAGGAATGAGTAGATGCGGGCTCTGCAGGGGGGGAATAAGTGTGGGGATGGGTCAGGGTGAGCGGGGGCCACGGCGTGGGGGGGTGGGCACAGGTGCAGGGGTAGCAGGGGGTGGATGGCCTCTTGCGGTGGTGGGGGGTGTGCACGGGCTGGCGGCCGCGGCGAGGGGGGGCAGGGTGGAAAGAGGGAGGAGCCCGTGCACCGGGGGGCAGAAGGCTGCGGGGGAGGGGGGAGCTGGGGTGAAAGGGAAGGCCAGGCGCCCGCACGAGGCCGACAGCTGACGGGACGCTGGGGAGCCAGCGGACCGCGCACAGGGTCACGGCGCCGCCGTCCCCTCGCCCCGCCCCGCCCCAGAGCCCAGCGGGGGCAGCGCAGGACAGTGAGCGCCTGTGCTCCGGCCCTTGCTGTTACCGCCGAAGGATTGCGGGGGCGTTCGGGTATTTGCATATCCCCGCTGATTGGCTGGGGCTCCTGGTGCCATCCCGGCCGCTCCCCGCGGCTGTCGCCAGGGCCCTTTAAGTAACCGGCCGGCTTCAGCGTTTCTGTCGCGTCATCCGCCGCGCTGCGGCCACGGAAGCGGCCCCTCATTGTGACCCGGGAGGCTGGGTCGCCCCCTTCCTCCCTCTCTTCCCCCCCCCCCCGTTTCCTCGCGCGCCGGGATGTTTGACCGCGAGCGCGGCTGGAGCGTCTCCTTCGCCGGCTGCGGCTTCCTGGGCGTCTACCACATCGGGGCGGCCACCTGCCTGCAGGAGCGCGCCCCGCACCTCGTCCGCGACGCCCGCAAGATCTTCGGCGCCTCTGCCGGGGCCCTCGCCGGCGCCGTACTGGTCGGAGGCGGCTCTCTGGGTGCGTCCCCGCGCCCCTCACCCTCCCCGGGACGGCGGCCCCGGGATGTGGGGGGGAGGGGATGGAGGTCGGGGGCGGCGGGCGCGGGGTCTGAGGACGGAGGCGGTGCTCTACATCCGGGACTCGGCGGGGGGGGGACCGTGAGGGGAGCGGGGTCCGTGTGTGGAGGGACCGGGGTAGGGTGGGGAGGGGGGTCTGTATCCCGGGGTGGGGTGGGGTGGGGGGGTCCCAGGTGTTTCGGGGCAGGCGGGAAGGTCTGAGCTGAGTCTGTTTGTGTCACTGACAGAACCACCATATCGGGTCCAAAGGCGAGGGGGGGACGGGACGGGGGAAACTCTGGTGCCACATTCTGCTGGTCAGCAAATTGTTTCAGCAGAAGTGGCCCATCTGGGGTAGATGATGTACGTGGGTAAGGCCCTGTCGGCGCAGGGACAACTCCCCGGCATCCTGCTCTGTGGCTCAAGCCTCCAGCGGCAGCAGGAGGGTTGCTCTGAAGTTGGGCTGTGGCATCAGTCGGAAGGGATGGAAAGAGCGACCCGCGCTGCCGCTGCTCTTGTTCTGAATGTCGCCTGGTTCAGCCATCGCTGGGGGTCCACGGCCTGGGGTCCACGGTCAGAAAGTCCTCCGCCCTTCTGTGGTTACGAATGACACCCCGGCAGCTTCGGCAAAGCTTATATCTGTGTTACGCTGGGAGTCCTAGACCAATCGGCCAATCACCACCTTTACTCCGCAGCACTTGCATCCAAAAATTTCACTGGTTGTAGGAGGGAGACTGCACAGATGATGATTACTGGATCCAACTGCCAGCGGTACAAATAAACACAAATCTCCCAGCAGAATGCTCCAGACACAAATCAAAGCACAGCCACCCATGCTATACAAGACACAATAACCACAAACACGTACACACCCTCACTGCAACACACATCCCTATTCAGTCTTCACAAATCTGCACAGATCTCCCAGTTTAATGCAACCCATGCACAATAACCCCAAATATCACTCTGAAGCTGATGTGTGTAGAGTCGGTATGAAGCGATGGAAACCGCTACAAGCATGGTTGAGAGTTTTTGTTTAGAATGACAGGTGTCAGAGTAATAGCCGTGTTAGTCTGTATTCGCAAAAAGAAAAGGAGTACTTGTGGCACCTTAGAGACTAACCAATTTATTTGAGCATGAGCTTTTGTGAGCTACAGCTCACTTCATCGGATGCAACAAAAAAAAAAAAGCTTATGCTCAAATAAATTGGTTAGTCTCTAAGGTGCCACAAGTACTCCTTTTCTTTTTGTTTAGAATATCACCATGTTTAATTGTTACTGGGGTTTGTGGTCTGTTACCATTCAGTTTTTAAGTTTTCAGCCATTTGTCCCTTTTTAATTTTTTTTTTTTTTAACTTACGACGTTATAAATTACACCCTTATGGGACAGTACTTGTTCTGGAGTAAGAGTGGCATTTTTACAGTTTGTCACTTTGGAAGCAGTGTAAGATACTCTTATTCCAGCATAAAAGCATCTGTATGTTGAGTCATACTAGTATAACTAGATGTGTGTGTGTGTATATATATATCAGTGCAATTATGCTGGTAAATTTTCCCGTGTAGTTATCTCCTAAGTGTGTGTGTGTGTGTGTGTGTGTGTATAATACACATGTATATCTCCAGTAGGAGAAACTTCTAAAAATGTGCTTTAAAATTAATCCTAAAGGAGAGGACTCTCCTTCTTGAATGAATGAGACCTGCAATGATTTTAAAGTCTTCTAATCCTTTTTTCTTCTTCTCTTTAGGGGTTAGAGGAATTTAAAAGGTTTGAGTCCATGTATGGTGCAGAGAGGAAAAAGTCAGCTGAAATCAGGGGCGGCGAGTTGTATGGCCCCGCAGTGCCTGTGCTCCAGCAATATTCAGAGCATGGGGGGCCAGGCTCCACAAATGTTCGGGGCCAGATCTCTCTCCCTGGCCCTGCCTGGTGCCCCCGCGCGCCTCCCCTGGAACATCTCCCAGCCCCGCCTGTCGCCCCTGGGCGATTTAAAAGGGCCCAGGGGCCCCCACCTCCACTACCTGCAGGGCTAAAGCAGCTTCTCTCCTGCCCTAGCTCCACGCGGCATGCCACTTTTGGAATCAGCCGGCGTGTCCCTGCGGCCCCTGGGGGGTGTGTGTCTCCATGCGCTGCCCCTACCCCAAGCACTGACTCTGCTATTGGAACTGCGGCCAATGGGAGCTGCGGGGGCGGTGCCTACGGGCAGCAGTGAACTGAGACCCTGTCCCCCCAGTCTAGGAGCCGCCGCAAGAGGAGTGTGCAGGTCGCTTTTGGGAGATGCCTGACATAAGCACCTCAACCCCTCCCGCACAGCTGCCCCAGCCCAGATCCTGCACCCAAACTCCCTCCAAGAACCCGACCCCCTCCCCTCCAGCACCCAAACTCCCTCACAGAGCCTGCAACCCCTCCTGCACCCCAGCGCCGAGACAGCACCCAAACTCCCTCCCAAAGCCTTAAGCAGGTGTGGGGGGTGGGCGGGACTTAGACCCATTCTGGGCTCCACCAAAAATTATACAAACCTGCTATCCCTCGCTGAAATAAGATACTTGTCAAAACCTCAGGGAATGTGCTCATCAGCTACTCTATATACACCATTCTGCAGTTGGGTATTTTCAATTGCTAAATATATTGTGACACAATGAGATGTGCTGTGAGTAGCACCTAAATACTGCAGTGGCTGGTACCAAAAAAAGAGAGGTTTTTTTGTGTGTATATGACTTTCATGCATGTCTCCTAAGAGTTACACCAGTGGTTCTCAAACTTTTGTACTGGTGACCCCTTCCACATAACAAGCTTCTGAGTGCGACCCCTTGCCCCGATATAAATTAAAAACACGTTTTTATATATTTAACACCATTATAAATGCTGGAGGAAAAGCTGGGTTTGGGGTGGAGGCTGACAGCTCGTGACCCCCCATGTAATAACCTTGTGATCCCCTCAGGGGTCCTGACCCCCAGTTTGAGAACCCCTGAGTTACACTCTTGTTCCTTCTTGTGGATTAATCTTATAGTTGTCATTGGCTTCAATGACAAGATAATCCTAGTGACTTCAGGGAGAATAGTATCTAGGCCAAAGGGTCTTATTCCTTAACCCCAAAATAATAATAAAAACATAGAAAAACTGAATACTGTAGGAAGAGAAGGAGGTAGCTGAAACTCTAGTTCTGTTCATTCCATCTTTCTCCCACCCACCCACCTATCTGTCAAACAAAGTAGGAATATTGAGAGTTTGAATAAATTCTCATCTGCTCCTTTTGTCTTAGGTAGAGGTGATTCTCTCTCTTCTCCCTTTAATTCTCTTTGACTGACTCTATGTAAAGGTTTCAGTTAGCTATAACGTGCTTTCTCTAAAGCTTCTCCATTCTTGGGGTAGGGTTTAGAGAGTTAAGATCAGAGCTTAGGCTAGTTTTAACATGCTTTTCTGCCTTAGTCAACTCACAGTGCTCAAATAGCATTAGGAGCATGAGATTAGAAATGTTTTGTTTTGTTTTTTGTTTTTTTAGTTTTTGTCCAGTTCTAGGTTGAACATACACTTAAAACCAGGGTGGATAACAATCAATAATTTTCTGGGGGAAAAAAAAATAAATGGATTTTTTTTAAAATTAAATACAGATTTGTTTTTAAGAACACACCTATTTAAAGTTAAATTTGAAATTACAGCCTATGTTAAGGCCTTAATAGAATCTATTAAATCATTTAAATAAAAATATTAAACAATACATGTTTGCTGAAATTTTTAAGCAAGTCAGGGCACTGAACTGATGGTGGAAGTCACAGTCTAAGTGCATGGAACCAGAGCTTGTTGAAGTGCTGTATCAGTTTTTGGAGATCAGTAGCCTGTTCTGCTGGTGCAGAGAGATTAGTTTCTTCATTTCAGTTTATTTAATGACTTCAGTTCAACGATTAGCTCATTCAAAGTTGAGAAACCAAATGGGAGTTGAAAAGCAGGAAAGCTTGTTTTCCTCTATGAATAAAATAAAAGCTAGGTCTGAATAAAAGCTAGGTCTGAGATGATGAGATTTGTTACTCCTAAAAATCTTGAAGGGAACTAGAAACAATCAATCCAATTAATAAGTGAATTAGTTTTATATTCAAAACATGCTTTGATAAGCTTTTTATACTGTTTATGTGTCCAGAGCATTTAAGATAGTTTTAACTAATTAAAAAAAAGGTAAATGCTGGTTTTGTTTATTTTTAATGGACTTCAAATTTCTATCCAAATATAGCTTCACACAAACCACAAGTTTAAAAAAAAAATCTAGTGAATACGAAAGGCATCAGTTGCCATTTTCCAACATAATAAAATATGTAAAAATTAAGAATTGAATAAATGTAAGGTAAGATATATAATTGTTTAAATAAATAATATATATTCTCTTGAATAGCAAAAAGAAGCACTAAATTTAGTGTAAAGGCTATATTTAGTTGCAAAGCAGCATTTTAATGGTTAGCAACCAATGAGAATCATCCTGTCTTTAGAACAATAACTAAAAGTACAAATGCAAAACAAGATTAAAATTGACTTGAATAATCAAGGTTTCCTGCTTGGTGATTTAAATTGTTTGATTTAAATCAATCCATCCTGCTTAAAGCAGTCTCGGAGAATGGGCTGACTTTAGGAAAGGCTGTTGGAGTAGTTTATATACAAATGAAACTTGTGCATTTTTTTTAACCCCCTGTCAAATTTCCGGCTTATCCTGTGAAATAGAGTGCCAGTTTCAGAATCCATTAGCTTTAACATGGTATATGCTATGATCATTTACTAAAATATAAGTTCTTGTATACAAATGCTTTTGATTATTCTGTTTGAAAAGTATGTTCTACATTTGACTAGAAATGTTAGTCATCATGAGTAGGTGACAGGTTTTTAGTCCCTTGTAGAACAATTAATAATTATTAGTCATTAAGTTGAGGCGACACTTCTCTTATAAGCACGTATATTCAGGTGTCTATTACTTTTTTGAAGCAGGAGGAAAATTATATTTCTGTGATTCTGCTTATTTTATTTTGCATTGTGTGTCCTTTTTCTTGTAAGAGAAATGGTGTAATAATGGGATATCATCAGAGATGATAATAGTCTTTAAAAATTGTACAGTTAATGGGCAATACTTGATTTCACACATTTACTACAGTGACGTGCTCCAGATAAGTCTTTCACAATTGTATATCAGTAGTACCACATAGATGCATTTCACTGAGGATTTACCTCATTAGTCCCTTTTATGCCCACCATTTCGGAACCTTCCTATCTAGTTTCTCCCTGAATGGCAAATGGCAAAATATTTATTTATAGATTTCCCAATGTTTACTACTTAATTATGTTTAAGTATTGTGTACTTTTCATATATGAGTTGAGTAAACTTTTATTGATTTAAATTTCTAGGTTAAATTGCATTCTGTTGGGTAGTTTAACTTCCTTTATGGAAGTTAAGCCAGGGAGAAGGGAAAATGTCTATCTGATATTGATGAATAGCAGCCCTAGTAAACTGTTGGTTTTCAGCCCTGTGATTGGACAAGAAGGGTGAGTTGAGCCTCAGGTGACTTGTGGTATGACTGATTACTTGACACTAGAGACAGGGTTACTGCAGATCATTGACCTGCTCAAATTTCTGCTCTACAGGGGCAAGGTGGGAGAGGAAACCCAGACCAAAGATGTTAGCAAATAATTTCAGAAGTGTGAGGATTTAAACAAAAAATTGAATGATGCTTTGAATTTAGAATACTCCAGTAAGAGCAGAAATCCAAGTTTATATGTCTGTTTAGAAACTTTTAGTTTGCAAAGAAGTATTTGATTTTCAGACATTGTTTCTCTCACTGAAAGTGGAACCTTTTTTGACAGCTATTTGTTTTTTTGTGTTGTGGGTTGTTTGTTTTTTGTACAACAGCATACAATGTTTAGTTAATACTAAGAATAATATTACTGTCAAACTGGTAATTAATTTGAGTCTCTACACTTAGGGCAATATTTCCAAAAGTGAGTAATGATTTTGGATCCCAGATTGATATCTTAAATGGGCCAGATTTTCAAAGAGGGCAAAAGACTCAACCTCAGTAAATCGGACTTCAGGAAAACTAAGATATCTAATATTGAGTACACACAAATTGAGTTGCTTAAAATCACTAATTGCTTCTGATCATCGTGGACATAGTGTGAATCTTATAGCTTGTCACTTTAAACAATTATGTTAAGTACCACTTTACTTAATACTCAACATAAGTGTTTGTGTGGGGTAATGTACATCTGCCCTTGAGTACAAGGCTGAAAAGTCTGGAGATTTGTGTTCCCTGCCATTTCTGTTGTGGGCTAGGTCACTTAGGACCTCATTTTCAGTGGTACTGGACACCACAAACTTCACAATGAAGGTTTGAATGCTCAAGACCTCTTAAAAAAAAAAAATCAGACCTTAGCCTTATTCTGTCTGCTGCCACACTTGCAAAACATCCGATGAAGTGAGCTGTAGCTCATGAAAGTTTATGCTCAGATAAATTGGTTAGTCTCTAAGGTGCCAAAAGTATTCCTTTTCTTTTTGCAAAATAGTGTTTGCTTAGGTTGGATCCCTGTGCACATAGGAAGCCCTGTTAACTGCAGCACTTCCGAACACATGCAATAAGATGTGTGCCCACCTATTCAAGATGAGTAGCATGCCATTAATGTGCTTTAAATTGACTGTGGTTTTATTGTCTTTGTGATATGAAACTTCAGTCAAATATTTCATTACATTATAGTGTGAAATCCTGATGTCTTTAATGGATGAAACTGAGAATTATTTTATTTGCCGGGTTGTGAAATTTGTTCAATACATTAGAAAATTTCTTGGCTGCTTATTTGTTTAGAAGCCTGGAGTCTACAATTCTGAAATAGCACACCATTTGACACATAATATACTTTCCACACTGGATAGAATAATTGTTTGGGCACACTTGTATGCATGTAGTATTTGAAAACTAAGCCACTGAGCTATGTAGATGCAACAAAAAATAGCATATCCTTCCTTAAAGCATGAAAAAGCATTTGATTTTTCCTCTTGCGTAGACAACTTCATAATTTTTACCTTTTTAAGAATAAATACATAAAGATGGAAGCTCTAACTTCTGAAAAAGTGTTTTAAAATGAGTGTCTCTGAACCGTAGACTGCTACTGTCGTGTAGCTGACATGCTGTAGTGATCAAAATTGAATAATCTCTATTTTAGAATTTTTTTGTTAGTTTGTACCTGAAAGAGTATTTACCTCTATAAGCAGTTCCTGGAAACAAATATAGAAGCAAGTGCAGTTGTGCTAAAAATCTTGAGTTTAAAAGACCACTGAACCGTGTAGTTCTAAGCATATCCAAGATTTATGTCTAGAGAGAAGAATAAATTAACTGATGAGTAGAAATTGGATTAATCAAGAACACTTAATCTGTAGGAGTGAGTGTTTCCAAAATAACTTGTTAGTATCAGGGTTGGCTTCATTGAGCCAGGAGTAAGTAAATTTCAAACTGCTGCACATTAGGTCCAAGAAGTGTAGCAAAAAGTGGCTACTTTCATAAATCAGCTGAGTCATCTAGGTAAAAGAGTAAATCTTGTTGGGAATTGAGGGTGATCTGCACACACTTATTTCAGCAGGTCAATCCTTATATACTTTTGTTCCATAACTCACTTCTAAATAGATAAGTTCTGAAAAACATTTTCAGATAACCTTGCAGCATGTCAATTTAGGGATAATAACCTGTTATTTGTGAACTTGTCATTTTTTTTTTTTTTTTTTTGTTAAGACAAGCAAATCTGCCTGATAAGCACTGGGAAGCTCCTTAAACTAATTGTAAAGTACAGACAGAAGACTCAGTATAAGAATTTAAATAAATATTTACCAAAATAAGAGAACAGTGTATCTGAATGGGCTGCTATTCTGAGTAACTTCTGACCAGTTTTGAAACTGTTGGGATGGTTTAAGTGTTTGTGAATATAGTTTTCCCTGCCATGGTTTGATCTTCGTGGTGCAGCTAAATGTATTCTTATTTAGCTGTGGTATAAATGATTGGGTGCACTGGCTGAAACTTCTGTGGAGGTGAAATTTATCAGTTGGGGAGATAAACAAAAGCAAAAATTCAGGGAGTGGAAGTAACTGAATCTTTCTGTAAAACGTTTGTCAAGCAGATCTACATTGGCATGAAGCTTCTGGAGAGAGGTAGTTCCCAAACTGGTCTGTATACTGGCTTTTCTCTTATATAGATGCTGAACAAAACTGGTGGGAATTTCCCTTAAAATTCCCTAAATATAGACAAGTCCTTAGTTTATGCATCTCTGAATGGTTCTAAGATGGTGTAAGAACAAGTTCAGGTACCAGTCTCTTGGATATGTCATAAGATGAGTACTGCTGCTTTGTGCTCTGATTGTGTATGGAAACAACACCATTGTCAGCAGGTTGTCTTTTGCTGGAGATGGGTTAAAACTAAGGCTCTGACTTAATCGTGGGTATTTTTAGTAAAAGTCATGGACAGGTCACGAGAAAAAATAAAAAATCACGGCCCGTGACCTGTCCATGACTTATACCATAAATACCCTTGATTGAATCTTGTACTGGTGGGAGTACTGTAAGGGGGGGGCTCTGTGGGGGGGAGCCCCACAGTCCTGCTGCCATTCCAGGTGCGGCTGGGGAGGGCAGGGGAAGCCCTGGGTGGCCAGCGGTAGCTCTGGCCGCTGCCGGCAGGGGCACCAGGGGGCCAGCCACTTCTCTGGCCACCCTAGGATCGCTGCCAGGAGCCGTTGAGCTGTGGCTGCTCCCGCTGCCCCGGGACTGCTGCTCGGGCAGTCCCCGTGGCCAGCCCCATCGGCTGCTGCCCCGTGGCCGCCAGAGCAGCCGCTGGTGCAGCTGGCTGCAGGGTCATCCAAGCAGCTGGCTGCAGAGCTGCTCCATCAGCAGCCTGTGTGGCTGTCCCCAAAGCCGCCCAAGCAGCTGTCCCCAACTGAGGTTGCAGGAAGTCACTGCATCCGTGACTTTCATGCGACCTCTGTGACAAACACGGAGCCTTGGTTATAAGTAAGGCTACGATTATGTCCCGGAAGTCACAGATTCCGTAACCTCCATGACATTTTCTGCCCCGGGGCTGGAGGTCTCAGGTGTCCGTTCTCCCCTGCCCCCCGCCGCTACCCAGCCATGGCGGGGGTTGGGGGGACCCCTGCAGCTGCCCAGGTGGGGTAGGGGGAGACTCGCCTCCCCATTTTGTCAGGGATATTTTTAGTGAAAGTCAGAGACAGGTCATGGGCTTCGTGAATTTTTGTTTATTGCTCGTGACCTGTCCGTGACTTCTACTAAAAAAATTCATGACAAAATCTTAGCCTTAGTTGTAAGCAATAAAAACGTAAGATTGTAGAGCAGACAATTTCAAATTACATTCAGAAGTTCATAGTATGATATGCAATATCAGTGTCCAAGTTCTTCTACAAGATGACGTGTTTGTGGTTTTTGAAGTGTAATTTCTGCATAAATCTAAGGAGGTTATCTTGAATCACAGATGTTAACATAGCCCTCTACTCACTAAATGTGATATTCCAGAACTGGTGTGTGATGCAGCTTTGTGGTGGTAATTGCAGGGAGCATGTTGCACTTGTGTTTTGACTTAGTTAATTGTTTCTGGGTATTGTTCAAGATACTGACTTACTTATAAAACCATATGTGATTTAGGGCTTTGCAAGTTGCTACAAAAGGACCTCCCATCCCATGTGCTCTAGTTACAGTTGGGATCTTGGGAGCCTGAGCTAATAAACTTTTGGTGGCAGGAATTCCTTCAGTGGTGGAGTCCAGACTCTGGAATTAGTTTCCGTCACTGAGGATATGTTGAGTAAAATAAATGTCTGCTAACACCGTAAAACCATAGTGTTAGACAAGGCAAGATGTATTTCAACAAGTATAGCTGGTTGAGGTGATCCCTAGGTTTTCTGGTATCTTAATTTATGTTGTTGAATAATCACTTTAAAATGTGTGTGCCATGTACATTATAAGCTTTCATTGTCTTTTCCATAGTAGTGTATTTATGGAAAACTCTATTGTTTTCCTAGTTGCTACGTAAAAGGACAGGCTTCTGGAGCCTAAACTCTACAATAGACTTCATAATGAAGCATGTATGCTCTTGATATAAATCACATTTTAAAAAGAATTTTCATCTTGTATTACAATAAACAACATACTTAAGTAATCTAGTGGCAGTGTTCAAAATTACAAGTTTAGCAACTTGAAAGTTTAGACTTAAACTAGATGAGTCATAAATAGTAATATCACTGTACCTTATACAGAGTTTTTGTTTTAGTGATCTGAACAAGCATGAGAAAATCTAGAAGCTTGAGACCGTGTCACTGTGGAAATATTCTTAATACTTTTATCCACTGTAGAAATTGCCTCCAGTCTCAAAGGAAACATATTCTGTTTTTCAGCTGAAGCTTGTGCAGATGTTCTGGGGTTAGCCAAAGAAGCCAGAAAGCGAAGTCTTGGTCCACTTCATCCTTCTTTTAATGTGATTAAGATAATAAGAGATGGACTATTCAAAAACCTTCCAGAAAATACTCACCAGTTGTCAGCAGGCAAGCTGTGTATTTCACTGACCAGAGTGTCAGATGGCAAAAATGTGTTGGTATCCAATTTTAACTCTAAAGAAGAAATTGTTCAGGTATGTGTTCCTGATCACCATTATGACAACTTTAAAAGTTGCCACAATTTAGCTTTCTAAGTTTTAAGTCCAAGTGTAGATTGATCCTTGGAATTTCTTTTTGCTTAATCCTTGAATTATCATGGAATAACCCCCTCAATGATGGAATGGTCACCTCAGGTTTGTCATGATGTGTGTTCTTGAGGCTATGTTTATTGGGGAAACTAAACGTCAAAAATGATGCCATATATGTTCTATTATGAAAGATTAATATTGTAGAATGAACATTTGCTTGAAAACTGCATATCCAATTAAGGTGCAAACTGTTTTATTTATAAAAGCTGAAAGGCAATTATGTCATGATCAAAAATGACTGAGAACTAACTAAGAATACTGCTGCTGACTATTTTGAGCTCTTTATCTCATCCATAATGAAAGAGCAAGCATGCAGTGGTTGTATCTAATACTATACCTATTATACTCAGAGTATCTCTGTGGAGATGGAGTGGTTAATTTTTTTGGCTTCTGGTTTGTAAAGACACCTTTTAATAAATACTGGGGTACAAGGGTTTTATCTAGACCTATTTAGAGGGACACTTTAAAAAAAACAAAACACTTCTGTCTGGAAATTTTTCACCTCCTATTGTTAAAATAATACTTTTCTCCCTCTAATTTCAGTTGTTGTTTTTTTTTTTTTTTTTTTAGTTTACTTTATACATTTGACAGCACTTCCTCTATGTAATCAGTCATTTCCTCTGGTGTTGTGGAATTTTCACAGAACAATAGGAGAGAAACCTTTTTTTTTTTAAAAAAAAAAAGGAAAGTGATTGCAAAACTACAAATTGGCATAGGTACTCTGGAGAGTGGGGAGGGGCAGCTGTATATATTTAAACTAATTCAAAATGTGAGTTTGTCAACTTTATTTATTTCAAATAGATTTCGATGTCCCTTTAATATTATCATAAACTTTAACATTAAACCGAGACACATGTGTATCGTCATTATACAATAGTCTTCAATACTAGAGAAATTGCTGTTTAATTTACCTATATAATCTCATTTCTCCATAGGCTTTAATTTGTAGCTCGTTTGTTCCTATTTATTGTGGCCTAATTCCACCATCATTCAGAGGTGTGGTAAGTCTGCATTGTTTCCTCCTAAGTGCTAAATTTTAGTTTGATAACCATGTAGGAAATTTTGAAAGATAATATATGAACATATTTTTGGTTACTTTACTAAAAATGAGTACTTTACTCAGGTTCATGGTACTGAAGCTATATCTGGCTTTAACTTTTGCATATAGTAAAGTAACATTACATATGTAAGAAGATACGAAAGGGAAGATAATGGCCTAGTTTACAGCAGTTTTTTCCCCTTAAATTTCCATCTAAGCAGAGTTAGGTGACACACTTACTAAAAGGCTGGTTTATTTAAATGAGCACTTAGCAATTGTAGGAAAGCTTAAGAAAAATGTTTAGTGTAGACACAGCCAGTGAGACCATCCATGTGAGTAAGGGTGCAGGGCTGGTCTCTTAAACACTTGTCAGGAAATAAGTATCCTAGTAACAGACCATATTGCACTTCTATATGTTTCA
Source organism: Natator depressus (assembly GCF_965152275.1). Taxonomy (NCBI): domain Eukaryota; kingdom Metazoa; phylum Chordata; order Testudines; family Cheloniidae; genus Natator; species Natator depressus. The sequence goes on along the minus strand of NC_134234.1, from coordinate 226,277,777 downwards.
CAACAGAGCCACTTAATACACAGTAACATGAATGCAAATAAGCTATTTAATGCACATTTAAAGTTGCATTTTTAAACAGGATATAACTTAAATTGAAAACTCAAACTAACTTCAGTATGGGGAGATTGTTTTAAAGGTGAAGTATTAATTGTTCTCTTCTTTCAGCACATCCCAAGGAGTAATGGTTAAAAGGCCTCTTTCTTAAAGCAACATATTTCAAAGCCATCCTTAGAATTTTGAAATCTCCCATTAACGACTGTCTACACCAGGGGTCAGCAACCTATGGCATGCGTGCCAAAGGCAGCACGTGAGATGATTTTGAGTGGCCCTCACACTGCCCGGGTCCCAGCCACCGGTCCTGGCAGCTCTGCTGCCAGTCTAGGGTCCTACCGCCGGCCCCCTGCCACCCGGGGTCCCGTCCGCTGGCCCCGCTCAGCCTGCTGCTAGCCCCGGGTCCCAGCCACCGGTCCCGGGCACTCTGATGCCATCCTGGGGTCCCGGCCACCGGCCCGGGGCTCTGAAGCTGCCCTCAGCTGTGGCCCATTGGCCCCAGCCTGGGGCAGTGAGGGGTGCAGACAGGGGCAAAAGAGGGCGCAGCTCAGCACCCCCACCTTAAAAATTGTTCCAGCGCCACTGTACTGGAATATTTTTAAGTCTTGATTTGCTGCTTACATCACTATCATGTCACGTGGAACAGCACATTGCGTTTGACGTTGTGCATGCCATCTGTCATGATTTTTTTCCCCCACTGTAAGTTGTAGGATACATTTGACAAAATGTCAGCTCCTAAGAAAGCAAAGTTAGATGTCCGTTCATTTCACTTCACAGTAACATTTGGTGGCTAAGTTGTGGCAAGGTTTTGGTGCGCTTCGTAAACTCTTTTGATGGAATCAAGGCCTTTTTGTCAGAAAAAGGACAAAACTACCCCAAACTGGACGATGACAAATGGCTGTGTAAGCTCATGTTTCTAACTGACATCACTGCTCACGTAGATGAACTCAACCTCTGTCTCCAGGGTGCAGGGCAAATGGTTCTGGATCTTTATGAAACCTGGAAGTCATTTGTTGTAAAACTAGCTGTTTTTTCTCGGGATATTCGAACTTCGGCTTTCTGCTACTTCCAACACATAAAAGAGCCATCGACACATTGCACTGTCAGTGTCGATGAGATTGGAATGTAGGTGCAAGAACTGGAATCAGAATTTTGTGACAGATTTCAAGATTTCCAGCGATTTGGCCCAATGCTTTCTTTTCTAATTCAACTTGAAAAGTTCAACAAAAGCGACTTGGATTTGTCTGTATTTCAGTGGATGTGTGTTGAAGATTTCGAAATGCAGCTCATTCAGTTAAAAAGCTCAGAATTAGCTTTAAGTGCACTCTACGGATCTCCAAACTTTGATCAAAGTTTGATCAAGTTTGGAGATCCGTAGAGTGCACTTAAAGCTACCGAGAGAGATCATGGGGCCTCTGTTCTGACCTGCTGGATGTCCCTGCCAGTGAAATTTAACTGTTCGAAGAAAATTGTGTTTGCAATGCTTTCAGCATTTGGATTCACATACCTGTGTGAGCAGGTATTTTCACACATGAAATCTGTCCTCTGTCCCTCTTGGAGCCAGTTAACAGTTGATCACTCAGAAGCCTCTGTGCAGCTTAAACTATCCAAATTATGTGCCAGACATTGGAAAACTTAGCAAGGAAAAGCAAGGGCAAGGATCACACGAAACTGATAAGATCTGCATTTTAATTTAATTTTAAATGAAGCTTCTTAAACATTTAAAAAACCTTATTTACTTTACATACAACAATAGTTTAGTTATATATTATAGAGAGACCTTCTAAAAACGTTAAAATGTATTACTGGCACCGAAACATTAAATTAGAGTGAATAAATGAAGACTTGGCACACCATTTCTGAAAGGTTGCCAACCCCTGGTCTACATCAAATCATTGCAAGGAGCCATCGCTTGGAATGGCTCAAGTTTTCTTGCACACACATGCCACACTTATTCTCTGCTGCCCCTCCACTCCCCTCTTTTTTACTAAAAAAGAGGGAAGTTAAAAGCCAAACAAGTTATTGCAACATTATAATTTAACACAAACAAGTCAGACATGCATGTGCATTGTGGGGAAAAAGTTAATCTTACTACCTTAATCTTTTTTGTGGTAAACCATAATGTTGCATCAGCTTAGTTGTTTTGCTTTCATCAGCCTTTTTTTAGTAAAAACGGGGAAGAAGGAAGAGGGTGAAGTGTTTGAAGGAAAAATGAAGGCATTTCAAATAATGGTTCATTGCAGCATTTTGTTCAGATAGCCTTTATTGGGATATCTCTCACTTTTAAGAATGGCCTTGAAATATGTTGCCTTACAAACACTGTTCCTTGGGACTTGCTGAAAGATAACAACCATTAAAACATAGTCTCCCCTTCGTATTTAAGTAACATCAAAGAGCAGCAGTGTTCAAGTTGACTCAAAAGATGCCTTATGCATGTTTCTAAATCTTTTCTATATCCTTACCTCTTTAAGCTGGAGCAGAGTGTTATGAAATAGGACGTTGGACTGGAGCCAAGGTTTAGGTGGATCCAGGCTAATCTGGCTATTCAGTTCTCGTTGGTTGGACAATAATGTTATCTAAAAGGGCTTAGCTCAAACTACAAAAACATACAAGTGTTGATTCTCTGAATATCCTCCCTGTATAAGAAGGTGACTGCCGCCTCTTGACCTATTCTGCCCAATAAAGATTCTATAACAGGCTCTTGCATTCTTGTTTGCAGGGAGATGGAAGTGAAAAATTAAATGTGTCTGTGTCAAGGTGGAAACTTTCTTGAGGACTCCAAATGTTTTGCTTGGGCAGTTGTGCTCTCAGAGCTTGGGGCGGCAAATTTTTGCTTGGGGCGGCAAAAATCCTAGAGCCAGCCCTGGTCAGGAAGAGGAGATTTAGCTTGCTAATTTGTGGAGTCAGAGATTTTATAATTAAGGCCCCAATTCTGCAAACACGTATGCACATCCCCAAGTGTTTCCCAGTGAGGGGCTTGAGGCTGAAAGACTGTTGCTATTATAAGCCTCATTTAACACACAACCACCATACGGAAATTCCTCTCTGCTTGAAACTTTATGAATGTGCTCTCTTGTGGGACAGTGATTGGTAATCAAGCAAGACCTCTTTCGGATATGAGAATTCTGGATAGAAGTGTAGAGACTTTTCACATCTTGAAAAGCTGGATTTTTCTGGTAACATCTTATCAAATATGGGATATTGTAGAAATTCCAAAACGATTTATTTTAAGAGTTCGTGCATAGGAGTCTTTTGAGAAGGCTTGTTGGTGAAATTTGTAGCCATTTGCCTTGAATAGTTTAACCTTGGAGCTGGGTGGTCTTTGTAGTCTGGCTCAGAAGAATTTAGCAGCATCACGTACACCTGACATTCCAAACCAATAAACAGTATCTCTTAAACAAAAATTCTGAGAACATTTTTTAATATTGCAGAACTATTCTACAACATTAGTTATGTTTTCTAAAATTGTACCTGAAGAAATATGAAGTTTAAGGTTTTTACAGCAATGTTAGCTTGAATATGTTTCATCCTTTGTCAGTAATATTAAGCTCTAAGATTAGAAAACATTACATATGTGGAACATGGCTAAGTTAGAGGTGCAAGACAAAATACCAAAATATTTGTCAAAATACCAAAATTGGCAGTTGGACTTGGTGGGATCAGGTGTAGAACCTGAAACCACTTCTTAAACTCACATTTTTAAAATGACTAGCTCTTAAGATAGTATCATTTTTTAAAGGTTTCTAGAGTGTTAAGGTTTACTTGCAATTTTTTCCTTTCTAGTTGTTTGTGGAGCTTTTTTATAATAATAGCCTGAAATAGTTTTTTCTGAAAGTCTAACATCTTTTATAGTTAGGAAATCGGTTACTTTATTGCCAAGGAACTCAACTTTAGCTTCCAATACTTAGAATTTCATTTAAAGAGTTGATTTCATCTTGTGTTTTTCTTTTGTGGGAGAGCGCTGTGGGTGATTCTGGGATTGTGTCCCATTCTGGTGAAGCGGAGGAAGCTCCAACCTTGCCTGCTCTGTGCATGAAGCAATTTCTTCTCTATTACTATACTTCAAGCATATTTATTAACAGTATTCTAGTTTGTCAGAGAATTAGGAAGTATGTTGGCTTTAAAACTGCAATAAGGAAACACATTTTTATAGAAAATCAAAAAAATTAGCCTCTGTGCATATGCAGAGACAAACTACTGATTTTAAGTTCTATTTTAAAATCTTAGATGCTATTTAACTAATACAGGGAGTTTGGTTTTGTAGAAATAGTTTGTCTGGCATTAAAAGCTCCCTTTTTTTATTATTCCTTTCAGCGTTATGTTGATGGTGGAATCAGTGACAACTTACCTCAGTATGAATCTAAGAATACCATCACGATTTCTCCTTTCTCTGGGGAGTGCGATATCTGCCCAAAGGGGAACTCTGCAAACTTCCATGAAATGAATGTTACTAATACCAGCATTCAGTTCAGCTTAGGGAACTTTTACCGTCTAACACAAGCACTCTTTCCACCAGAACCCAAGGTAATACATATCCTCTTACATGGTTCATAATAGAATGTTTTGCAATTAAAGGCCAAAATTGTTGAGGAAGCAGTTAGTGGTAAGGATCTTAGTTTTAACATCTAGCCAAATAAGCTTTTCTGATGGCTTCTGGTGTTGCTTCTTTTCTTTCTTCACTTCCATGAATACTTAATTTTTTTATATTAGTTTTGCTTTTCAAGATGAAAATAAAATATTTTGCTCTTGGGTTCCTGTGTTTACATTTCTAGCACTGCAAGTTACTCTGTATAAGCATTAGTGTACAAATCTAACGTAGAGTGTGCAAGGTTATAGCCTGTTCATACCCAGCCACCAACCAGCACAGGCTTTGAAACTGGTACTATTAAAGCTAAAGATCTTCAAAAATCTGCATGCATGATGCAGCCAGAACAGCTCAAAAGTGGTTATTGACCACCACAGAACTTGTCCTCTTTCTGAATGGGGACTGCTGAAGGTGTCTGGGGATGGGAGGTACTAGAGAAAAAAAGATGGTGTTTTAATAATCGAATACCTGATAACTTGGGATGCTTTAAAATCAATTTTTTTCTTGCTAGTTGCGAACAAACACTCTTGTAGGTGATGAGTTTATCTATATTTTGTTCTTAAACTTTTCTGCTTACATAGGCTTTAAACATTCTGTTTCTTTTTTTGTTTGTTTGTCTAGGACTTCGAAAATGTGCAATACTAGGTGGCCTGGTGGTTCAGCTGGTAACACCGGTTATCTGGGAGACCCAAGTTTGGGATTAATCATGAAATTCAGCCTCCCTGGGAGAATTGCAGAGTTGGCTCTCTTTTTAGTTTTCAGAAGTGGCAAGGGGAGGGAGTTGAGAGGGGTGATCTGTGTGTCTGATCAAAAAAGCTACTTAGGGAGACAGTAAGGAAAGAAGTTTTTTTACAAGCTTAATATGTTTGTTTGATGCTCTGGTACAAGTGGAAAAGCACTGTTATAAGTTTAGCAATATCTTGATCAATGGCATATGTTTGCAAGTTGAAAGATGTCTTCATCTAGGTATCGTCACAGGAGATTTGAATTCATCACTTCAAAACTTTTATTATTGTTTGACAATCTTAAGGTCATGGGAATTGTCTTCCTCATTTGACTAGTTTTAAGTGAATACAGCAGCCATTCGCTCTGTAAACTGGTGGTTTTCACTTTGAATCTTTCTTCTGATGGCTGACTGACTTGCTGTACCCTGTGTTTGCAGGTACTAGGAGAAATCTGTGAACAAGGATATTCAGATGCACTTAGATTTTTGAAAGAAAATGGTATGTTAAATTTGTTTGTCATTATCAATACTTAATGTGACTCTCTACTTATTTATTATTTTTTTTGGCAGGTTAAAACAAAGCTCCTTTGAGACAAAGTGAAGGTCATCATGAAAAGTTAACAAGAAGTTTAGTTCAGCCATTCAGTAGGCAATAATCTTTTAATAGTAATTTACTTGAGCAATTTTATTAAGTTAGTGAAATTGCTGTCCTCATGCTGTTGTGTGAGGTCCTACCTTAAGTCTGATTTCCTACAGTCTGATTCTCTACTGTCTTTCATTCCTGTGCAAAGGGGAGTGGGGTATAAAATGACACCAGTTAAGAGTGATAGACTGTTATACCCACTTTGCACAGATGTAAATGACTGTTCAAAGACACAAATATTGTAGAAGTGGAGTAAAGGAATGGGTGTACTTTTGAGGAATATGAGAACATGAAATTGGGAGGCTTTCATAATCAAGAGCCTGATTGTCTTGTAACTTCCCACTGAACTTCAGATCTGTCTGCAAAGTCAGAGAAATAGAGCCTCTAGTCCTGTTCATGGAATAAGAAAGCTTATTGACTGTAGCATTCTTAAATCTATTTGTTGGGACTTAAATATTTGTCTGTATCTTAGAAATGTAACCTGGAAAAGTTTTTTTGGGTGCTAGATAAAATATTGGGGGTTATGGTTGAACAGAAATAAGATACTTGAAAATGAGATTAGAAAATTTAAGATTTTCAGTGGCACTGGTATCCTAACATAGTCAAGAAGCCTCTGAAGTTGTATAATTAATGTATTTCTAAATGTAGAGGTTGAGTGTTAAGATATGTTGATACAAGCAACATGTTCAAAATATGACATTTTGTGTTCATAAAAAAGATGGAAAATCTCTAGATTCTGGTAGGAGAGTTCCAAGATAAGTGGTGAATGAATTGCTTCTGGTCTGTGATGCGTTTTGACAGCATCACTTCTGTACTATGTCTGATATTTTAAATTGACATTGTTGCTCTTACAACTGTCATCTGTAGTGGCAAGTGATTGTCCCCTTCCTTATGTAAGGCCTTCTCTGCACTAGAAAAACAGATGTGCCAACCACTGTTTGGACACTGTTGCTTCCCTGTAACATACCATGCATCCACAAACGCAGTAGGTTCCAACAGTGCATAGTCAGTCATGCTAGCACTTGGCGTACGCTTGCTCTGAGCAGTTGCAAATCACCACCACATCATCTACCGGCTTGTCAGTCTCTGTTGGTGCACTGTTGACATATATATCAAGTGCTAGTACAGCAACTGTATTTGTGCAGTTGGCCCTCCCAGTGTATTCCCAGAATGCTTCCGCACACATGCAAAAATAGAAAAAATGTGAAATAGGATGCCTTGTATGGATGCATTGCACTATGGCAATTGGCATCAATATAGCTGTGTAGTATAGGCTTAGCCAAATACATTCATTCCCTTACTGTAACTGCTTTGCTGTATGTAACAGTTCAAATTCCATGAAGAATTTTCTGCCTGTGAACTTGTGTTGAAGTTAATTAGATCTTTAAGAAACAAACAAACAAACAAGGTTGGTTAACAATGTCTGATACCATTAACAATTGATCAAAATAACAGTAAGTATATATGGAAACCAGAAGCCTTCCCGTGAATTATTACAGTAACAAAATCCCCCATACCCTCCAAAAAAATCATTCCTCAATCATAATCTTCCTCCTGAAAATCTGCCTATAGTTGAAATTACCGAATGTTATCAAAATTGGATACCTTTTAATAAACACTTCTCTATATTTTTAGTTTCACTTCAGCCGAGAATTTTCACATATCTACATTATATACTGTTGCTTTTGGTTTTCCAGCAGTACCTGTAAGTGCAATATGCATTATATTGTCACCTAATTAAGTTTTGCAGCTCTTGTATGCAAATAGAAATACTGCGTAAACAGTGGCTTACTTTTGCTGCTCTTTTAGAAATTGAGAACTCAAAGAACATTTTTGGATACTTAATTTTGCACTCAATAGCTAGCACTATTTTCAGAAAGAACTTTGCTAGACGTTTTGGCAGTAAGATATGGAAAATATGCATCTGTACCACCTTATGTTGGGCACAGTTTCTCAGGATAAACAGTTGGGCTCAGTCAATACTTGGGATACACCTTGAAAGTGTTGTAGATACAATAAGTAGCACTAGGTCCTTTGGGAGCTTGTGTCCCAAAGTGGCACTGGGTCCTTTGGGAGCTCATGTCCCACAATAGAGTACAGTGGCATTGACTCTCAGATGAGATGTAAAATCAAAGTGCTGAGTCATTTAAAAAACTTATGGCACATTTTGCGAGCGTAGACGGAAACAGGTGTGCAGCAGTCACCACTGATTTGGTTGACTTAATATACCCCCCTCTACACACATGCACATCATTTGAAAGCTTATTATGTCTCCCTTAAAATGAGGTATGATGTGGACCTGACTTATACTGTGATTTCTTTTTTGCATGCTCTTAACTGATGGATTCTTTCAGCTTGAGCTTCAAGCTGATGCCCTAGTTCAGCTTCGTCTGTCTTTCTCATTGTTCCATCAGCATGGGAGAGGGACAGAGGCACAGGTCCTATTGGGTGACCTAACCTTTGTCATTGAAATATCATCTCTGCATCTTGCTAAAGAGAGGGCTCTGTAGAAAACAGTTTCTGTATTGATAGCTGCTGTGATTGTTCCTACCTTGCCAGACTTAAATTTGGTCTTCTTGGCCATGTCAACAAATGGTTTGATGCCAGATTTCTTGACTGGACTGAGGAAGCTACGTGTCCCATTAGAATCAAGTGCACCTCTTACAAATCTCTCCATTTGTTCTTCACCAAGATCTGCTATTTTTGGTAGAGACTCTTGCACAACTGCTATTACATGCAATCCAGTAAATACGTTGATGATCACCTGTTGATGAGATTTAGGGTCAGATGGGTTTGTCATATTGTTGATGACATGGTTGGTGAGAGTTGTAACATGGTCTTCATTCCTATTCATTGCAGAGGCAAGGACTTGTTTGCAGACTTTGTCTTCACTGCTTCTTGTTAGCCCACTTCTTTCTCTCGTAGCTTTTGAATAGACATAATATGAAACTGTATTGCCACCTCTAACAAAAACACTGACCTGTGCATAAGTGTCATAGAATTAAAAAGCTAATTTCTAGAATATTTCAAAGAGTAATATTGCATGCGCATAGGCAATTATATATTAAAACCTTCTACTAGGCAGACTACTGCTACATTGTGTAGAGAAACATTGCATTAGGAATTCACATACATTTATAATCTAGCAACTATGCCAGAGATGGGCAAACTATGGCCTGCGGGCCACGTCCGGCCCACGGGACCATTCTGCCCGGCCCCTGAGCTCCTGGCCCCTGCCCTGCTGTTCCCCCTCCCCCGCAGCCTAAGCTCACTGCACAGCTACAGAGCCTCGGACTGACCCAGAGCTCTGTGCTGCACGGTGCGCGGCTGGCTCCAGCCAGGGAGCACGGCTGCCTGTCCTGGTGCAGCCATGCCGCCAGCCACAGGTGCTCCAGGCAGTGCGGTAAGGGGCAGGGAGGGTTGGATAGAGGGCAAGAGAGTTCGGGTGGGTGGTCAGGGGCTGGGGGTGTGGATAGGGGTCGGGATGGGGAACACGGGGGTTGAATGGGGGCAGGAGTCCCGGGGGGGCAGTCAGGAAGGAGAGGAGGGGTTGGATGGGGTGGCGGGAGGCAGTCAGGAGCAGGGGTTCTGGGGGCAGTCAGGGGACAGGGAACGTGGGGGTGGATGGGGGGGGGAGTCAGTCAGGGGTGGGGGCTTCGGGGGCAGTCAGGGGAGAGGGTAAGGGGTGGTTGGATGGGGCAGGGGTCCCGGGGGGAGGCAGTCAGGAAGGAGGGGGGGGGGTTGGATGGCATGGCGGGGGGGCCTGGGGGCAGTCAGCAAGAAGGGGTGGTTGGATGGGGCAGGGGTCCCGGAGGGGCCTTCGGGGACGAGAAGCAGGGGGGGTCGGATAGGGGGCGCGGATTGGGCCATGCCTGGCTGTTTGGGGAGGAGGAGCCTCCCCTAACCAACCCTCCATATAATTTTGGAAACCCAGTGTGGCTCTCAGGCCAAAAAGTTTGCCCACCGGTGCACTATACAGTACAAACAGTGGTCAGACAATTGATTTTCTACTGCTGCACAACTTTCAGTGAGAGACTGATCTGGTTAGCAAATTTTACTTAAATATAGAAAAGAGTTATCACTTGTCATACTTTGACAGTTAAGAATATGCGATGTAAAACCATTTCATGTTCGGATATCCCGCAATGTTGTATTTGCCATTTTTGCACATGCTAAACTGCTCCATCATTCCCGGGGGGGGTGGGGGAACTTGCCCAGGCAAAACCAATAAATTCCTTTTAATACATTGTTTGGCAGGTTTGACCAGTGAACGCTGCATTAAGGAGTTGAACTTAACTGAAACAGTAAAAACTATAGTCATAGTCATGTTGCAGTGTTTCTGGAATGCAAAAAATGGCATTTTCTCATTTTGGGTACTGTTGTTTCACCTTACCTGCAGGCTTATATTTGACAGCTCCACATCATGCCTCCATTTAAATGGATATAAAATAAACTTGCAAATGATTTATGATGTGGGTGTGTGTTGCATGGGTACATTAAACTCCAAAAATAAGGCCCTTTTTTGCAGAATTGCTACCCGCCTAAAGTGGTCCCATGCCTTTGCCAGGTTATGACATCAGTGATTGACTATATATATTCCCTGTGTAGATTCAGTTGACAGCTTTCATTTTTTGTTCATTTCCTATCCTAAAATGATATCTGATCCTGCAAAGTGTCTAAGGGTCTCATGTGAGCAAGGATTTTCAAGATCAGGCCCATGCTTACAATTTTCTTTTAAAGTCCTGCATTTCACCTCTGGTAGATGAAGTGTTGCCTGTTTTGTAAAGCAGTGGTTATCAACCAGGGGTCTGAGGCCCCCTGGGGGGCCATGAACAGGTTTCAGGGGGGCTGCCAAAATAAACCAGAGAGTTAGTCACTTGGCCCTAGGCAAGAAAGCCAAAGCCTGAGCCCCACTGCCCGGGCTGAAGTTGAAGCCTGCACCCTGCCGCATGGGGATGAAACCAACTTAGCTTCGCGGAGCTCCCCGTGGCGCGGGGCCTCAGGCAATTGCCCTGCATGCTATTCCCTAACACTGGCCCTGGCTTTTAATCTACTGGATATGCAAAAAAACATTTTTTGTGGCACAGGTGGGCCATGGAGTTTTATAGCATGTTGGGTGTGGGGCTCAGAAAGAAAAAGGTTCAGAACACCTGTTCTAAAGGATTCTGGGATCTTTTGGATGACAGCTGTCATAAATGTAAGTTCTTACTTTCTTATTTTCCCAGATATTCTTAATGATTCAGTTTATGTCGACTTGTCCTTAAAGAAAAACCCTCAGGAACTCATAGAGGACACTGACTTTACAAACAAGAAAACTATTCCAGAGAGGAAGGGCACAGAGGAGATATTGAAGACAAAAATGCTTAGTAACCAGCTAAAGCTAAACACATGGCCATTGGATGAAAGAATTTTTGAGCATCTACCTCCTAGACTTCGTAAAGGTATAGGCTTGGGAATATCTTCCAATAAATTTGAATGCCAGTAATGTTTTTATAAATGACTTTAACTAGTTCTCATCTTGACAATATCTTCTGATAAGAGACCATACAAAACTATCTTGCATAAGATAACAATGTAAGATCTACCGTAGTTTTTAATTGATTAAAGTAACCCAGAGCAGTTCTTTAAATACAATTATAAGGTATGATCACATAAGAAAAATAAAGCTGTATTTGATTTCAGAAACTGGCAAGATGGAAGCTAGTTTTATAAGTCACTTAACTGTAGTTTACTAGAGCATAACTGAGGTGTAGTGCCATAAACAGATTAGTTTTGTGAATATATTTATAATAACTAGGGCTGTCAAATGATTAAAAAAATTAATCGCATGATTAAACAATAATGAATACCATTTATTTAAATATTTTTGATGTTTTCTACATTTTCAAATATATTGATTTCAATTACAACACAGAATATAAAGTGTAGTACAGTGCTCACTTTATATTTATTTGATAACAAATATTTGCACTGTAAAAACAAAAGAAATAGTATTTTTCAATTCATTTAGTGCAATCTCTTTATCATGAAAGTTGAACTTACAAATGTAGAATTATGTACAAAAAAATTAAAAATGTAAAACTTCAGAGCCGACAAGTCCAATCAGTCCTACTTCTTGTTCAGCCAGTCGCTCAGACAAATAAGTTTGTTTATATTTGCAGGAGATAATGTTGCCCACTTCTTGTTTACAATGTCACCTGAAAGTGAGAACAGGTGTTCACGTGGCACTGTTGTAGCCAGCATCACAAGATATTTACGTACCAAATGCTCTAAAGAGTCAGATGTTCCCTTCATACTTCAGCGACCATTCCAGAGGACGTGCATCCATGCTGATGACAGGTTCTGCTCAATAACCATCCAAAGGAGTGCGGACTGACACATGTTCATTTTCATTATATGAGTCAGATGCCACCAACAAAAAGTTGATTTTCTTTTTTGGTGGTTCGGATTCTGTAGTTTCTGCATCGGAGTGTTGCTCTTTTAAGACTTCTGAAAGCATGCTCCACATCTCATCCCTCTCAGATTTTGGAAGGCACGTCAGATTCTTAAACCTTGGATCAAGTGCTGTAGCTATCTTTAGAAATCTCACATTGGTACCTTTTTTGCGTTTTGTCAAATCTGCAGTGAAAGTGTTCTTAAAACAAACAACATGTGCTGGGTCATCATCCAAGACTGCTGACACATGAAATATATGGCAGAATGCAGTTAAAACAGAGCAGAAGACATACAGTTCTCCCCCAAAGAGTTCAGTCACAAATTTAATTAACACTTTTTGTATTTTAACGACGTCATCAACATGAAAGTATGTCCTCTGGAATGGTGGCCGAAGCATGAAGAGGCATACGAATGTTTAGCATATCTGGCACATAAATATCTTGCAGTGCCAGCTACAAAAGTACAATGCGAAGATGCCTGTTTTCACTTTCCAGGTAGGATGACCAGATGTCCAGATTTTATAGGGACAGTCCCAGTATTCAAGCCTTTTTCTTATATAGGTGCCTATTACTGCCTACCCCCGTCCCGATTTTTCACATTTGCTATCTGGTCACCCTATTTCCAGGTGACATTGTAAATAATAAGCAGGCTGCATTATCTCTTGTAAATGCAAACAAACTTGTTTGTCTGAGCGATTGGCTGAACAAGAAGTAGGACTGAGTGGACTTGTAGGCTCTAAAATTTTAAATTGTTTTGTTTTAGAGTGCAGTTATGTAACAAAAAAAATCTACATTTGCCCTTTCATGATAAAAAGATTGCGCTACACCACTTGCATGAGGTGAATTGAAAAATACTATTTCTTTTATCATTTTTAGAGTGAAAATATTAGTAATAAAAAATAATATAAAGTGAGCACTGTACAGTTTGAATTTTGTGTTGTAATTGAAATCAATATATTTGAAAATTTAATAAATTTCAGTTGGTATTCTGTCGCTTAACAGTGCGATTAAAACTGCGATTAATCACAATTAATTTTTTAAAATTGTGATTAATTATTTTGAGTTAATCACGAGTTAACTGCGATTAATCGACAGCTCTAATAATAACCACGGTAACATGATTTGAACAATCCTATGTGAGAAGTATTTCAAATACCTTACAAATTAAATCTTTAATCACTAATATTTTAATTATAATTCATTAACTAAAATTGGATAAGTAAGAACTTGAAGTCATCATCAAAACTAATGACCTAAATTACTTTTCTAATGACTAAATAAAACCCTTATGTTTCAGAGAACAAAACTTAACAGGTATGTACGCTAAACATTTCTGGGTTAATTTCTCTAAATTTACCTTAGGTTAGCTAGGTGCCTATAGACCATGACCAGCAATTTAAAGCCTGAAATATGTGACTTGTGATTTAGGAAAACAAGTAAATTACATAAAGAAACACGAAAATTGTGAAAGCAGAGTTGTTTGATAGACAGAACACAAAACTGGAATTTGGGAAAACCTGGGTGCTATTGCCAGCTCTATTCTGGACGTTAGGTGACTTGTCCATGTTCCCACACCAAATGTGCTTGATTTTAATAGTCAGTAAAATAGGTATGCTGACATTTACCCATCTTTGTAATGTAGTCTGAGGTCTGTAGCTTAAAAGCAAATAGAAGGGCTAAGTACTATTATAACTTTCCTCTGTAGTGTGATGCATTTTAAATAGAAAAAGCTTGTTTTAGCACTAATATTTTGTGACATAGGGCTTGTCTAAATGAACATGTTAGTTCACAGTAAGCTAGGGTGTAAATGCATTCCGCATTAGTGTGCCACCCGCTAAATGTGTTGCCATGCACTATAAGTTCCCTAAAACAGGAGTTGATCAAAGCACATTAGAAAACTTTTAGTGTGTGTCAGCAAGGTCTATATAGACACTTATTGCGCAGCATGCAAGCGCGGGGTAGATTTACACCCTAGCTTGCCACAAACTAAGAGTTCATTTAGTTAATGTTGCTTGTCAATTGTGCTTCAATATTAATCACCCTTATAGAATACTAAAAGACATCACCACACCTAGAATAACTTGTTTGAACAGTAAATTTAAAAACAAAAATGTATTCTAAAGGCTGTTTTAAAAAATCCTTATTTTCCAGCATTACAAGAAGCTTGTAAAGAGAAGAGTGGGTTTTATGCACAGCTCTCTAAACTCTTACCAATGCGAGTGATGTCTTATCTGATACTGCCGTATACACTGCCAGTGGAGTCTGCCTATTCTGTTGCTTTAAGGTGCGGTTCTATTTAAGAACTACTATAGAACCCATACTTCTGGCTCATTAAGACTTCTTTTATTCTTTTTCATTAATTATTTGTATAGTCATGATTAACAAGCTAGCAGTCTATTAAGTGTTCTGAAATGCACTGAAGACTCGACTTTGAGTTCTAGAACTGTCTCTAGCATGTATGTAAATTGTAGCTTATGTTCCCGTCCCCATATTGCTTCATCTTACAGATGTTTTCTGTGCACAACTAACAGCCTTTAATAAAAGCTTGCTAACGGAAAGATGGATAGAAAAATGGAGAAAAGGGGAGATTTCTAGAATTCCATATGTATTTAGTCTTTTTAATGTATGAAGTATCTTTTAATTGACTGATTAAAAATAATTCTAATATCTAAGCAACATCTAAAAAAAGAGAGTTCTATATTTAGACTGTTTGAAAAATTAAGGATTTATTTTGCCCTTAAGTGTCTCTTCAACAAGGGAGAAACTGATTATACACAAAATAGGTCAGAAAGGGTCAGGTTTCTTTGTTTGTTTTGTTCATTTGCTAACTTTTTTCAGTTATAGTAATCAGCTATAGCAGGTACAATGCCTTCAGACAGATTCCCTTTTAATGTGCTACCCATAGCAAAATATAACAATTTCATTTACACTGCTTTGTTCTCTGGTGATAATTAACCTTTATACATTGTCACTTATGTTGTAATCACTTAAAAACCACATCAAAAATCTTTATAGTAATGCAGTCGGAGTTGCACTAAGGGTTTGTTTACATGGTGCATGCCAGCTGGGGTGTAAATTCTAGTGGGCACACTAGCATGTCATGCACTAAAAGTTTTCGAGTGCAAGTGGGCATAGTCCTGTTTCAAAAAGTATTATGTCAGTGCTCACTAGGGAGCTTTCAGTGTGTACCAGCAGGGTCCTCACTGACAGTTATTGTGCAACACACTGGTGCGCATTAGAATTTACACCCTGATTGGTGCATACTGTGTGGGCAAGCCCTTACATCTCATACAAACTTATTTATTGGGGTAGAATTCTGCCCGCGGAGTCAAAACACGTTCTACAACCCGTAGCTTGTGTACCTCTGACATAAGACAAAGAAATGAAGTTTTCCTGAGGTCCTAAACTCTGTACTAGGATGGAGGGCATCCCAGTGCATAAACAGCAGAATCTCATCACAATAACTCTCTACAGAAAATACTGGAAGGGATTAGGAAGGAAATATACAGCTAAAAGCTCTTCTTTGAGTAATGGTCCCTATATGTATGCCACACATGGGTACGCATGCACGCCATGTGCCTGAGTCTGGAAATTCTTCAAAGCAGTCTCCATTGGCCCGCACATGCACAGTAGCTCTCCTAGTGCTCCTGGCTCAGGTTACAGGAGGCAGTGCGAGTAGACGCTTCCCCACGTCCTTCTTCCTGCTGCATAGCCTGAGCCAGAATTGTGTCCTCCCTCATGTCGTTACATTACCTATAAAGAAAATATTTGTAAATAGTTATATTCTTAGATTAATAGTTAGTAGTTAAAAAGTTTATAGTATAGTGTAGTTTGTTTCCCTGGTTGGGGAACCCCTTCCCAGCACCGGGACCATATCAAGAAATGCATCCCCTGCCCTCGATCCTTCTCTATCAGTGATGAACATCAATGCTGACTGTACTGTCTAGGTGAGGCATGTGTCTCTGCAAAGTGTAGCACCTGTCACTCCTTCCCACTCAGAACTCAAGAAGCCCAGGAGTTTTGCCTATGGAAGTACCAGATGGAGAAGGCTATGAGACTGCTTTGTGACCCGGGGCAGGGAGATCCCTCTGTACATCAGCCTCCGCTGCCTACCCATGCCCCTCAAAGTACATGCCTTGCAGCAGAGCCTTCAACATGTAAGCCCAAGAACTCCTCTTTCAGGGCTCCCTGTGAATAAAGGGCACTGTTATGACAAGGACAGATCACCATTTAGGATCGTCCATAAGAAACATGTTTTTTCCTGAGCTGGTCCAGATCATATCGTGAATGGTACCTAAGGAGCCGGCTCCAACGAATGAAAACTGACTGAACAGAATTCAATCTAAGACTTCTACATTAGGGGTCTGCGGACCACAGGTTGAATTTCCAGAGGGGTCTGCATCTCCATTCAAAAATTTTTAGGGGTCCACAAATGAAAAAAGGTAGTATGGAGCAGTAGTTTTCATTCTCCTGTCCCTGCAGACTTCAGATCTCTCTATTTGTTTGCTATGAGTACACCTAACTGCGATTAGTGCCTTTCTTCCTCTGGTGGAAGGATATTCTTCTTTACTCACTACAGTACAATTCATGAAAGGCCTGATCAGGACCTTCCCAGCAGTGCTTAAACCTAGCCCTCAATGGGAGCTTAACCTTGTCCTGTCCAGACTCTATAGTCTGCCTTTTGAATCCATGGCAACTTGTACCATGGCCCACTTGTCCAGGAAAGTGGTACCCTTAGTAGCTATTATCTCAGCTAGGAGGGTCAGGGAGCTCAGAGCCATCATGGTTGACTCTCCTTATATAGTGTTTCACAAAGAAAAGGTTTCTCTTTGATTATACCCCAAGTTTTTCCCTGAGATTGTTTCCGAGTTCCACATCTATGAAATGATAGTTACCTGTATTGTTCCTGAAATCCCACGCTTCCTCTGAAGACAAGAGACTCCTTGATGTCTGGCCTGCCCTGGCATTTTACCTGCAAAGAACCAAACCATTTAGGAAATCACCGACACTCTTTATCACCATACCAAAGAAGTCGCATGGGCAAGCCATATCCTCCCAGAAGATTTTGAAATAGGTCTCGGGATATATTTTAGGATGCTTCAAGGTAGCCAACATTCCTCCCCCTAGAGGTGTCACACCTCACTCCACGCAAGTACAGGCTGCCTCCATGGCATCCCTATCATATGTTCCACTGCAGGACATCTGCAGAGCAGGCACCTGGGGTTTGATCCACATGTTCACAACGCATAATGCCCTAGTTCGTGCTTTGCCTGCAGATGCAGCGGTAGGATCGGGAGTATTACATGCATCTTTGCTACCAGTTTCCTCGCACCCACCTCCATGCTGAACACTGCTTTCCAATCACCCACGTGTGGAATATACATAGAGGCCATCACAGATACTTACTATAACTCGAGGCTTCTTCAAGATGAGGGGTCCCTATCTGCATTCCTTCATCCCCTCTGCTTCAGATCCTGTTGGATTTGTGGTTAGAAAAGGAAGTGGAAAGGTGTTGACCCCCACTGCCTCTTAATATCTTTGGCTAGGAGCACTAGGAGAGCTACTATGCATGTGCGGGTCAATGGACACTGCTTTGAAGAATTTCCAGACTCAGGCACATGGCACACAGGTGGAATACAGATAGGGACCACACATCTCTTAGAGTCTCTAGTTACAGTAAGTAACCTCCACATTAGCAGCGTGTGTGTGCGTATGTGTGAAAGTTTGCATTCCAAACCTTTTATGGAACTTTCAACATATATTCAGGTTTACTGAAACACTTTATTTTTTGATGACTGCAGGTTAGTAGACTGGTTTCCCGATATCCCTGATGATTTTCAATGGATGCAGGGACAACTACGTCGGATTGTCAGTACAGTTTATTCTCGGGCAAGAAATAAGCTACTCAGTACATCCAGGTAAATCATTGTGCTGCTATGTGCAAACTGATGCATCTTTTCATTCATTTTGCCAGTCAAAACAGAACTTAGTGGAGTTATTAATATTCTGTTGCAAGCATTTATTAGATTATTTCAAGGGTAAGTAGAAATTTGTTTCACTTTCACCAAAGCCCTGTTCTCTCTGTATTACAGTATACTAAGGGATTGTTTTCCTGCTCTCTCTTCTTTAGACCTGATATTGATCACCATGTTTGGTGATCAAGAGGTTTCTTCAGTAAATAGCTTCATGCTCTTTCCTCAGGACTGATAATAGCTGAGGCAATTGCAGCAGGGACTTCTAGTGCCTATTTTTCTAGATTCACCACTCTTTCCTGCCTCCAGCACCCCAGCTTCTTCTGTCTTTTCTCTGCTTCTGAAGATGGACTCCATCAGAAAAAAACTCCTTCAATAAGTTGATTTCTCCTCCACTGTGATGAACATCAGAGTGTTGGGACTATCTTGAGCTCCTTCATACTGTCTTTAGAGAGGGTTGGACAGCCCAGCTGGTGTGGCCCTCTTGTCTCTGTCCACCACTGTTGGAGTGGAAATGTCAGACCAAGCAACTTCATCTATGCACAGGGATAAGGACTGCTGACTGGGAAGCAGGATGCTTGTGGAGAGGAACAGGAAAATCCTGTCCCAGAGGAACTGGGAGCTACTGAGAGATTCTGATAGCAAGTGGGGAAGTAAGCTGTGTTCTTCTTCGAGAAGTGTCCCTGTGGGTGCTCCACTCTAGGTGTTGTTGCGTCCCTGCGCCGGAGATTGGAGATTTCTCGCAGCAGTACTTGGTTGGGGGAAGGGCGTGCACAGGAGTTGTCTTGTGCAGCCATTGGCACCTCCTGTAGTGTGTGCACCCCGACCGTCCCGTCAGTTCCTTCTCAATCGTCCTCAGCTGCAGGCAGAGCTCCGTGGCCCTGCTCTCTTTGATACTTTCTGAAAGGAAAAAAAATTATTAGTTACATAGGAACTTCTTATCATAGTTTCTTTAGTTCCTCTTAGAGGTTTTTCTTCCAAAAAAAAAAAAAAGAAGAAGAAGAAGAAAGAAGACGACTTTTTCTCTGCTTAACTCCCCATTTGGGAAAAGTTTCTACAGTTTACCATTACAGTTAACTCCCACTCTTATCTCTTAAGAGGTGGGAGAGGCTTAACAGCAGTCATGCCAGGCTCAACAGGATTTAAAAAGTGTGACTCCTGCCATGAACCGATGCCGGTCTCTGATGGCCATACATCCTGCATTCGCTGTCTGGGAGAAACTCATATCTCCCAGAAATGCTTACATTGCACCAATTTAACAACAAGGGCAAGATGTGACAGGGATCGCCGCTTGAAAATGCTTCTGCTGGAGAAATCCCTCCAACCTCCACAAGAGAGGCCCTCTGAAGAGTCTCATAAACCGAGATCCCTGAGCTCTGATAAGGCTCAGACTGCCAAAACTGTCAGGAAGTGAACCTCTACCTCTCCAGCAAGGGTCTCAGAAAAAGAGAGCTTCCCCAGCGAGGTCTTTACCCTCAGTGCTCCACTCATCCAGAGTGAGCACTTATGAGGCACTGGGCTCCTCCGGCACCATCCCTCAGTGGACCCCTGCTGAGCCCCAACGCACGGCACCGGTGTTGACACATCAAGTCTCCTCCACGGCACTGACTACCCTGGTGCAGAGCATGGCACAGGCAGCAGCAGCGCAATCAATGCTGCCACCACCGGCACCGACCCAGGACTTGATGCCAGCTAACATACCAAACCTGGCACCCGTCAGCGCTCCAAAGGTCAACCGCAACCCCAAGGCAGGACCAGCGCAACTCCTGCATACTGAGGACATAGCAGTTTCTTCAGCACCACAGTCACTACTGCTCGGCACCGAACACTCCCCGAGCTGCATAGCATGGTACCATCCTTCATCTCCTGCACCACTCTCCATGCATAGTGGTGAGGAAGGAGACGTGCAGCACAACTGCTTCTCCTCTCAACGTTCATCCCCATCACAGATGAGACCTACATGGAACACTGTGAAGCCTAAGCCTCATCCCTCCGAGCATTCACAGCCCTGGTATGCACAGCACTGGCCTTACCCATTACCACCTTACCCCATGCAATGGCCACAATGGGGTCCTTGGCCCACATATCAGAACCCCTAATCTGGTCCCCCTTCCCCAGCAACAAGAGGTTCCAGAGTACACCCATCATTAACACACAGAGAAACCTCTGGCCCCCCTGAGACAGATATAGAATAGGAAGAGATACTATCACAAGCAGACCTGGATGATTCACCACCTGCCCCCCACTCACTTTTGCACCAGATGAAGTGGTGACGCCATCTCCCCCTATAGCACCAGGTGACCTGAAACAGTTCCAAGAACTCTTCAAAAGAGTCGCAAACAACCAAGAAATTGCCTTACATGAGGTGCAGGAGAAACAACATAAGTTGTTTAAAAATCTTACAACTGGCATTATTGACCAAGATTGCCCTCCCCATGGATGAGGCTATAATGGAGCCTGCGGAGGTAATATGGCAAACACTGGCATCGGCACCACCCACCAACAAATGGGCTGACAGCAAATACTTTGTTCCAGCCAACGGCATGGAATTTTTGTTTTCACACCCTCAAGCCTGCTCTCTGGTAGTAGAGGCTGTGAATCAGCGCAGTAAACAGCCTCATTTCTGCTCCTCACTCTAACATAAAGAACACAAGAGACTGGACCTCTTTGGGCGGAAAGTTTACTCATCAGCCACCCTTCTGCTTAGAGTTGCCAACTATTCTGCTCTACTAGCAAATTACGACTACTATAACTATAGTAAAATACAAGAGCTTGTGGAGGACCTCCCTGAGCATAAACGTCCTCAACTCAACGCCATTATTAATGAGGGTCAGCACAGCACTGCAAGCCTCAATGAATGTAGCGGAGACAGCTGCCCGAACAACCGCAACAGCTGTGGTTATGAGAAGAACATAATGGTTGCAGGCTTCGGGAATTCCAAAAGAACTACAACTAAAAGTGGAGGGCCTCCCATTCAATAGGGATAAACTATTGTCTCAAACAGATGACGTCCTCCATACCATGAAGGCCTCCCGAGCGATGCTGCGCACACTAGGCATACACCCACCGCCTGACAAACGCCCTCGCTTTACACCATGCCAGTCAACAACCACAATACTTCACTCAGAACAGACCCAAACAACGGGCTCGGAGACTATGAGTTCCACAGAACCAGGCCTTGTCCACCCGTCCATCTACATCTAAGCCACAATTTTGAAGTCTTGGTTGAGGGTATGCACGACCTCCCCACACCTCTAACGCCAACAGATGCCCTATCCCACAATTTTGGTCACCGCCTACGCCCATTTTACCATGCCTGAGCTGTGATAACCACAGATGAATGGGTTTTGGAGATCATACAGTCTGGTTACACCATTCCTTTGACAGCCATCACCCCTACCTTCCCCCCTTCCCTGTCCCTCTTCAGCGACCCCTCTCACAAGCACCTTCTGCAACAAGAAGTAAACCACCTCCTACTGCTGGGTGCTGTAGAACCAGTACCACATCAGTACAGAGGGAAAATATTCCAAATATTTCCTGACAGAGAAGAAAGGAGGGGGATGGAGACCAATCTTAGATTTTCGAAAACTCAACAGGTTCGTATGCAACCACAGGTTCAAAATGGTCACTCTGGCCACAATAATCCCAGCGCTAGACGGGGGAACTGTTTTTTGCAGCCCTTAACCTCCAAGATGCATACTTACATATTACAATACATCCTGCCCACAGATGGTTCCTGAGGTTCACAGTAGGACCTAACCACTACCAATACAGGGTCGTTCCTTTGGACTGTCCACCACTCCCCGCGTATTCTCAAAAACACTCGTGGTAGTAGCAGCACATTTACGATGCAAAGGAGTCATCATCTACCCCTCTTTGGACGATTGCCTTCTCAAGGGTACCAATAGACAAGAAATGGCAGGCATGCTGAAGACCACAATAGACCTGTTTCACCAGCTAGATCTACAGATAAACAAAAAGAAATCCACCCTGGAACCAACCCAGTGATTGGAGTTTATCGGAGCCAACCTAGACTCCATACAAGCCAAGGCAATATAGACAAACCACAAATTCACTACATTGACCAATCTTATTTCCACGGTGATCATCAGCCCACAAACTTCAGTGAGGACATGCCTTCAGATTCTGGGACATATGGCAGCTACAACTTTCATAGTAAAGTCTACAGCACTAGTTGAGCATGGTCTATGCACCCAGCAAACACTCTCTCAACAGACGTGTGATGCTACCACCAAGGGTTATCCTCTCCCTACAATGGTGGACACAGCCAGGGAATGTATGCTCTGGGATTCTCTTTCAACAAGACCCCCCATCAGTGACTATTGCAACAGATGCCTCCCTGATAGGTTAGGGCGCCCACTTGGGTCACCACAATGTACAAGGCAAGTGGTCTGCGATGGAAACCCGACTACATATCAATGTCCTGGGATGCCGCGCGGTACACAATGCATGCCGACACTTCCTCCCATTCATATGAGAAACCTCAACTTCTATCCTCACCACCAACGTGGCGTGCATGTTTTACATCAATCGCCAAGGAGGAGCCAGGTCTCACTCGTTATGCGTAGGAACCATGAATCTATGAAACTTCTGCATCCACAAAAATATAAACATCACAGCATCCTACCTACCAGGGTGCCAAAACACTACAGCTGACAACCTCAGCAGGCACTTCTCACAGGAACGAGTGGGAAATCCACGACAGTGTTCTCGGCACGATACTCCAAAAATGGGGTCACCCAGTAACCGACCTTTTCGCCTCAGTGACAAATCATAAATGTCTACTATTTTGCTCCAGGGCAGGCCTGGCACCAGGCTCGTTAGGGGATGTCTTCCTCATCCTGTGGAACGTCACTCGTGTGCCTTCCCGCCGATACCACTGATCCCACGGGTCATCTGCAAGATACGACTCGACAGAGCATACATCATTCTCATTGTCCCCATGTGGCCCAGACAGACTTGGTTTCTGTACCTCTCACGTCTAGTAGTCTGTGCCCCACAACCGCTGCCTTTCCGGATGGACCACCTGTTCCAGAACAAGGGCCTGACACTCCATCCAGACCCAGCGAAACTCCTTCCCATAGCATGGCTCCTCTCTGGTTCCAACGTGGGGAATTGAACTGTTTGGAGAAAGTAAAACAAGTATTACTAAAGAGCCGTCACCTCACCACTAGAAATACTTACCGCCACAAATGGAGAAGATTCTCCCTTTGGTGTCAGCAAAAACAGCTGGACATGACCATGGCGCCTCTATCTATGATCTTAGACTACCTACTAGAACTGAAGGAAATGGGGTTAGCCATAAGTTCTGTTAAAGTACACCTGGCTGCCATCACAGCCCTCCATGAACAGATAGAAGGGGCTTCAATATTCGCTCACCCGATTACACGGCGCTTTCTAGCAGGTATACAGAACATGTACCCAGAAGTACGCCAACCTGCACCACCGTGGGATCTCAGTCTTTTGTGTTCAAATGTCTCAGAAGACCACCCTTCGAACTTCTAGCAACCTGCTCGCTCCTACATATGTCAATTAAGGTTACATTCCTAGTGGCAATCGCGACTGCAAGAAGTGTCAGCAAAATAGGAGCATTGATGGCTGAACCACCGTACACTATATTTACCAAAGACAAAATCATGTTACGTCCTCACCCAGAATTCTTGCAGAGAGGCTACAAATTTTCACAGTAACCAAACCATACACTTACCTGCCTTCTATCCCAAGCCACGTAACGACTCTCAAGAAGCAACGTTACACATGCTAGATGTCAGATGGGCTGTAGCCTTCTACTTGGACAGAACTAAACCATTTTGCAAGTCACCAGGACTATTTGTCTCTACAGCAGAGCACTCCAAGGGTTCTACAATATCAACCCAGAGACTCTCCAAATGGGTCTCTTCCTGTATTCAAACTTGCTACCACCTGCATCACAAAGAACCCCACATTGGCATCAGATCCCACTCAACGCGAGCCATGGTGGCATCGATTGCATTCTTGAACAATGTCCCCTTAATAGATATTTGTAGAGCTGCAATCTGGACATCGGAGCACACTTTTGCAAAGCATTATGCTATCACCCAAGGCCTTGTCTCAGACTCTATCATTGGCCTCACAGTGCTCTCATCACACACTAATACATAACTCCAAACCCCTACCACCCCTGGTGGGGTACTGCTCTATAAGCACCTAGAGTGGAGCACCCACAGGGACACCACTCGAAGAAGAAGTTAGTCACCTTGTGCAGTAACGATGGTTGTTCGAGATACGTGTCCCTGTGTGTGCTCCACTACCCACCCTCCTCCCCTCTACTTTGGAGTTCATGCAGCCAAGCTCTGCAGTAGAGAAGGAATGGAGGGGATGGTCGGGGGTGCGCACGCTACAGGGGGTGCCAACGGCTGCATGAGACAGTTCCTGTGCGCACCCTTCCTCTGACCAAGTACTGCTGCGAGAAATATCTGATCTCCGGCGCAGGGACGCACTGACACCTAGAGTGGAGCACCCACAGGGGGACACATCTCTAAGAACCATCATTACTGCACAAGGTGAGTAACTTCTTCTTGTAAAGCAACCCACTACAGACAGCTTCTAGAGCTTGGGGTTTGGGGGGGTCCATACTCAACCAGGGCTTTCTCAGAATACTTGCTCATTGATAGCTTGGCTGTTGGTTGTACCTCTTCAGTTTTTCCGAGCAGACCTCCGGATTCCCCGCTCTGATGCACCACACCTTCGCCTCATAGTAATCATTAGTCTGACGCATGCAAATTCTTTTTTTAAGCATATTGTAGAAGAGGATTTAGAGGAGACAGTGAATTCATCAGATACCATTCTGTTGCTTGAAACTATAATTTCCATCCCATCTTTAAAATAAGTAAAAAGGAAAATCCTGGTCCTGCTCCTCCTTTGCTTTGGCTGACTTTATGTTCTGGTGATGATTTCTTAAAGCTCTAGTTCCTGTTTAGAGCCTCACCTTGCACTCTGGGGTAACTTTCTCTTATGGGATTCTCAATTTCTGTTTGAATTGGTGGATTTTCTGCCTCTCGCAATGATTGGAGGTATTTCTTCCATAAAGTTCTGCTTTTTTATTTCTCATCTTCCTCCTTAAGACAACAGTTCCTATCTCTCAATTCTCAGTAGGAGTCAGAATTCAGACTTTCATGGGAATTTGTGCTGTTAGGAAACTTAACAAGGTCCCCAAATCTTAACTTAGTGGTTAGTGTTTTCTGGCACATCCAAATTTCAGCTAAGGAAGTAATCGTCAAAGTAAAGAATCTCCAGGAGAGAGATGGAATTTAGAGGAAGATGGTGCTAAATATCTTTTGGTGGTTGGCTCTCCTTTCCTGTGTCTGAGGGAAGAGGAATAACTTGCTAATTATGAACTACTGTTCTAAAATGTAGGAAACGAACCAACAGGTGAGACTCTTTTGTTTTGTTAAAATTTGTAACATTTTAAGTACTGCCTGAGTAAGGAATCGGAATTGTATCTGAAACACAAACAACATTTTTAATGTGTGTAAATTGAGACTGTACATTATTTATAGGAAATCCATTTAAAATAACTATTCTGTATGCTTATTCCTACTGGTACTTAACTTTTTTTTTTATAATAGATGTAGGTAAGACTTCACAGCATTTTATCACTGCAGATTCTCCTCGGTTGGCTAATGGGTCACCTACTGATCTTGGTCACCTACTGATCACCCCTGATTTTGTTCAGTAGCACTGGAGAGGAGTTGTATATATTTAGCCTTGCTATCTTAGGCTTATCTGATCATCCTACTTTCTTCACACAACCCTTCCATACTTGTTGTATCACACTTCAAAACTATGTGGGCACCCCCAGTAAGATGTGCTCCATTGAAGTTCAGACTTTTGATGCCTTATTTTCTATTACCCCATTAAAAATAATATATTTAGACTCCACATTTATTTTCCCTGGGAGATGCTATAGTGTCATCTAAGTTTCCCTTACATGTAGGAAAAACCCCTATTCCATCACCCCTTGAACTGAAATAGAAACCTCATTAAAATATTGCTAATAGATATTTGTTTTTGTTTTCCCCCCCACTCCCTCCACAGTAAAGAGAGCTATGCCTCACTCAGAAAATGTCAGACTGTTCCACCTAATGTAGAGTTCCATTCTCCCTACTGCCATTCTAAAGTGCCACACTCTGCTGCAGACCTTGAAGGTTGGCTCTGGGATTTTCTATACTGCAGAGACTCAGCAGGGAAGCAAATTTCTGTTGGTATAAAGGGGCTCTCAGACTCTGATTCTCATCATATTTTCTTCATGAATTCTGAAGAATCTGGCTTGGAAACGGATTTTGACTCCTCCTCAGACAAGAGTTTCCAAACTGCCTCAGAAGATTAATTTTGAAAGTTCTGAAATCCGTCTGACAGAGAAGCTTAAACCTTGTGAAGCAAACTCATTCTTCTATCTTGCCAATAAGTATTGGAAGACTGTTTTGTTTAAGCTCAATGACAAATTGCCTTTCGGGCCTTTACAGTGCTAAGGATTATACAGAACAGTTGTCACTGTTATGTAACAGTCACATTCTTGTTAATCTGTTAAATTCTTGTTAAGCTTCATTTCAAAATTACAATAGCACAATATCTGGAAAAAGATTTAACTCCAAGCTACCTGTAATTAAAAAGCTACATGAAATCAAACCCTATAAATGGCTTGTTCTAGACTGAAACAAGCGTTTATAGAAAAGTTGCATTTTAAAGGACATACTTTAAAAAAATACTTGTGTTTGGTGGTGGTAGATTAATTTTTAGCACTTGCATGAAATCAGGCAACTTGTACTTTATAAAGGGAAATGTACATTAGGAACTTTTTGAGGGCCTCCAATATCAGTGTGTTTGCCTTTTGTTTAACTGTACTGTTTTCTGGAAAAAAGGCACCAACTTGATTACATACTGTAATATACAATTCATACTGTAATCCAAGTTCACCATTCCCAACAAGTTTTACAAAGTGCCTCTTTTCCTTAAGTATTGAGAAGGAAAAAAGTCTCAAGAACTGGGCCGCATTTAGCCATAAGTGTTAAGGGGCACAACTCTAATGACTTGTTGTGCATGCTTCGCAAGTTGTGCATGCTTCGCAAGGGCTTAATTTGAACTAATGTTTTTAAATAGATTTTAAAAAGAAAAATAGCTGGACCAGTGGTCTTTTGAAAAGACAGTGGTATCATTGAATGGAGCTGAATAGAGCAACAATGAAGTTGTCATAATACAACCATTGCAAAACGTCTTTGTGAGATTACATTGACACTGAACAGTGTCAGGCTTGTGCTCTGATTTGTGGATTATATACATCTTCTGTAAGATGGAAAAGGAGGCCTTATTTCTTTTTTATTCCTTGGAGGAGCAGAAAGGAGATCCCAGTGATTCCATTCTGTTTGTTTAGCACTTCTTGTGCTAACTTATCTCAAGCAGTGTAGGGAAATTTCCTAACATTTGTGCCCTTCTTGAGATCAGAATGAATAAGCCAAGTTTAAAACAAATGTATTATACCGTAAAGAGCTGCATGCAGGTCTAAATCCACTGTTCAAAAAAAAAAAAAATTCCTGCCCCTTTTCCCCAAAACATCAAGTCCTATCCACGCGGAAATTTGTAACAGTCTATAAAACCTGTTCTCTATAAAGGTGTCATTGTGGTTTCAAATCTCAGTATAGACAGCCTTAAATTAAGTATTTTATGAGCTCATCTGACAAAACTCTGATAGTCATGAAGATAATTATTAAACCACTGTTTTAATGATGATTGGGTTTTATTTTTAAAAGCAACA
This sequence comes from Natator depressus, assembly GCF_965152275.1. Taxonomy (NCBI): domain Eukaryota; kingdom Metazoa; phylum Chordata; order Testudines; family Cheloniidae; genus Natator; species Natator depressus. The sequence continues at coordinate 226,249,557 of NC_134234.1, read as the reverse complement.
TTTTTTGGGCTAATGGTGGTTTTAAAAACATAAATGGAAGTAACCTCTTATGGCTTGCTTGAAAAAGACTTGGCATTTAAGGGCCAAATGTTATTTCTAGTACAGTAGTGTAAATTTGAAGTAAACGAGCTGTACTCCAGAGAGAAGAGAGAACTCTCTCAAGCATTTATTGGGAGCGGCCTGTAAATAAAACTGACTGGAGATGGGAGGGACAAGAGAAGAAAAAATATTTTTTATAATAGTATAGTGTAAATTTTGAATATCTCCGGTCTTTGAGTTGTCAAAACCTTAACGTTCCCAACTTGGACTAAATGTTAAGCAGTTCTTTAGGTTTTCAAAGAAAATTCACAACTCAAAGTGCTACATCTTAAGAATAAACTCTCATTAAAATGCTTTAAAAAATTGTTAAAATGTTGTTAAACTATAATGTATTTCCCCACATAAAGTATTAAAGCATTTTTATATTATATAGATTTTTATATCTTTGGTGCTATCTCACTTGAAAAAATTGTACTTGATTTTTGTTATTGGACTCTTGTACATCTTTGATTCAGCACGGTGACCTGTTAAAAGAAAAATATTGGTACAACCACTAATTTTTATTTCAAAAAATAAAACACAAGCTGTGGTTATATAGTCTCACTTGTAACGGTAAATAGATGTTATGGAGTGTGTATGAGGTTTTTTTTTTTTTTTCTTGCTATGTTAGAAAATACTGTTTTAGTAAATTATTTTAATGTCCTCTTTATGAGATATCTAGTCCACAACACTACAGACTTACAAAAATACTTAATTTTACATATATGAGAAGCCCCATTGCCTTCAATGGGACTAATACACATTCATAATTCCTTTGCAGGATTGTGGCCTGCATTTCCTGTAACACAGTTCTCTTCCCATCGCCCCATCCCCTGCCTCCATTTAATTTTGTTTTACAATTTTTCTGTCCAAAATCATAGTAGAATCTTCAAAATAGCAAGTAAATGCATGGAAATCTACTGATATTCTTGGAAAGTATGGTTAACTACACAATTGTATCAAGTATTGTAGACTGCTTCATTTTTTGCAATCACTGGATAAGGCAAAGTGGCTAATAAGCAGTCTTGTTTCATACATACTACAGGAAAAGGCACTTTACTAGGGTTAATACTGTAGGTTTTCTAATATAATCTGGATCTTGGTCCAGAAAATGATAGAGCAGATAATTTTTAAAATCCTTGCTGTCCCTTTGCTGTCTTTTTCATTTCTTATAGCTCTGTTGTTGAGATCTCTGAAATGCTGCTTTGCTAATCATGTATTGGACTGATTTTCCTATCACTACATGCACTTTTACACCTGTGTAAGCGCCATCAGCCTTTTAAAAATAAATCACTAATTGGTTTTTAATTTTTATGTGAAATTTGGTAGTGAAGAATGTTGGAATAACAAACCTTGACTCCATTTTTTAGCTTTGTAACAGATACAGCAAGGGATCAACTATGCAAGCTTCCTACCACTGGCCTCTCAATATGCTTCCTGTCTGAGCTAAAGGATCTATTTGTCTTCACGGAAATTAGTGCATTAATTAGCCTTGCTTCAAACATTCTCTTAGGCTTCTCTGCTGAGACTACCAACTAAAGTGCCACATATGATGTTTTTAACTTTGCGTTTTAATATTTTTCAATTGCCCTCGTGCTGTTCAAACCCTTCGTTGCTCTTCCAACCCTTTGTTGCTCTTCCTTCTCCATCCTATTTTTTGCCCTTCTTCCCAGTCTCTGTTCTTTCCTCTGCATTTCCTTTCCTGCAGAAACTTGCAGTTCTCAACCCAGTGTCTGTTGCTTCCTCTCTCATTCCCTCCATTAAAATGATCAATGCTTAAATAGATAAAGTTGACTCTGAAGAATCCTCATTTGACTTTAGAGCTGGCACCTTGTCAGAGGGGGCAAGGTGTTCACATCTGAGTCTTGGTTCAGGCTGCCTTAAGACTTGGACAGATGACATTGCATCACTCATAGTCTGTTCACATTATCTCTGCATCAATGTAGGCTAGAAACTTTTTTCTAATGATATCTTAGCTTCTGAATCAGAACATGTAAAGCAGGCCCCACAAGTACAGCATTGGGGCTGTACTTTTGACACCACTATGATGAAGGTTCATAAACACAACTGGGTACCTTTTTTCCTTTCCATTTGAATGTATTATTATTTGAGGGACATCTTATCCATCAGTTTACAAGGCTGAGACAGTCCATGTTTTGAATTCACTTTCAGAAAGCACTTAAATATGCCAAGCTAACAGAGTGATCAATTAATGGATTGGGGTTTTGGGAGGAGGGTGGCGGAGGGAGTGAAATGCTTTCTTACAGTCTTGGCAGGAGAATTGCATAAGGGTAAGATGATTACTTTGATACACACAAGAGCACTCACAATAAGACACACAAGGAAATTGTATATAAACATTGATTCTCTAGGGTATTTATTTCTCTCGGGAGAGGAAAACTGGATGAAGAGTACTTTAAGCTAATGTGTTCTTTGTTGTGAACTGAAAAGAGAGCTCTGGTCCACAGCCTCCAGAGCCAAACACACTGCCTTCCGTAAGGACCAGTGTTGTTGACCCATGCTTTGGGCTATTTCTATACTACAGAGCTTATGCCTGCATAGCCTCCTAGTAGAGACGCAGCCATACATCAATTTTTTTTTTTTTTTTTGCCAGAATAGGAACAAGAGAGAGAAAGTGGGTAGTCATTTTTTATTAGACCAACTTCTGTGGGTGCGAGACAAGTTTTCGAGTTTACACAGAGCTCTCTCTCTTCCACGAACGACATCACCAGAAACATGCTTCTGATAGCATAGCTGTGTTCTACATTGGGGCTTTTGACACCACACTGCTGCCATAACTCTTAAGTGTAGAACCAAGCCTTGTGCTTCCCTCTCCAGTATATCCACTTAGTTGCCTTATATGTGGCCTGTCAACTCTTTGGGGGAGGTCCCAGTTTTTTTGTTACATGTTTGTACAGCATCTAGCACAGTGGTTTTTGAACTTCTTGTATGGGTGACCCCTTTCACATGGCAAGCCTCTTAGTGTGACCCCTCTTATACATTAAAAATTCACAATGGGGCCTTGGCCTGCAATGGAGTGGGGTAGGGTTACTAAATGCCGTGGCAATACATAATGTTGAACATATTTCTGTTTTGCAAATAGCCCCATACAGAGAAATGATCTGATTCTTGGATCTGAAATTATATTTTTAGGATTTAGCCATAAAGCATTAATGGGATTAAGAAGTATTAAAAAGACACTCGCTCACCTCTTAGTGAAGACCCTAAGGAAAAGATCTTTCTTGCACTAGAATCCCAGTGTCTATCATATTTGCAGTGGCAGAGATAGCAGCCAAGTGGTGCTCTCCAGTTTGTTTTGACTTCTCGTTTAATTACTGAAAATGTGCTTCTGAACATTGAACAAAGCTTCAGGACAAAGTCTTTTAAGTTTGGAAACTGATCCTTAGGGACAAGTTTCCAGAAGTTTTCATGCAATTTATTCTTGAAAAGAAAATGATAGTCTGTAGTTCACACAGGTCAAACTGAAGATTGTGCGATTGCTGCTCAGTTGGTACCTCCATCAGATTGTTAAATGCTAGATCTCTCACTCTCAAACTGCTAATCTAGGGCTGAGATATAATATTTCTGAGAAGCTGTGAAAATCAGCACCCCCACTCTCACGTGAGAGTTCCTTACGTGATGGAAAATGGGTGATGTTCTTGGGAAGGGACACATTGAATAGTCTAAGCTTTCTGTGGTCTGCATCAGCATGGTCCACTAAAGTAGAAACATCCTGATTTCCACCTTGCAGCAGCCCATGCCTGAGGGTACTGAGATGTGTATGGGTGGAAAGGCACAGAGAAAGGCTGGGTTTTCCCACTGCTCTTGAAACTAGACATGGTTACTTATTTTTTTTCCAGAAACACACAGCTCACCTTTCTAATTTGAAAAATAAATTGTAGAAGGCACATTCTTGCACTCAGCTACCAAACTTGTAAATGGCAATGCAAATCTTCATATTCTGCATTCAAGTCCTCAAGGAAGCTGATAAATTTGCTTCTGTGCTCTATTTTCTCTATGGATTACTTTGACCACTTTTATTACATTAGTTATCACATCACTTGTTTCAACAGCTTTCCTGCAATATGCCTCCTGCTATAGGATGTAGTGCAGAAGGTAGGGTGTTCAACTCTATTTTCTTTTAGCAAACCTACTAATCCCCCTATACAGCTGGTCATTGTTCATGCCTCAGCACAGATGGTACAAAAGCACACTTAGCAACCTCCATATTTGCTCACAGAAGTAAGGGCCGTGGTGGAATTAGCTCAGTAACTCCATGCATGGAGAAATCCTCATCAGTAGTTTGGATGAAAATTAGTATGGCAGTAAGTGGGCTCATGGCACGGGCTTCAATACACTGTTTTCCCCAGGAATTGACATTGCGGGTGGGTGGGGTGGTTCAAATTTATGGGGGGGCAGGAAAATCAGGGCTGATGAGGGGTGAGACTATGAGGGTGAAGGTGGGCTCTATGGCACCATAGTAAAAACTGAAATGTTTCTTGACTATTTTATTAGATTTAACTCGTTTTAAAATCATCACACAAATTAAAGTTGGCTACTCAAGCCTTCTATGAAGCACTACATCTACATCCTTCTTGGTTTCTTGTTATAATTTTGCACAACTCTGTTAATGCACTTCTTGAATGAAATGTGCTCATCTTCGGTGGCTTCTCATGTGTCTGGTACTTCCCTTCCTTCAATTGATATGCTCATTAGTTCATTCACATGCTCAGGCAGAGGGTGACTTCTTTCAGAACACAAAATTCTATTCAATGAAGAAAAAGAACGCTCAACTATAGCTGTTGTGACTGAGAGTAGCAAGAGATTATTTCCTGAGCTGATTTGTAACTCAACCCCAGCCAAAATCAAATTGGGCCATTTCCAGCACAAATCCAGGTTTTCTCACCCCCCCCCCCAAACCCACTCTCCTGCTGGTAATGGTGAGAAAACCTGGATTGTAAGGAGAGTGATCACTTTAGATAAGCTATTACCAGCAAGAGAGTGGGGTGGGAGGAGGTATTTTTTCATGCTTTGTGTGTATATAAAAAGATCTTCTACACTTTCCACAGTATGCATCCGATGAAGTGAGCTGTAGCTCACAAAAGCTTATGCTCAAATAAATTGGTTAGTGCAAGGCATGACTCTCCACTATGCTGCTTGTGTCTTGCAAGGGTGTAAGGTTGGCTAATACCAGATGACTCTTTCCCCCAGCTGTCACGCGCAAACAGATGCCACCCTGCGGCCCAGTGTTACTAGCAGTGAACAAGTCGTCATCTTCCCCTCTCGTGTGAAATGCGCTAGTCTCTGCCTCAACTTTTCTGATGACAGGTTTCAGAGTAGCAGCCGTGTTAGTCTGTATCCGTAAAAAGAAAAGGAGTATTTGTGGCACCTTAGAGACTAACAAATTTATTAGAGCATAAGCTTTCATGAGCTACAGCTCACTTAGAATCATAGAATATCAGGATTGGAAGGGACCTCAGGAAGTCATCTAGTCCAACCCCCTGCTCAAAGCAGCACCAATCCCCAATTTTTTGCCCCAAATCCCTAAATGGCCCCATCAAGGATTGAACTCACAACCCTGGATTTAGCAGGCCAATGCTCAAACCACTGAGCTATCCCTCCCCCCCACTTCATTGGATGCATCCAGTGGAAAATATAGTGGGGAGATTTTATATACACAGAGAACATGAAACAATGGGTGTTACCATACAGACTGTAACAAGAGTGACCAGGAAGGGTGAGCTACTACCAGCAGGAGAGCGGGGGGCGCAGGGGGAAACCTTTTGTAGTGATAATCAAGGTGGGCCATTTCCAGTAGTTGACAAGAACAGTAGGAGGGGAAATAAACAAGGGGAAATAGTTTTACTTTGTGTAATGACCCATCCGCTCCCAGTCTTTATTCAAGCCTAAGTTAATTGTATCCAGTTTGCAAATTAATTCCAATTCAGCAGTCTCTCGTTGGAGTCTGTTTTTGAAGTTTTTTTGTTGAAGAATTGCCACTTTTAGGTCTGTAATCGAGTGACCAAAGAGATTGAAGTGTTCTCCGACTGGTTTTTGAATGTTATAATTCTTGACATCTGATTTGTGGCCATTTATTCTTTTACGTAGAGATTGTCCAGTTTGGCCAATGTACATGGCAGAGGGGCATTGCTGGCACGTGATGGCATATATCACATTGGTAGATGTGCAGGTGAACGAGCCTCTGATAGTGTGGCTGATGTGATTAGGCCCTATGATGGTGTCCCTTGAATAGATATGTGGACACAGTTGGCAATGGGCTTTGTTGCAAGGATAGGTTCCTGGGTTAGTGGTTCTGTTGTGTGGTATGTGGTTGCTGGTGAGAATTTGCTTCAGGTTGGGGGGCTGTCTGTAAGCAAGGACTGGCCTGTCTCCCAAGATCTGTGAGAGTGATGGGTCGTCCTTCAGGAGGTCGTCTTCACTTCAGCAGGTGGGTATTGTAGTTGTAAGAACGCTTGATAGAGATCTTGTAGGTGTTTGTCTCTGTCTGAGGGGTTGGAGCAAATGCGGTTGTATCATAGAGCTTGGCTGTAGACAATGGATCGGGTGGTGTGGTCTGGATGAAAGCTGGAGGCATTTAGGTAGGGACAGCGGTCAGTAGGTTTCCGGTATAGGGTGGCGTTTATGTGACCATCACTTATTAGCATCGTAGTGTCCAGGAACTGGATCTCTTATGTGGACTGGTCCAGGCTGAGTTTGATGGTGGGATGGAAATTGTTGAAATCAAGGTGGAATTCCTCAAGGGCTTCTTTTCCATGGGTCCAGATGATGAAGATGTCATCAATGTAGCGCAAGTAGAGTAGGGGCATTAGGGAACGAGAGCTGAGGAAGCGTTGTTCTAAGTCAGCCATAAAAATGTTGTATACTGTGGGGCCCTGCGGGTACCCATAGCAGTGCCACTGATTTGAAGGGATACATTGTCCCCAAATGTGAAATAGTTATGGGTGAGGACAAACTCACAAAGTTCAACCACCAGGTTTGCCGTGACATTATCGGGGATAGTGTTCTTGACAGCTTGTAGTCCATCTTTGTGTGGAATGTTGGTGTAGAGGGCTTCTACATCCATAGTGGCCATGGTCATAAATAGATGGTGTTTTCAGGAAGATCACCGATGGATTGTAGTTTCCTCAGAAAGTCAGTGGTGTCTCGAAGCTATCTGGGAGTGCTGGTAGCGTAGGGCCTGAGGGCTCACCTTTCCTGGTCACTCTCGTTACAGTGTGTATGGTAACACCCATTGTTTCATGTTCTCTGTGTATATAAAATCTCCCCACTGTATTTTCCACTGTATGCATCTGATGAAGTGAGCTGTAGCTCACAAAAGCTTATGCTCAAATAGATTTGTTAGTCTCTAACGTGCCCCAAGTCCTCCTTTTCTTTCAACTTTTCTACACGCTGCAGCCCTTGCCCTGCCTTGCTGGTGTGTCATGTTTTAACTGCGCCGTTTTAAATTCTGCAGAGCCCAGGCCACCACCTTCAAGTGTAATTTAGCCTCCTGCCGCAGGAGCCCCCGCAGCTGCGGCTTTAGGGAGGCCCTTCCCCCCACCCCGCGACTTTCCACTTGGACCATCCTGATCCCCACTCCCGCCTGCCTCCTCCTCCCCCCTCCCTTCGTGGGGGCGGGGCTTCCTAACTCCCGCCCCATCCGGGACCTTCGCTGCCTGCCCCGCCCCTTTCAACTCCGATGGCCAATAAGGGCTGGGGGGGAGGGGGCGGGACTAGGCGCCGGGGTGTCATGGCCACCTCCGTGCCGCGGTCTTTGCTGTGGGCCCGGCGCTGACCGCCGCGCGCTGCCCTCGCTGTGGGATCGCTGCTCTCCCCGCCCGGCGGCGGCGCGGCCATGGGGACGGTGCATGCGCGGGTGAGGTCCCTGCCGGCCCCGCTGGCGCGCGGGGCCCCGGGGCCGAGGAGGAGGAGCCGCGCCCGCTGCCGCGACCTTCGGGAGCGGGGCCGGGCCTGGCCGGGGGCCTCTGAACGTGGGAGCAGCGGGGGTGGCTTGTTCCCCGGGGACCTGCCGACCCCTTCCCCGCGGGCTGCGGAGGCTGCCCCGCCCCGCGTCTCGCAACCGGTGCGGGGCGACTCCCTGCGAGCCTGGGGCGGCAGGAGTCCCCCCCCCTCCGCCGCCAGTCAGCGAGCGGCGGCCCCGTGGAGTCGCTGCCCCGGGGGGAGGCAAGCCGCCCGGCGGGGGCTTTTAACCTGAAATGTCTGAGACGGGACGCTCGCCCCGGGGATGTGGGGCGGCGGGGGTCCGAGGCACTAGTTGTGGGCGGCAGGGCGGCCCTCTTGCCGAACTGGTGACATTTGGCTGCGCCAGGAGGCGCGGGGGACGGGACTGAGACGGTGAAGAGGCGCCCCCGCCCAGGGTCTGGCTTTGCTCTCCACACTGATTTCCCCGGGAAGGGTTTAACTCGCTGTCCAGCTCCTTCCTTCCTTCTCTCAAGGGCCTCTCTCGCACACCTGTTGGCTATGGCTGGTACTGTTTTCAGAGGGCCACCGGGCTTTCTCTAATCTGAAACCGGGAAGTGGTGACCTTTGATAAAAAAGCTAAAGGACCCAGCTCATAGAAGAATGGGGATGGGGGCTGCGGCTTTTAAGCAAAGTGTATTTTTTTCACATGGCAGTCTTTCATATATTTGCACTGGTGTTCCCCGCAGAATAAGTGTCATTAAAATATTTGGCTTTTCTGAATAACATTTGGAAGTTTTAGATAACGGCATAGACAGTACACTTATAAAGTTTGCGGACGATACCAAGCTGGGAGGGGTTGCAAGTGCTTTGGAGGGTAGGATTAAAATTCAAAATGATCTGGACAAACTGGAGAAATGGTCTGAAGTAAATAGGATGAAATTCAATGAGGGCTAATGCAAAGTGTTCATTCCTAAGTGGAGTAATCAGTTGCGCACCTACAAAATGGGAAATGACTGCCTAGGAAGTAGTACTGCGGAAAGGGATCTGGGGGTCATAGTGGACCATAAGCTAAATATGAGTCACCTATGTGACACTGTTGCAAAAAAAAAAAAAAAAGTGAACATTATTCTGGGATGTAGTAGCAGGAGTGTTGTAAGCAAGACACGAGAAATGATTCTTCCAATCTACTCCGCGCTGATTAGGCCTCAGCTGGAGTATTGTGTCCCGTTCTGAGTGCCACATTTCAGGAAAGATGTGGACAAATTGTAGAAAGTCCAGAGAAGAGCAACAAAAATAATTAAAGGTCTAGAAAACATGACCTATGAGGGAAGGTTTAAAAAATTGGGTTTCTTTAGTCTGGAAAAGAGAAGATTGAGAGGGGACATAAGTTTTCAAGTACATAAAAGGTTGTTACAAGGAGGAGGGAGCAAAATGGTTCTTAACCTCTGAGGATAGGACAAGAAGCAATCTGCTTAAATTGCAGCAAGGGAGGTTTAGGTTTGATATTAGGAAAAACTTCCTAACTGTCAGGGTGGTTAAGCACTGGAATAAATTGCCTAAGGAGGTTGTGGAATCTCCATCATTGGAGATTTTTAAGAGCAAGTTAGACAAACACCTGTCAGGGATGGTCTAGATAATACTTAGTCCTGCCATGAGTGTGATGACCTCTTCAGTTCTATGATTCTAAGTCAAGAACCTTGGAGTTAAAGTATGACACCTACATTCAAGTTCCCTTATATGCACAAAAACAGAGCCGTTGGCTTATATATTGGATGAGTCATAGAATACTATAATTTCAGCATATGTTGCCTTATCTTGTATTTTTCGTTCTGGTTCCAGAACTCCAAGGTAATATTCAGTGAAATGAAAAGATGGTAAATTTTAAATTGATAAAGGCATATGTTTTTTCACACAATATGTAATTAGACAGTGGAATTGTTACAGGAAGTTACTGAGACCAAGAACTTAGTAAGATTCTAAAAAATGATTGGACATTTATATGCATATCAAGGATATCCAGAGTTGTCATAATTAATTATAAAAATTTTGAAGGGGGTATTAAGCCTCATTCTTAAGGGTTGAAGCAAATTTCTGGTAGAGATCAGAAGAAGACCTAATGTGGGGGCAGATTATCCCACATCTCCCTACTGTAATGTTCTGAAACCTTCCTCTGACTCAGCTGTTACTGGTTGTTGTTGTTGGAGACAGGATGCTGAACTAGTTGGACCTTGGGTCTGGTGCAGTATGGCATTTCCTGTGTTGCAAAAGAATAGCTTCTCCCTGAAGCGATTCAGCGTATACTCTGCTGGTGACCTTGCCATAGAGATTGTTGCTGAAGTCTGATATAAGCAGTAGTGTAAGAGGGTATTCCATGACTTTGTGAAGTTTTTATTGTTCTTATTTCATAATGCTGTAAGCTATAGCAAACAAACCCATTTTTAGTTGGAAAACTGAACTGACTTACCTTCTCACCTCAAAAGCAGACTCCAACATTGATGAGTCATGTTCTTAGAATGATGTTCAGAGGGCTGGTGATAGGAAGAAAACCTTGTGTTTGCAAATCTAAAAAGATTTAAGCCACACAACAAAGTAACATGCTGAAAAACCTGTTTTTCGCTGGACATTTGGTACCTAAACCAAATGTTATGATATCTTTAATTTTGCGTATCACTTCACATAGTGAAAGTATGCCTTAAAAATAAGACGACTGACAAGCATAGATGCTTGATAGATGCTTAGATGCATAGATGCTTAAAAATTGAATCATACAAGTATTTTTGAAGGGCTGGTGAATAATATCAGAAAAGTTAAATGTTTGAAATTTTACAAAGGAAAGGAACTTGTTCTTCTGCAAAACTGTGTAGCGATTTAAAGAAACATACTGTACTTTCTAGGCAGACATAACTTACTGTATATCATATCTTACTAAAGAAAACACTCTCAACATGGAAATTATTCAATATATAATAAAACGTTCAGCAAATATATACTGTACAAATACATACATGTGATGTCCAGTATTTTCTCTCTTCTATTTATGGTATTGCCGTTCATTATAATATGAGGGGCGGAATGGCGAGAATTTTCCTCACAAGAGAGAAACTCTAATGTGGTACAAAATGTTTAATTTATTAGATAGCAAATACCAATTATTTTGTGTATATATTTTATTAAGAGTCTGGAGCCTCTTCCAGTGAGTGGGTCTGACTTTGGTGCTCTAGGAGATGAACCTGAACTAGTTGAAGTTGAACCTGAAGCCAAGCAAGAAGTCCTTGAAAACAAAGATGTGAGTTCCTAATCAATGGGTGTGAATGTTTTAAATTTTTTTTTTATTTAAATCTTTTATTTGTAGGGACTATCCCAAACCAGTATTTGAGATAGAAAAGAAGAGAATGAATCCAGTAATGTCTGGTTTCCTTTGTTATTCGGTGATTAAAATCGGCAAACAGTTATTAAAGTGATTTAAATAATTGATTTTAATCATGTTTTGCATTTGTACTTTTTAGTTCTTTTCCTGATAAAAAGTTGATTCTTATTGGTTGATTGTTGAATTGCAACTAAATATAGCTTTCATACTGAATTTGGTGCTGCTTAGTGCAGCCTCCTGGTTACCAAAATGTCTGTACACATTTATTTAAGCAATTATATAACATACATTTATTCAGATTCTTAACTTTTACATTTTATTATGTTAAAAATGTTGAATGCATTTCTTATTTACTAGATGGTTAATTTTTTACTTGTGATTTGTGTCAAGCTGTATTTAGATGGAAATTCAATTAAATGCACATTTTTTAAAATAAAAGTGCTGAATACATAAGAAATTTATCAAAGTTTAGCAAAACATGTTTTACATTTAAAACTGATATATTAAACAGGCTAAGATTTTGTCACGGCTGCAGCCAGGAGCTATGGGGTTCCCCAGCCACAGCCAGGAGCTTGGGGGTTCCTCTGCCACCTGTGGTGCCTTGGAGTTCCGGGGGCCGCCAGAGATGGTAGGGGTACCCTGCAGTTCTGTCCCGCTGTGGGGGACCCTGCCGTTCCTGACCCCTGCAGGCTGAAGTCACAGAGGTCGCTGGAAGTCACGGAATCTGTGACTTCCGCGATCTCAGTGACTAAATCACAGCCTTAATTACCTGTAGTTAGTGAATTGAACTAATTGTTTCTGGCAACCATGTTCTTCAAGATTTTGGAACTAGTAGATTTCATCCTCTCATACCTAGCTTTATTCATAGATTGGAAGAGGGAAAACAAGCTTTCCTTCTTTTTCAGCTCCCAGTTGGTTTCTTATCTTTGAATGAACTAGTTGTTCAACTGAACTAGTTGAATAAACTGAAACAAAAAAAATATTTTCTCTGCACATGCCGTAGAGGCTACTGTGGTCAAAAGTTGATTCAGCACGTCAGTAAACTCTGATTCCAGGTGCTTAGCCAGTGACATCCACCAGTTCAGTGTCTGACTTTCTTTAAAACTTGGCAAGCTGATCTACTGTTTAATATTATTTTTGGTATTTAATGTAAATGATTTCGATACATTATATTAATTTAAGGCGTTAACAAGGTTTGGAGGTGTTAGATTTTTATTGGTAAATGTTGGTGAACATCGATTTCACCACACACACACACACACACACACACACACACACACACACACACACACACACACACACACACACACACACACACACACACACACACACACACACACACACACACAGAGAGAGAGAGAGAAACCAGCAAGAAATATTTCCATCGATGATGATAAATGTGCAGATAGGCATAGTAAGAAAAATGCTGCTTGGGAACAATAGAGTTTGATTTAAGGATATTTACTTCGTATATATCGATATGATGTTGAAAATTTGTGTTTGAACAGTTATAAAACTTTAAATTTTTAGAATCTCAACATCTACTGTCATTACATAATTGTCTTTTCCTCCATAATTTCCTGCAAATGTAAACATTTAAATTGACAAATATTTAAAAAAACTTAAATAAACACATTATCCACTGAAATTATTTTAAAAAAATTTAGTTCTGCCAAGCCTAGCCTTAACGTAGTTTGTCAATTTCATACTTAATTTTAAATAGTTTATCTAAAAAAAACCTATTCAATTTAAATAAAATCCAATTAAAATAAAAAGTTAATCATTTTTTATCAACGCTGTTTTTCCTACAAAATGTGTTGTTAAATACATTTAATATGTTTAAGAACATGGCAAAGAAGAGAGATCTCATAATGTTCTCATTTTTAAAGATGTTTCCTTTCCTGGACTTTGTTCATAGTCACTCCTCCTGGAAGCTTGGTGATGAAGTCTTTCCTTAATAAAAAATGTTTTAATTCTATTACATGTGCACACCAGTTTATTACTGTAGGGTTGCCAGTGATGGTAGGTTGCAACTATCTTCTATTTTAGTAGAAAAAGGAGCATCTAATCATTTGGGGGGTTTTGTTTGTTTGTTTCTTGGGTTGGGTGTCTGTTTTTTTGGCAGTGAGTAATAAGTCCCAAAGCTATGTGTACTGAAAAGCTTGGAGAAAATAAGGCAGATTTACTCAATATAGTGCATTAAAACCAGATAAACTAGCTACAGTACTCTGCTATATAGACAAAAAAGAATTTGAGTTTTAAAAAAAAATCATTCAGTATCTTGTAGTATTGTAGACCTTGCTATGTGTTTTAGTTTATAATATTCAGATGGTGATGGAATGTTTAATATTTACTCAGGTATTTGAGACTTAGTTTTGACTGTCTATTTAAACTCCTTGCTTATATGTAAGTAGTAAAGGAAGTACATAGAGAACTATATGTTTAGGTCTTATGTGTTCAAGATCATATGGTTTCAGCCAATGACTGACTTCTTCATAAAGATATAACTAAAATCCTAGTAGCTATGGACTCTTAGTGTAGTCTTTTCCTGTAATCAGTTCTTAATTTGGAGTTAAGAAATCTGTTTTTCAACATAATTCTTGTTAATGGAAATAATTAACTACAATCCAGGATTGATGCTTGTATTGGTCCCTGATATTATAAATTAATAGTAATTCACAAATTAATCCTATAATCTTGTACGTTCAGTCAGACTACAGTATTATTGATGTCTAGGTGGTTTAATTTTTTTTTTGTTAATAGTCATTTTATGTTTAGGTGGTGGTTCAACATGTACACTTTGATGGACTTGGAAGGACTAAAGATGACATTATCATGTATGAAATTGGTGACCTTTTCAAGGCTAAAAACCTCATTGATGTAAGTATTGTAGTGAGTGGCAGATGCTCTGCAAAACATTCCAGACTTGAAAAATTTACCAAGCCACTTACAGGTACTAGTTAGATGAGTAAACCTATAGGCCAAATGTAGTTTTTTAAAAAAATTAGGTGATAGTTAGGGGTATCCCATCAGCCCAGCCTCTTGTCACTTATGCTACTAGTCTGCAATGTCTTTGTTACCACTGATGATTCCCAAGAAAGAAAAACCCAGTTTGACTTTCAGATCAGGTTAAGTGTGCAGAACTGATTGAAAAATTATTTTTTTTTCTTATAAACAGAGATAACATACACAGAACACCATGATGTTTTTTCAGTCACTTTTCAGAGTGGAATCACACTTTATTATGTATTTATGTTATGTAGTTGTAGTCAGTTTTTTAAAAAGAAAAGACATCAGCTATCATAGTTAGCACTTTGGTGGCATTGTCAGCCGGGATTGAAGTCTGAATCAGTATGGATATTCTCTCACTCTTGAGTAGACGTCTGTCTAGAATAAGGTTGGCCGGACAATGTGGGGAAGTTTTCATTGCTGCTGCCCACCTTTTAAACTGCTAGAGTTCTTCTGAGGTAATTTCTTTTTTTGGACCAGCTTCTGTTGGTGTAAGAGGCAAGCTTTCAAGTTTACACAGAGCTCTTCTTCAGGTCCTGTAAGCTCGAAAGCTTGTCTTAGTCACTAAGAGAATTAGTCCGATAGAGACACCAGGTGGTGTTTCTAATATCCTGGGACTGACACTGCTACGTTGTATACAACAGTTCTGCTGATCAGTTTCCTTCTGTAGAGAAGTTCTTTATATCTAGCTCCTTCTGTAAGTACTCAATTCAGTAATTAACACGAGAGGTTTTTATCTACACTTTTGAGTTTAATAGATAGTCAGTTGATAAACATGAGGAATCCAAATGAGATGTTAAGATCTTACCTTGTTAACTCTGATATGGTTCAGAAGGGTTTTTTCCTTTTTTAAAAATGTTTTAAAGAAAATGGATATGCAGGGATGTTTCAGTATTGTAAAGTTGGTGATGCAAGTTAACAAAACCAGGAAATTGAGGTGTATGCTTTGTGTTTAACTTCTTGCATTTATGTTGTAATGTGTATAGAAGCCGTTCAAAATCTATGAATGACATAGGAATATTTGTGCTATTTAGCCATTGTACCAGTGATTCCTTGGTAAGGTGCAATCCAAATTCCTTCTCTCATTCTATAGGTAATGAGAAAATCACATGAAGCTCGTGAACAGTTGCTCCGTCTAGGAATTTTTAGGCAGGTGGAAGTTCTGATTGATACATGTCAAGGTAAGAATTGGATTCTATTCCTTCTTCTGCCACAGAGTTCCTGTATGATGCCAGGCAAGTCACTTAAACTAGAATCCTCACAGATGGTCATTAATTATGTGTTCTTCATTTTCTGGCTGCCTATTGTGACACACCTGGGGCCAAATTTGCCAAAATGTTCAGCATTCACAACTGCAACTGAAATGGGTGGAACAGTGATTTGAACATATAAAGGGCTGTACTCTGAAAAATGAGGCCCTAGATTTCTCAAGTAGGGCATCCAAAATTAGTGAACACTTGACAGTTTTGTCCTTTATCTCTGTACCTCAGTTCTCGAGGTGTAAAATGAAGATATTAATACCACTTAATGTCATGGACAGATTGTGAAGATGAATATATTTATGCTTGAAGTATTCTGATATTATAGCGAGACCACCATAGAAATGCCTATGAGAAAATTAATAATTTTGTATTTAGTGCAGGTTTTGGAAAGTGTGCTTGTGTCCACACATTGAACGAGAGTGCTAATAAGAAATAATGTGCAACTACTTATTCACTGAATAAGGCACGGGTTCTCTGGAAAAGTAGTATGTGATCATGTAATTAAAGGCTATATCATAATTCATATGCAGAAGGGGGGCTGAATTAAAATTGCACGGGCAATTTCTTAACTGTAGAGTGCTTGATTTTGCAACCTTAACATTCTTTTACCACAGGTGTGTTTGTTTTTTGTTTTTTTTGGTAAACATGTGTGCAGTCTGACTTTACTCATCTGATACAGTATCAGTTTTGCATTGTTTTCAGGTATTCTCCTTAACATTTCAAAATGTCCAGTAAAGAATTGTATTGTGTCATTTTAATATCAACTTTTATTTTGTATTGATCAAATGTGTTAAAGTGACCATGGAAAAAAAGATCTGTAAATTACCATGTGTCAACATCTTCTGTTTTATAGCTTGTATCTGATCTACAGAACTGTACATACAAGTTCATCTCTCTGAAATCAGTGTTTTACTTTCATCTTTCAAAGCTAACTTTCATTCATAGTTCTGATAAGGTATCATAAATCGATAATTTAGCCTTTTTTCTATCTGTATACACCATCTAGCTCCTTGAAAGTCTGTATGCTAATGACATTTCTAATTTGAAGGACACTATTGTTTTATCCAGTTTCAAACTGTGAAACAGCGTGACAAAATCACTTGCCAGTGGGGAGGAGGAAGCTTTCCCTGGGCGAGCCTCCCACTTACCATCTGATGTTGTGGTAGTTAGACTTATTTTTTAAAGTTTCCAAGCCTTAGTTTACCCTAAGACAACTTACCAAGTATGACAGATGCAGAGGTGCCTGCCTTAGATTGCAGACAGCTTGACATGAGAGAGATGTGAACTGCCAAAGGCCAAAATCCTCGCCTCTTTGGTAGGAAGGAATCTTTCTCTTCTACATTTGTCCCCAAGTTACACTTAAGCAGTAGCTTGCACTGCCACACACATGTGTAATGTGCTAAATGAATCCATTTCTATCTGGATCCACATTTCCAAATCTGTTACATAGCAGCGTGCTGGGAGCTCACATGGAGCTGAGAGCCGTGGTGCACAGATGAGGTGTACATAGCCTATCTGCATGGGATACACACTGGTTCTGCAACAAGAATTTTGCAAGTACATGGTTATAGATAGGGCCCTACCAAATTCATGGCCATGAAAAAAGTGTCACGGACTGTGAAATCTGGTATCCCGGCCAGCAGCTGCCGCTCTCCGGCTGCCCAGCTGCGATGGCAGCGCTGCCAGCAGCAGCAACGCAGAA
The DNA here is from genome assembly GCF_965152275.1 of Natator depressus. Classification (NCBI taxonomy): domain Eukaryota; kingdom Metazoa; phylum Chordata; order Testudines; family Cheloniidae; genus Natator; species Natator depressus. The sequence continues at coordinate 226,232,216 of NC_134234.1, read as the reverse complement.
GTAAGGGTAGCAGTATCTGAACCCCTCCTACAATAACCTTGAGACACCACCTTCCAAACTCCTTTTTGGATCAGGACCCGTACGGTTACAACTCTGAAATTTGAGATTTAAATGTCTGAAATCATGAAATTTACGATATTTGCCCACCCGATACTAACAGTAAATAGGAGAAATCCAATGACATAATTGTGTCTTTGTACAATCCTTTAAAGCCAGACTGCAGTTTTCTACCGTTAGTTGAAGGGTTTGTGTTTACTACAGGGTGTTCTCATCCCATATGAAAGAACTAAAGGTAAAATAAAGTTGTTTAAGAACACTGAGTATTTCTATATATTTTGAAAATGCAATACAATAAGTAGTATTGTCACTAAACTAACTTCTGACCCAAACTAGATAGATTGTAGGATGAAAGGTGTAGGCCTGGAGGTGAAAGGTTAGGATTATAACCCACTAATGTGCTATTAGTTATTGCTCTAATAAATAGACTCATACAGTTAGATAGCTGGGTGGCGTAAGTGAAATGGTATGGTTGTGATGGCGTCAATGGACAAATGTCCATATAATACATTTTTTTTCACATTTTCAGCGGTTGCCCTCAATCTGTAGCAACCCCTGAAATTAGTTTGGGACGTTGAAAGGGTCACTTGCTTCTAGCAACCACAGTTGATCACCATTTTAGTTCTGTTGTGGTCAGCATCATGTCCAAGCTCTCCAGCCAGGTCACCTTTCAGTACATTCCCCTTCCAGGGTAACCAAAAGAAATAAGTCCAAATGAAAACCCAAAATCCTAATGGCCACATAGCGGGCCTGTAGTCCTTGTCCCTTTCCAGAGACTTACACCTTCGCAAGAGGGATAGTGTAATAGGAAATGCCAGGCTCATCTTCTCCTCTCGTTCCAGCCCAGGGCCCTTGTAATAAGAAGCAAGGGTCTGTTTCTTATGAACCTTCCTGGATTTCCTGAGCTGTTTCCTAGCTTTGCCTGCATGCAGGTGTCTGCTATAGAGCTGCACCCTCCAGTCCTCTCTCCTTGGAGTTTCATCTGACTGTGTAGCTTTTACAAGTCTGTAGCGAAGGTGTTTTCTCAAGGTGTCACTTAGCTTGCCTGGCAGGTGCCTGGAACCCCATCATTCCTGCTCTCCCTTCAGGGTCAGTCCTGGGGTATCAGTCCCCTACTGCTGCTCTGCTGTCTCAGTCCTCTTCTATTGGCTCTGCAGTCCTTCCTTTATAGGTGCTGCTCAGCTTGGTTCTCCCTAATTGGGGCTAATCCTTAATTAGTTGTGGCCCCCCAGGTTCCCCAGAATGGGCTAATTGGGCTCTCAGTTTCCCTGTTAATCCATTATTTGCCAGTGTGGGGCATGTGCCCCGTCATATACATGCTTACCGCTTCTCATCCCAGGATCTCAAAATGCTTTACAAAGGTTGGTATTTTACTTAACTGAGAAGGAAACTGAGGCACATAGAAATCAAGTAGTTTGCCTAAGTTTCCACAGCAAGTCTTTGTGACAGTCTGGCCTCCTGATTCCCATCCTTGTTTCTAACTACTAGTTCACACTACTTTAAATCAAAACAAAACAAAGTAGTTTCAACAGAGGGGCCAAAGATTGAATAGGCATACAGAATGAACTACCCTTTCACTCCTAGTGGCATCCTCCACAGGTCAGGACTGAGACATGTAGTCAAGGCAGAGTGGAGAAACTTGTGTGCTATACCTGTTCTGTGACTAAATAGAGGAATTCATTTTCTGGTGCTGTCAGTCAGTATTAGAATCTCTCTGAAGTATGAAAAATCTCAGTAATTTGTCTTTTTTTAAGTGTACATTTAGTGATGTGGTAGAAATAAAAATAATGAATTATCTGAGAATTTTAATGTAGTTGTATGTTTCATGCTTTTGCTGCAATACGTGTTGGTAGGAAGCCTCTGAATTTCCTCCTCCTTATCAGAACAGTGCTTCTGTTGAAATGGCCTACTGTTATCAAGAGACTGTTTAATTTGGGAAATATTCTGTTACTGAAAATGAAAGGTCTGTGTGACATATCACATTTTTCCTTAAAGGCGTATTGCCTAATTGCTTAGAATAAAGGCAGATGCCCTTTACCATCACAGTTTAGAGCAGTTGAGTTAAAAGACAAGTGGGCCAGAAATTATTTTTATTTTTTAAGAGGGGGGGAAAAAATGCTTACATTGCATGGTACTTTCCCATGGAGATTGGGAACACTATATTTCCAGTGACTATTTGATACAGCTACCTTCTTCTAAGATAAAATCGGTGTAAATCTATTTTCATAGGGTAGGTTACCAAATGTATGTTAAACTAGTTCATAACTAAAGGACTGATGCTGAAAAAGCCAAATGTATGACAGAATCAAACTCCTATATGCAAATACTCAGATTCTAAATGGGACTTCTAATTTTGTGAGATTATTTTTCTATATAACTTAGCCATTCATGAAGATTTGAGCCAACCAATTTTTGATTTCTAAAAGAATGTTTTTTACAAAAGTTAAGTTGCCTTTTATACAGATATAAATCAATATTGAACTGATTACTTGTAAGAAATGTATTACATGTACAGTGCTCACTAATAAATGTATGTGTTTATTTAGGAGATGATGCCCTTCCAAATGGTTTAGATGTTACATTTGAAGTAACAGAACTGAGAAGACTAACTGGAAGCTATAACACTATGGTTGGCAATAATGAAGGCAGTATGGTATGGCTGTTTTTTAAGTGTTGCAAATTTCATTTGTTGTGGCGTAATTTATTTAATTTTTTTAATCTGAGAGTGAATTTCATGCTTATGTGAAGACCTGATCCTCACAAACTTACTTCCACAATATAGCTTTGCCAAAAGACCTTCATCCTGGCCTACGGATGGCCCCATTGTTGTATTTGGTACATCTGACAGGCTTTCCTCAAATGAGTGTATTTTTCTTGTGCCCAAATGGGTACTAGGCTGAGATCATAACTCACTTTCACTTGTAATTTATGCCTGAAGCTAGATTTTCAAAAGTTCACCTAGGATGCTAAGGCCCTGATTCAGGAAAACACTTAAAGATGTGCTTAAGGTGTTGTGTTTTTGAATTTAGGCCTAATACACAGTGTCCCTAGCCCAATAATTTGTTTTTTATGGTTTACAAATGAGTCAAATCTGTAATGTAAATATAAAATTCACAAATGTGTTGAATGTTGTTTGAGATGTTTTATGTGCTTAAAGTTGAAAAGCATATGAGTAACTTTGTTCTCTGGCAGATCAGTTCATGCTTGGCTTTTCTTGAAGGAGTATGAGGTGTTTGACCACCAAATCACATTTATTTCATTCTTATAGTTTTGAAGACCAATCCCAACAGTTCTGGGCTGAAATCTATAGGACTTTTCAGGGCCTCAAATATTATAGAACATATTTGCATTACATTCACCTTTTATAGTTAAGTATGATTAAAGATACATATCAACTTAAATTATAATCTTGTCTGAAAACTATTTACCGCCTGGTGTTATAAATCACACAGTTATAACTGAATGAGATGACGGGAAAAAATCTGTTTCAGTTCTAGTGCATTTGACAAAACTCCATTTCCCCTCTTACCTCCATTTTCCCTCTTATAGTCAGCTTCCCTTCTGTTTGTTTGCATTTCACACAAAGCAGTGGAGGAGAGGAACATACTAAATAGGAGGAAAATGTGACATGTAAATAGAGTCCTGCGTGGATACAAATTTATATTCGCGGATATAAATCGGTATCTGCGGAACTGCAGCACTGAAAGGAACAGAACATGGGGCTGCCGCTCCCAGGAGCCAGCGCCCTTCGCCGACATGGCTGTACCACCCCCAGCCATGCCGCATCCCTTCCACGCAGCTGTCTGTCTCTCCTCTTTGGGGCGGGTGTGCTGCTTGAACACAAGCGCAACCAGGGACAGCTGCCAGTGAGCCTGGTGCCCGTCACAGTGGGCAGGGCTGGGGGTGGTACAACTGCCCCAGAGGAGCTGTCGGCGTGAGGCGCTTGCTCTTGGGTGTGGCAGCCCCACGTCCTGCTCCTTTCACCCCTGCAGTTCCTGGGAGAGCCCTGCAGTTCCCAGGAGAGCCCTGCAGTTCCGTAGATACCAATTTATATCCACGCAGGGCTCTACTTGTAAACACACAAACTGGCTGTGGGACTAAAATCACTCTTAAGTCGTCTTAAGAATTAACTAGATTTCAGGCTGATTCTTTCCTCTTAAATTTGTTTGAAATATGTAGAACTAGACATTTCTCCCGATATTCTTTTATATTAATATTTTATAGTTACTTGGAAAATCCTCTAGGTAGTAATCTTAATCACAAAAATAAACTGTAAGTCTGGTAGGGTTGCCAACTTTCTATTCGCACAAAATCAAACACCCTTGCCCCGCCGCTTCTCTGAGGCCCTGCCCCCCGCTCACTCCATCCTCCCCACCCCCCCCCATCACTTGCTCTCCCCCACCCTCACTCACTTTCACTGGGCTTGGGTAGGGGGTGAGGGCTCTGGCTGGAGGTGGGGCTGGGGGTGAGGGTTCAGGAGGGGGCTCAGGACTGGGGCGGGGGTTGGGGTGTGGGCTGTAGGAGGGAGTTTGGTTGCAGGAGGGGGTTTTCTACGTGGGGTTAGGGTGTGAGAGGGGGCTTGGGGTGCAGGTTCCAGCTGGGCAGCGCTTACCTCAGGCATCTCCCGGTTGGTGGCACAGCAGGGCTAAGGCAAGCTCCCTGCCTGCCCTGGCTCTGCGCAGCTCCCAAAAGCAGCCAGTATGTCTGGCTCTTAGGCAGAGGGGTCAGGGGGTTCTGCACGCTGTGCGTGCCAGCAGGCACCACCCCCGCAGCTCCCATTGGCCGTAGTTCCCGGCCAATGGGAGCTACAGAGTCGGCGCTGGGGCAGAGGCAGCGTGCGGAGCCTCCATGGCCACTCTTGTGCCTAGGAGCCGGACATGCCAGCCGCTTCCTGGAGCCGCACGGAGCTAGGCAGGCAGGGAGCCTGTCTTAGCCCTGCTGCACTGCTGACTGGACTTCTAATGGCCCGGTCAGCAGTGCTGACCAGAGCCACCAGGGTCCCTTTTCGACTAAGCGTTCCGGTTGAAAACCGGACACCTGGCAACCCTAAAGTATTGTGGCTCTCGTCTTTACGCTTTCCCAACAGCTGTGAGACCAAGGCAAGCTAGATTTGGTACACTGGATCTGTGGATTTCTAGATCATGCCTTTCAGCAGTTTTGTGCTCCTAAAAACAAGAGGGACCCTCCTAAACACAGCTCAGGGAAACATGAGTGATGATAGCTCTGGCTGAGAAAGACCTACTTCATTTTCCCAGCCAAAGGAGTGGCACTATCATGAAAAGGGTGCAGCTAGCATACCAGGAGGCGGGTGAAGTTAGCTGTAATACTTGAAATGTAGCAAAATATTTTACTCTAACTTTGTGACAGAAGAGGCATTAGTGTAATGCTTTAGTGATGAAAATTTAACTTTTAAAATTATTTTATTATGGGAAATACCTTAATTCTTTCATGTTGCTACATTGCCAATTTGTAAAGGCTGTACAATTTGTGGACTTTTTAAACAGAACAAAGGACATTATCAACTCAAATTATAACACGTAAATTGCATGTCTAAAAGCAAATAATATAGTGATGGTTCAAAATTCCAATAAAAACAAATATTTTTAAAGAGTCAAAAATGAAAAGCATATATTGCAGTACTAAGAACCAGAAAGTGATACTGGCTATAAACAAAAGTAAATTTGAGGTAATTAATTTTCATTGTCAGTGCTGTGAGAAATGCAAAAAAATATGAAGAGCATAAATAGTGATGAGTAAATTAGCTTTTTAAAATGCTTCCATGTCTAATCCTGGACATTATTAGTACCATAAATACATTTTTCTACAACATATAATTGTTTGCCAGTATCTTATTCTTGCAAAATCAATAGTAGCAAATGTTTTTTTTTCCATTTCTCCTAGGTTCTTGGGCTCAAACTCCCTAATCTCTTTGGACGTGCAGAGAAGGTGACCTTCCAGTTTTCCTATGGAACAAAGGAAACTTCATATGGCCTATCATTCTTCAAACCACAGCCTGGAAACTTTGAAAGAAAGTAGGAAACAGACACAATTTCTGAATACGCTAATATTTCTTCACAATAACAGACATATTTCAAAGTGAGGTTATTCTCTGAAAACTAACAAAAATGGTGTATTGGCCTCCCGCATTTTATTTTTCAATGGACCAAGTTTACTTTGTGAAAGTGATGAGTTGTTTGAAGTTAATGAAGTAGTGTTTGCTTATGCCAAGGTGAATTGGGCCCATTATCGTAATTTCCATGTGTAAAGATGTTTTTCTTAATACCAGCACTGTGAAGTCCATTTAGGATCTGAAACTGGGTTCTTTATGGCTAATGCTTAATTACCAGCTTCACATCTTAATCTTTTGCTTCCCATGCTTGTGATGTGATTAGCTGAGAGAGACATGGCAAATTAACTTATAAAAAATACAATGGTAGTCACATTACAGGTTGGTTTGGTTTTGAAATGTTTGCCAGTACATATGTCCAAAATATGATTTCATTAGTAAGATCTCCAAGATGTAAATTTTTCACTGTCATGCATGGAGAACTAATAGAATGCAATTCACAATCTTACTTACTCTGATGCATTGAGCTGTGAAAATTGACCTTCTATTTCAGTGGCTCTCAACCAGGGGTGCACATACCCTGGGATTACACAGAGGTTTTCCAGGGTAGTATCAACTCATCTTGATATTTGTCTAGTTTTACAGTAGGCTACATAAAAAAAAAAACTAGCAAAGTCCATACAAACTAAAATGTCATATAGATAATGACTTGTTTGTACTGCTCTATATACTATGTGCTGAAATGTAAGTACAATATTTATATTCCAATTGATTTATTTTATAATTATATGGTAAAAATGAGAACATAAGCAATTTTTCTGAAATAGTGTGCTGTGACACTTTTTTGTATTTTATGTCTGATTTTGTAAGCAAGTAGTTTTTAAGTGAGATGAAACTTGGGGTATGCAAGACAAATCAGACTCGTGAAAGGGGTACAGTAGTCTGGAAAGTTTGTGAGCCACTGTACTATTTCATGCGTCTATAACAATGCAACAGCTTCCATAGGTCTCCTGCAAACAGGAGGACCTCTCACTTGAAAGGACAACTTGTTCTAAATGAATGCAGGAACTCCTCACTTAACGTTGTAGTTATGTTCCTGAAAAATGCGACTTTAAGCGAAACGACATTAAGCGAATCCAATTTCCCAATAAGAATTAATGTAAATGGGGGGGTTAGATTCCAGGGAAATTTTTTACACACACACAGTATAAGTTTTAAACAAACAATTTAATACTGGTACACAGCAATGATGATTGTGAAGCTTGGTTGAGGTGAGGAAGTCAGAGGGTGGGATATTTCCCAGGGAATACCTTACTGCTAAATGGTGAACTAGCCCTCAAGGGTTAACTCGTTGTTAATGTAGCCTCACACTCTACAAGGCAGAAGGAATGAAGGGAGGGGAGACAGCATAGGAGACAGCGACACACACCTCTGTGTGTGAGAGAGAGAGAGATGTGCATTTCCCCTTTAAGTATGCTGATCCCTGTCTTAAGTACACTGCGTTGTTAATTAGATCAGCAAGCTGAGACCTACCTCACCTGCTGCCTCCGGGACTGGTGTGTCCCCCCTGCTCTATGGAAGATGGGGTAAGCGGGGTGCAGGAGCAGGGAGGAGGCACACCATAACATTAGCCCCACCTCTTTTCTCCCCACCCCAAGGCAGAGGGCAGGAGCAGCACAGGGCAGTGAGGGGAGGGACAGCTGAACTGCCAGCAATTGATAACCTGCTGGGTAGCTGCTGCACAGGGAATTTAGGGGAGCGGGGAGCTGATAGAGGGGCTGCCAGTCCACCCTAGTTCCAAGCCCCCACCAGCTAGTTCTACCGGGCTGCTCTTCTTGCAAGCAGTGGACAAAGCAGGTGGCTGCCAAATGACATTAGAAGGGAGCATTGCACAACTTTAAACGACCGTGTTCCCTCATTGATCAGCAACGAAACAACGTTAACTGGGACAACCTTAAGTGAGGAGTTCCTGTATGTTAGTCACTATTTACTGTAGCTTTTTTTGTTTCTAACAAATAAGATTATAAAATGAGCCACAATTCTATACTCCACTCAGATTTCTTTGATATAGACAGCTGCCTGCTAAAGCCTTAAGGGAAGGTGGGGATGTGAAATTACTAATAAGAGTTGGCTTGAGAGCTAGAGTAACTGACTCTGTTTCTTTCACTTTTGATAACTAAATAAAACAGTTAATATCTCTTCTAGTACAGATTGACTATTTAAATCTGTGCTTTTAAGATTCGTGCCAATATCAAGGGCCACCTACTGCTCTGTTACGTTAACATCATATAGATGGTTCCCGAAACACATCTTTAGTTTTAAACTTTTACACGTTCTAACAATTTTGACTTCAAATCACCATGTACTCTTTCTGTTTAGTTTTTCAGTTAACCTGTATAAAGTAACCGGACAGTTCCCGTGGAGCTCCCTTCGTGAGACTGACAGGGGATTATCGACAGAATTTAATGTAAGCACAATAGCACCTCCGTTTGCCTGTTTCGCTGCAAGAACTTGTGGAATTGAAACATTCATTTAGATGTACTCAGTTCAAGGCGTACTTGTTTAGCTTTTATTTTTTTCTGTAGATTTCTAAAATACATGTCACCGTGATCATTTTGCCTTAACATGAATGATGACAACAATTCCAAGTAATACTTTTTCATCCTTTTGATAGATTGTATTACTTGGAACTGAATCTCACTTCACTTGTAGCAAAAACAAATGAAGTCTTTCATCTTACAAAACGGTTAGCGCTAAAGATGTCCTCATCTCAGAGATGTCTACCTGCTTTCCTTGGGCACTGGATCCGCATAATTCAAAATGTTTCATTTGGGAGAAGATTCAGTAATGTTTGTCCAAACATAAAGAGATGAATTTTCTTGGCTTATAGAATTATATTACTCTGATGGGGAAGAGTGACTTACTTTCCCACATCCAGTACAGCAACTTAGAAAGAGTAAACGTACCCATCTCCTCCACATAGAAATGAGGCATTAGAAATGAAAATTTGTGAGGAAAATGTTATATTTGTACCTTGTAACACTTCCTGTATTGTTCAAATGTCTTTATTTGTAGTTTCCCATATGGAAGACCAATCACACACTGAAGTGGGAAGGTGTTTGGAGAGAGCTTGGCTCTCTTGCAAGAACAGCCTCCTTTTCTGTTCGAGAAGAAAGTGGACACTCCCTTAAATCTTCTCTCTCTGTGAGGCTTTTCATATTGTAAATGGTATACGCGTGCTTTTGAATGCTATAGGAACTGTGAATGTTGCCAAAAGAGCGCTCTCTGCCGCTGGTGCTCGAAACATTAATAATCACTGCAGGCTGTGTGTTTGGTGCTCAGATACCTACTGCATAGCGCGACTCCTCTCAACAAATCACCCAGCAGGTCACGAGGCAAAGTACTTATCCTCAGTGACCACTGGACTTTGCATGGCTGGAGGGAAGGTTAGCGCTCTCCTCCTCATCCTGCAGAGCTCCATGAGAGAGGATTCCTTTCCCTTCTTCCCACATCTTTTTCTGAAAAGCTGCTGAACACAGTAGAAGAGAGCGTTCCTCCCTCTGTCCTACAGAGCTCCTGGGTTGCTTGTAAGCATTGTATCACCACAGCACTTTGCAGTCTTTGATTTTAACTCACAAAATGCAGGACCATGAGTGGATTTGAAAAGGGTTGCCATATGACCAAGTAATTTCTGCTGGGTATTGTAGACACTACATTTCTGGGGTCTACCACAGCCAACAGAGCAGATGCGTCTTTGATGAGCCTGTTAAGACAGAATTGGGTTATCCTATAGGCACATGGTCCTCTCTTGGCTCTCCAATCCATGTAGATGATTTAGCCTTAGCCTGAGAGTGCTACTTGTCTCCCAGCATGTGCCCAGTTTCTGATGGCAAATAACTCATCCTTTGCTTAAAATATATCTAGCTTGTACCAGTTAAATAACTCTGTGTCTTTTTAGCACGCCATGGTAATCGATTCTCGGAACTCTTCAATCTTGCCAAGACGAGGTGCTTTGCTGAAAATTAATCAGGTAGTGTGGACTCCAGTAATAAGTGTGTGCAGCATGTTTGTTTGTTTTCTGGTTGATACTGCTCATTTCTGAGTTTATATATTTTTAAGAGAGAATAAATTGAATATAAGAAAATCCATTCAAAATAGTTTTGTGTTCACTTTTCGGCACCAGTGTATTTTTAAATCACTAATTCTCTTTATAGAGGAAGATATAAATATGAAAATAAACAATATCATTTCAAAACAGTCTTCAACTATTGGCATTAAATTCTTTGGTTAAAAAATACTGTCACATGCCAAAACTGGATCTGGCAAAATAGACGTTGAGACAACATTTGACGTTGAGACAACATCACGTCCTAATGTGGCTAGACTATGTAGCTATTCGTGAGTTTTAAAGTTCATTGCACTTAAGTTATTTTTATAAAAATAACTTTTTTCAGGATATATGCATGAGTTTAGAAAATGGTTTCCACTATCCACTTGCCTTTCATCTTAAATCAGTTAGCTTTTCAGATGTATGCGTTAACAATTAGATTGTATGGTGAATTGAAATGTCATCCTTCCTTCCAGCAAAGTCTGGAAGTGCTAGAGCAGCAACTTGGATCAAATAAGAGCAAGACTGGAAAACTTCCTGTTTGTTCCTCCTAAGCAAAGATGGTGACTGTGATTTGGGGCCTTAATAGGGAAAGGAGTGGAGGGTGTAAAGTGGGGGAAATGGGGATTCTTTCAAGGATACATATGTGATAAAGTGCACACTGTGAACAAGATTACTAAACTATTGATTATTGCCAATCGTTTGTTAGATGTTCAAAACAAAATATCCTGTTTTGCTGCTTGTATTCTATACATTTACCCAGAGTTTCGTATAATGCAACTGTACTTTTTATAGGTTTCAGAGTAGCAGCCGTGTTAGTCTGTATTCGCAAATAACACAGCTGCTACTCTGAAACCTATCATTATGCAAGGCACTGCATTTAGCTGTATGGAATGGAAAACTATCAAGTTCATGAAAAAACTCGTACAGATACAGACAGACAGACATCATCTTCCTTTCCAAATGCAAAAGACGTTCCAAAAGACTGGACTTCTACACAGAGTGCTTCTGCTGATGTGCACGGGCTGAAATTGTGGAAAAGCAGCATCACTTGCCCCATAACCTCAGCCGTGCAGAACACAATGCCATCCACAGCCTCAGAAACAACTCTGACATCATAATCAAAAAAGCTGACAAAGGAGGTGCTGTAGTCATCATGAATAGATCGGAATATGAACAAGAGGCTGCTAGGCAGCTCTCCAACACCACTTTCTACAAGGCATTACCCTCTGATCCCACTGAGGGTTACCAAAAGAAACTACAGCATTTGCTCAAGAAACTCCCTGAAAAAGCACAAGAACAAATCCGCACAGACACACCCCTGGGGCATTCTGTCTGCTACCCGAGATCCATAAACCTGTAAATCCTGGACGCCCCCTCATCTCAGGCATTGGCACCCTGACAGCAGGATTGTCTGGCTATGTAGACTCCCTCCTCAGGCCCTAAGCTACCAGCAGTCCTAGCTATCTTAGGGACACCATTGACTTCCTGAGGAAACTACAATCCATCAGTGATCTTCCTGAAAACACCATAGAATCAGAGAATATCAGGGTTGGAAGGGACCTCAGGAGGTCATCTAGTCCAACCCCCTGCTCAAAGCAGGACCAATCCCCAATTAAATCATCCCAGCCAGGGTTTTGTCAAGCCTGACCTTAAAAACTTCTAAGGAAGGAGATTCTACCACCTCCCTAGGTAATACATTCTAGTGTTTCACCACCCTCTTGGTGAAAAAGTTTTTCCTGATATCCAACCTAAATCTCCCCCACTGCAACTTGAGACCATTACTCCTTGTCCTGTCCTCTTCTACCACTGAGAATAGTCTAGAACCATCCTCTCTGGAACCACCTCTCAGGTAGTTGAAAGCAGCTATCAAATCCCCCCTCATTCTTCTCTTCCACAGACTAAACAATCCCAGTTCCCTCAGCCTCTCCTCATAAGTCATGTGTTCCAGACCCCTAATCATTTTTGTTGCCCTTCGCTGGGCTCTCTCCAATTTATCCACATCCTTCTTGTAGTGTGGGGCCCAAAACTGGACACAGTACTCCAGATGAGGCCTCACCAATGTCGAATAGAGGGGAACGATCACGTCCCTCAATCTGCTGGCTATGCCCCTACTTATACATCCCAAAATGCCATTGGCCTTCTTGGCAACAAGGGCACACTGCTGACTCATATCCAGCTTCTCGTCCACTGTCGCCCCTAGGTCCTTTTCCGCAGAACTGCTGCCTAGCCAGTCGGTCCCTAGTCTGTAGCGGTGCATTGGGTTCTTCCATCCTAAGTGCAGGACCCTGCACTTATCCTTATTGAACCTCATCAGATTTCTTTTGGCCCAATCCTCCAATTTGTCTAGGTCCCTCTGTATCCTATTCCTGCCCTCCAGCGTATCTACCACTCCTCCTAGTTTAGGATCATCCGCAAATTTGCTGAGGGTGCAATCCACACCATCCTCCAGATCATTTATGAAGATATTGAACAAAACTGGCCCCAGGACCGACCCCTGGGGCACTCCACTTGACACCAGCTGCCAACTAGACATGGAGCCATTGATCACTACCCGTTGAGCCTGACAATCTAGCCAACTTTCTACCCATCTTATAGTGCATTCATCCAGCCCATACTTCTTTAACTTGCTGACAAGAATACTGTGGGAGACCGTGTCAAAAGCTTTGCTAAAGTCAAGAAATAATACATCCACTGCTTTCCCTTCATCCACAGAACCAGTAATCTCATCATAGAAGGCGATTAGATTAGTCAGGCATGACCTTCCCTTGGTGAATCCATGCTGACTGTTCCTGATCACTTTCCTCTCATGTAAGTGCTTCAGGATTGATTCTTTGAGGACCTGCTCCATGATTTTTCTGGGGACTGAGGTGAGGCTGACTGGCCTGTAGTTCCCAGGATCCTCCTCCTTCCCTTTTTTAAAGGGCCTTCATCCTGGCCACTATTAATGTAGAAGCCCTCTACACCAACATTCCACACAAAGATGGACTACAAGCCATCAGGAACACTATCCCCGATAATGTCACGGCAAACCTGGTGGCTGAACTTTGTGAGTTTGTCCTCACCCATAACTATTTCACATTTGGGGACAATGTATACCTTCAAATCAGCGGCACTGATATGGGTTACCCGCATGGCCCCACAGTATGCCAACATTTTTATGGCTGACTTAGAACAACGCATTCTCAGCTCTCGTCCCCTAATGTCCCTACTCTACTTGCGCTACATTGATGACATCTTCATCATCTGGACCCATGGAAAAGAAGCCCTTGAGGAATTCCACCATGATTTCAACAATTTCCATCCCACCATCAACCTCAGCCTGGACCAGTCCACACAAGAGATCCACTTCCTGGACACTACGACGCTAATAAGTGATGGTCACATAAACGCCACCCTATACCGGAAACCTACTGACCGCTATTCCTGCCTGCATGCCTCCAGCTTTCACCCAGACCACACCACACGATCCATCGACTACAGCCAAGCTCTATGATACAACCGCATTTGCTCCAACCCCTCAGACAGAGACAAACACCTACAAGATCTCTATCAAGCATTCTTACAACTACAATACCCACCTGCTGAAGTGAAGAAACAATTTGACAGAGCCAGAAGTCACCTACTACAGGACAGGCCCAACAAAGAAAACAACAGAACGCCACTAGCCATCCCCTTCAGCCCCCAACTAAAACCTCCCCAACGCATCATCAAGGATCTACAACCTATCCTGAAGGGCGACCCATCACTCTCACAAATCTTGGGAGACAGGCCAGTCCTTGCCTACAGACAGCCCCCCAACCTGAAGCAAATACTCACCAGCAACCACATACCACACAACAGAACCAGTAACCCGGGAACCTATCCTTGCAACAAAGCCCATTGCCAACTGTGCCCACATATCTGTTCAGGGGACACCATCACAGGGCCTAATCACATCAGCCACACTATCAGAGGCTCGTTCACCTGCACATCCACCAATGTGATATATGCCATCATGTGCCAGCAATACCCCTCTGCCATGTACATTGGTCAAACTGGACAGTCTCTATGTAAAAGAATAAATGGACACAAATCAGACGTCAAGAATTATAAATTCATAAACCAGTTGGAGAACACTTCAATTTCTCTGGTCACTCGATTACAGACTTAAAAGTCGCAATATTACAACAAAAAGACTTCAAAAACAGACTCCAACGAGAGACTGCTGAATTGGAATTAATTTGCAAACTGGATACAATTAACTTAGGCTTGAATAAAGACTGGGAGTGGATGGGTCATTATACAAAGTAAAACTATTTCCCCAGGTTTCTTCCCCCCCCACTGTTCCTCAGACGTTCTTGTTAACTGCTGGAAATGGCCCACCTTGATTATCACTACAAAAGCTTTCCACCTCCCTCCCTCCCCCCCCACCCCTCCCGCTCTCCTGCTGGTAATAGCTCATCTTAAGTGATCACTCTCCTTACAGTGTGTATGATAACACCCATTTTTTCATGTTCTGTGTGTATATAAATCTCCTCACTGTATTTTCCACTGAATGCATCCGATGAAGTGAGCTGTAGCTCACGAAAGCTTATGCTCAAATAAATTGGTTAGTCTAAGGTGCCACAAGTACTCCTTTTCTACTTTTATAGTCTTCAGTTATATTTTACTAACTGAAATGTTACTATTTCATGGAAAAAGCTTCAACTGTTTGATGTTAGGTGTCAAACACTGTTGCCCCATTCCACCAAGCTCTTGTTGACAACAAGTGGTGTAGAAATGGGTAGCCATATTTAACATCCCATGGTAAGAAAGTGTCGTTGACCTTTCATTTCTCTAGGACTCAGTTGTGTTTTTTCACAGATGTTGAATTCGGTTGCCCAACCATGCCAATGTGGAAACTGCTGTTGTCTACATAGAGAACACTGCTGATGGTGACACAGCCTTAGATGAACTATGTTAGGAGGGGGGGCGGGTCTCCAAAATATGCGTGTTTGTGGTATCTTAAAAGTTTCTGTTTTTAACTAGGAGCTAGCTGGCTACTCAGGTGGAGATGTGTCCTTTCTAAAAGAGGACTTTGAGCTTCAGCTGAATAAGCAACTTTTATGGGATTCAGTAAGTATTTAAACATTTTCAGTTACATTCCTAATGTAACAAGTGGGGTGATTGTTTCTCATAACCCTTTTTCATCGTGCCTTCAGAAAGATTTTACTGACTAAAACTAGATGTGTAGATACTTTGATTTGCCTTAGAATTAATATGTATTATTTTTCTCATTGTATTAATCTCTTTTTATGTGACACTTCTGCATTTGTCATAGAAATTTGGAAGCTGGACTTTTTGAAGAGAATGGATAACTCAGACAATTAGGTGTGAGAAATGTTTTCCCTTAAAAAGGAATTCAGTTTGATGTAGCTATATTATGTGGATCTTCTGTCCATAGATACTGTTGTTAGCTTTCTCATTGACGGTTGGACCCTTTAGCTCAGCTCATTTCTTCTTCTTCCCGTGATTATAAATTTTCTGGTCAGTCTTGTCTGCCTAGATTTTAGTTATACATTTTTGTTTGATTATAATACTATGAGTTTATGGTTATGTACCTGTTATCACCATTTATTATCTTCATGTTTTTGTTATCTTCTATGTAAAACCATTGATGGTGAACTGGAAAGCTAACCTCAAAATTGTGCTAACAACATTATACGTTGAATCCCCAACATACCAAGCTGTAGAGAGCATTAAGCACACAAATACATTTGAATTTATCTGTTTAAAAACCCCTCTTTAGGATCTCTAATTCTGTTCTCTTGGGTCCACTGCAGATGTCCCAGAATGATGGATAGATACCAGAAGTTTCATGCATACACTGATTCTTTACATCTAACACCTTGAAATTTATCATTGTGTGGTATCTTTAGCCGATGATAAATTTGAATGTAGTTGTCCACGGCCCCTTATTTTTAATAACTTTAGCACAATATTTTGTGCTAAAGCTTTTTTCACACTTGTATGATAGAAATGAAGAATTTTTAAGGTGAAACACTAACCAAACACTTTAATATCTGAGGGGAATGGTAGCAGAAAGGCAGTACTCTCTCAGCCTATGAGTAGAGGATAGCTCATCGCATCATTCTCCACTGACCAACTGGGTTGTCTTCAGTGGAGCAATGTTACTGGTTTTGGAAGAGGTCCCTCTTTGGTTAAAAGAAATCTCTGAGGTCAGGTGTGTTAGGGTGGGAAGGAGATAATATACCATGAAAAACAAATGAAGGCATCTTCTATGCTTCAAATGTGAGTCAGTACAAGAGGGGGCCCTTGCTTTGGGGAAGCAAGATGAACTTTTTGAGGTAACACAAGTTTCAACCAAAAAAGCTTTCAGGAAACCATTAATGTGCTATCAGATGATGATTTTTAGGATGTTCAATTAAATCATGTGCTGTTTTGATTGTGATAGTGCGCTATTGGAGTGACTTTAGTAGTGCTGCTGTATAATCAGCTTGCTTCTCTGTATCAAGGTATGACTGAAAACAGATGGGCAGTGGAAGGCAAATGATACTGTTTGGGGGCTTTCAAGGCAGTATGTTCAGTTTTTAACCCTGTATCTCCCATTAAATAAGTTAAAAGGCATTGTATAACAAATGGAAAAAAGGGAAGATAGAGAGCAATCAATATACATTAGAAGTTATGAACTGCAGAAAACTGATAAGGGAAGCTTAACATATCAGGAAAAAAACAATAGGCAGGGCTCAGAACAATAAAGTAAGAGATTTTAAGTATATTAGGAACAGAAGAAACCTAGCAATGGTGAAGGTTCACTACTAGATGGAGATAGTAGAATTGTTGTTAATAGCACAGATAAGGCAGAAGTGCTCAGTAAATATTTCTTCTGTACTTGGAGAGAATGAGGATGATGTGCTTGTATCATATGAGAATGAAGTACTTTCCAGCTCATTAGTAACTAAAGAGGATGTTAAATATAATCTACTAGGGATAAATATTTTTAAATTAGCTGGCCTGGATAACTTGCACCCAGTAGTCCGAAAAGAATTGGCTGAGCAGATCTCTGAACCACTGATGTTAATTTTTAATCTTGAATACCAGAGACATTTCAGATGACGAGAACAACGCTAATGTTGTGCCACTATTTTAAAAAGGCAAGCAGGATAACCCAGGTAACTATGGGCCAATTAACCTTAAATCCGTCCTAGGCAAAATAATGGAATAACTGATCGTGGAATCAATTGATAAAGAATTAAAGGATAGAATATAATTAATGCCAGTCAGCATGGCTTCATGGAAAAAAGGTAATGTCAGACAAACCTGATTTCATTCTTTGTTGAGATGACAAGTTTAGTTGATAAAAGTAAACTGCATAGATGTAATATACTTAGACTGTTGTAATATGTTTGACTTAGTACCACGTGACATTCTGGTTTAAAAAATTAGCATTATGTAGTTTGATACTGTGTAATGTTAATTTTTTTAATCAATAGACCCCTTGTTAAATGGATTCAAAACTGGCTGGCTGACAGATTTCAAACAGTCATTGTCAAGGGGGAATCATAATTGAGTAGGGGTGTTTCTACTGGCAGTGTTCCTCAGAAATCAGTACTAAGCCTGACAGTATTCAGCCCTTTCATCAATGATCTGGAAGTGTAAATTTGAAATCACTGCTGATATAATTTATGGATGACACAAAGATTGACACACTGGTAAATATTGGTGGGAGCAGTGCAATCATACAGAGCAATCTGGATTGCTTGGTAAACTGGGCCAATTCAAAGAAAATGCATTTCAATATGGCTAAGTGCAAAGTTATACATCTAGAAACTAGGAATGCAGTCCATACTTTCAGAATGGGTGACTATGTCCTGAAAAGGAGTAACTCTGAAAAGGATTTATGGGTTATAGTGGACATGCTCCCATGCAATGTTGTAGTAAAGAGGGCAAATGTGATCTTTGGATATGTAAACAGGAGAGTAGTTAATAGGAATAGGGAGGTGGTTTTACCTCTGTAAATGGTATTGGTGAAATCAATACTAGAATACTGCATACAGTGCTGGTGTCCATATTTTAAAAAACATGTTGAAAAATTGGAGAGGGTGCAGAAAAGAACCACAAAAATGATTGGAGGGCTGGAGAAAATAACTTAGAGTGAGAGACCTAAAGAGCTTAATTTGTTTAGCTTATCAAAAAGAAGATTGAGCGGTAACTTGATTACAGAGTATAACTATTTTATGGGGATGAAATACCAGGTACTAAAGAGCTCTTTAATCTAGCAGAGAAAGACATAACAAGAACCAGTGGCTGGAAGTGGAAACCAGACAAATTCAGTTTAGAAATAAGGCATAGATTTTTAACATTTGGTGTGAACAACCACTGGGAGAAACTACCAAGGGAAATAGTGGATTCTTTATTTATTGATGTCTTCAAATCAAAACTGAATGCCTTTCTGGAAGATATGCTTTAGTCATACAGAAGTTGTAGAGATTTAGCACTGCTTCTTTGTTGCTGTTGCTTGCTACATTCTACTAGTCCATTTACTTATAGGAAATTAAACTTTTGAGTCGGTTTAACATAAAATGCATTAGAGCAGTGCACACATGGCTCTGAACTGCTGTCTACTTCCATTAATAATTCTGGGCCAGATTCTGTCATCCATACTCATTCAGAATAGTAATTTGCAAGTAGCGCCACTGAAGAAATGGTTAAAGTATTATTCATTGTAAGGGAATGTGTAAAAATTTGGCCTTCTGTGTTTAGGTTGTGTGTACTGAGAGTCTGTGTATCTGCAGTAAAACTATACTTTTTATTTTTTATTTGATTATAGGTTTTTATAGACTTTTGGGAGACCCAGCTGCGCAACAGCATTTTCCTTCTATTTTGTACACTCAGTGCAGGCTACCAGTACAGTTTATTATTGTGATTTGGTTACCAGTAAATTTACCCAATATGTTATGCTATGTAGGCTAGAAGAGAAGGTTGTTTTTTTTAAAAATTACAGGGGCCATATAGCTTCCATTCTTAATAGATGTTCTCTAGGGATAAAGTGTGTTCTAATGTTGAAATCACAGGGAGCAACTGATGTCAAAATGACAATTTTATTTTGGGGAAAAGCATGAGAGAGGCAAGATATGAAAACGGCTGAGAGCCAGACTTGACTTTTTCAAATTGAAAAATAGCACGATACTTTAACAATTCTTCTGATAATGTAACACTACATACTTCAGAAAGAGGGCAGCAGTGGCCAACAGTTCTTCTGAAAATACGTTTGTAAGAGATTAGATACTACACACAAGCATATTCTGATCTCGCGTAGCTCCTAGTAAAGCCAGTGGGAGCTCTGCATGTGTCTTGAATGGCAGAATTTGACCAACACTGTTATACGGTATCTGAATAATACACAATTTTAAAAAACAAATTTGTTTTTTTCCTAAGGTTTTTTCAGCAACTCTCTGGGGTGGAATGTTGGTTCCTATTGGAGATAAACCCTCCAGTATTGCTGATAGGCAAGTAATGCATTTAATTCTCATTGTCCTGTTTGACTCTCTCTTCATTGTTTTCTGTAAACTCAGACAATATACTATGAAAACTCCGTAGTTGCTGTTTCTTTTGCATTAAGAAGGGGAGGTTTTCCTTTCTTCCTTTCTGTCTTGTTATGGGTACTAAACCAGGCAAGATCCCGTTTAATTTGAGCACCACATTAACATTTCAAGCATACCTCATATTCATCATTTCCATGATAAAGGTTGTTATATAAACTTGCAGTGGTTGCCATTAAATAGCAAATATGTGTCACCTTCAGTAGTTAAATTTACCATATTATTTGCATAATTACCCATTGTAAGTTTAGGAAATATTGCAGAGAAGGTAAATACATTGAGTGGTAACCCCATCTTATAACAGTGGTGTATTCTAGCTCGGGCTTTAAAATACAGATCTTTAACAAATGTTTGTAACAGTAATGCCATAAATATAAAGGGAAGGGTAACCACCTTTCTGTATACAGTGCTATAAAATCCCTCCCGGCCAGAGGTAAAACCCTTTCACCTGTAAAGGGTTGAGAAGCTAAGGTAACCTCGCTGGCACCTGACCCAAAATGACCAATGAGGGGACAAGACCCTTTCAAATCCGGGGGGGGGGGAGAAACAAAGGGTCTGTCTGTCTGTGTGATGCTTTTGCCGGGAACAGATCAGACTTGCAAGCCTTCCAACTCCTGTTAAATTAGTAAGTAATCTAGCTAGAAAATGTGTTAGATTTTCTTTTGTTTAATGGCTGGTAAAATAAGATGTGCTGGAGGGAATGTATATACCTGTTTTTGTGTCTTTTTGTAACTTAAGGTTTTGCCTAGACAGGTTCTCTATGTTTTGAATCTGTAAGGTATTTACCATCCTGATTTTACAGAGGTGATTCTTTTACCTTTAATTAAAATTCTTCTTTTAAGAACCTGATTGACTTTTCATTGTTCTTAAGATCCAAGGGTTTGGGTCTGTGTTCACCTGTACCAATTGGTGAGGATTATTATCAAGCCTTCCCCAGCAAAGGGGGTGTAGGACTTGGGGGAAAACATCTCCAAGTGGTCTCTTTTTCTGTTCTTTGTTTAAAACGCTTGGTGGTGGCAGCATACTGTTCAAGGACAAGGTAAAGTTTGTAACTTGGGGAAGTTTTTAACCTAAGCTGGTAAGAATAAGCCTAGAGGGTCTTTCATTCAGGTCCCCACATCTGTACCCTAGAGTTCAGAGTGGGGAAGGAACCTTGACAAGTAAATATTTAGACTTTGATATTTGTAAATAATAATCCTGTGAACTGCTTTAACTTTAAGCCGTGTTTAGATATTGTGTTATGGGTGCAGGTAGAACATATTAAGACAGTTGGAACTTACTGAGAACTAAGTTCAGGATTCTGCATTTCTCTTCCAATGGTGAGAACCATCAGCACCTAACCCTGTAAAGGAACTGCATTTCTTACACTGATTGTGACATCAGGCATAGCAAAGGAAATGCAGACCCCTGTATTTTGGTCTTGGTAAGTAAAGATTTTTTTTTTTTTCAAATAATTTTAAAATGCTTTTATTTTTAATTTAAGTAAACCTAAATATGTCGTCCTCTTGATTTGAGTTGTTTATAGCTCTTGTATTTTCTTAAAAGCATTTCACTTGTAAAAAGGTTTCCTGTAATTCTGAATATAAATTTCAAAGAATTGATAAGTGTATATTTTACAATTTAACTAGAACACTTTTACTAAGGATTATTTATTTGATTAAAAATGACTTTGCTCATTAGGTTTTACCTTGGTGGACCAACGAGTGTGCGTGGATTCAGTATGTACAGCATTGGACCCCAAAGCGAAGGTGTGAGACTCTTAAATCCCAGTCTAATATCAACGTAATAATAATTTTTAAGGCTAGGGTTTGTATCTTTGTTACTTATTACAAATTTCAAATAACTGGAAACTGCTTTGCCTCTGGCATTTTTTTCTCAGAAAGGGTGGGTATAATCCCAAGGGTCTGAGAAGTTTTAGGTGTCTTTGATCTCCTATTATGTTACTAGTTCACCATGGAACAAAGCCAGTAGCCCTCAGGTATATTTCTAGACTACTTATACTTCTTCTAAACTGACTCTGCATGTAGGCTTGTTTAGGCTATTGTACCTTTACTCCTTACAGTCTTCTCTAAGCTTTCTCACTTCTAAAGGAATATTTAAAACTTCCCGATATCCTTCAAAGGGTATTAAGATATTGTGTATGTGTGGCTACTACTAAAACAAGTTGAGGGTGAGGCAGAGTTAATACTGCTTCAGTAGGCCTGCTGCTTTCTTAAGATATCCTTGCAAGAGACAGGGCTAACAAAATGTCTTTGACCTTCAAGAGCTTCATCTGAATTTACTGATGTTTGTTTACAGGAGTGACTTAGATTTCAGTCTCCAGTGAGTCACCTTGATTTTTTGCAAACAACCTTCTAAGATTTAAAAAACAAAATGTGGTTAGAGTAGTGATTGTACTGAATCTATATTTGGAACAGCATATGCTCATGTAGTTTATATATAAAACAATGGGGTTTTGTTTAGGAGAAAGGGATTTGGGAGCCAGGAGCTTCCTCAATTCTAATCCTTGCTCTACTACTGACTTCATGTGACTGTAAAATAGTCACTCAATCATATCATTTCCCTTTCTTTAAAATGGGGATACCTGTTTCAGAGGTGTACAGTAGGTGGACTATGCTGAACACCGAACAGGTCCCTGCTCCAAATAGCTAGTCTAAAGGCAGAGATAAAAAAGGAAGAGTACTGAGGAGAATTAAAGGGTGTTAGCTAAGTGTTTAATTTATCCTTGTTGGAGGTGGGAACCTCTGGTAAGTAGATTGTAGCTATATAAAGCAATTTAGGAAGTTCCTCCTGTATCGTATGTAGAAAAGTTTCCATTTGGTGTATTCCATGGTAAATGCTGTTTTTAAAATGTTTTCCTCATGTAGGTGATTACCTTGGAGGAGAAGCCTATTGGGCTGGGGGCCTGCACTTGTACACACCTCTCCCTTTTCGGCCAGGTCGTGGGGGATTTGGAGACCTCTTTAGAACACACTTCTTCCTCAATGCTGGAAACCTCTGTAATCTTAACTACGGTAAGAAGCAAGATACTTATAAACCATTGCAACCTGATCCACCAAGTCCAAAGAGCATTATAAAGTTGTTAGATATTTGTTCACTCAAAGCTATTAGTTTACAGCGTATAATATAGTGGGCCAATAAAAGACAACTTTTGGTAGGCTGCATATTTGAACGGTAACTTTAGTAAATCTCTATCTACAGCACTTGGTTTTAAAGCCTGTTGGGCCAGGAACTTTTCAAGTTGCAGAAGCGGTGGGTGGAAGTCTAATTGTGGTATTTCCATATATTTGTTCACCTTCTGGTGTGCTTGCTTGGGGCTGGTCTACACTATGCAGTTAGGTCGATGTCAGGCAGCTTACGTCAACCTACTTATGTCCGTGTCTACGCTACAATATTCATCCCGCCGATGTAAGTGCCCTACTACACCGATATAGTAACTGCATGTCCACGAGAGGTGTAGAGCTCATGTCGGTGTAGTTAGGGCAACACAGTGTCTGTGTAGACACTGCTTTACTTAGATCGCTGTTGGCTGTCTTGTCAGTTGTCAAGGCAGGAGCCGTGAAATTGATGAGGCTGCCCGGCTCCCAGCAGGGAGAGGAGGGGCCTAAGAAACAGGGGCAGGTAGGTCCCGCTCCCCGGCATGAGAAGCCCCAGGTGGCTTCCCCCCGCTCCTGGAGAGGAACCAGGACCAGAGGAGGGTTGGCATCCCACTGGGAGCCTGTGGAGCAGCAAGTCCCAGCAAGGAGCTGCCACCCGAGCTGTGAGACTGGACTGTTCACTCCCCACACTGTGCCTCTTAGGTTGGTGGAAGCACTCCTGGTGAGGATGTACACCACAAATTCAGGGAGGGTAATGTGGGCACTCACCAATGCAGTAATATTGCAATGGCTGTAAGTCAACATAATGTAGGTCAACTTATCTTTCTAGTGCAGATATACCCTTACTGCCCACTATCCCAGGCAGACTACTCTGAAAAGGGTTTGCAGGCAAACAGAAGAATCAAACTAGAATTCTGTGCTCAGATTAATTAAACTTGGTAGTACCATAACATGTCCAAGGGTGCAATAACTAGTTTGATTTCCCACACACACACTTTACTCCTTCAGCTTCCTTTTCTTCCAAAGTCTCTTCAGCTATTTTGCTGGAGATAGTGTGAGCAGCTAATATTATAGTGACATTTGTTACCTTTGTAGCTTGAAGGAAGAGGTGAATTAACTCATGCAGTGAAGGTGCATTTTATATACAATTGAGCAGCATAGGCATCTGATTTAAAATCAGTAGAAATTTATTGAAGATGCTAAATGCTCTCTTTAATACTGGGTACCATAACCGTGGAAAGTAGACAGTGGCTCTTAAACACCAGAAAGGAAGTGCAGAGTAGTGATTCCTGGATCTGAGATGGATCTGAGATGCTGAGGATCCATGGGAGTTGTAGACACTTTGTATGGGGTGGGGTTTGATTCTTTGTTTGTAGTGGATGTTCCAAAGTGCTAGGTGTACTGGCCCTGAAAATTTTAGTTGGCCCTTGAACTTCTTGACGGTGTGGTTTGATTACCAGTCTCCAAACGTTTCTTTCCCTTCTCAGGTGAAGGTCCCAAAGCTCATCTCCGGAAGCTGGCTGAGTTCATCCGATGGTCTTACGGTGCTGGAATAGTGCTCAGACTTGGAAACATTGCTAGATTAGAACTTAACTACTGTATCCCTATGGGAGTACAGGGTAGTGACAGGTTTGTGTTTTTATAGTTTTTTTAGAATATTGACTAATTTTTAAGAGTACCTAGAATCTTATTCATCTGCTTCAGTGAGAATTTTAGTCTTGTGTGTGTTCTTTATCTATTTATTCCTTGGAGATTTCTCAGCACTGAAGCATTTTTCTTTCAGCCAACTTTTTCCACATTGGTTTCAGAAGTACTTCTCAATTTAGAACCATTTATATCTCAGGTTTCAAAGTTCACTGAACTTTGAGTTCAGCTGTTGAAATTGTATGAATAAAAGTGTGGCAGGTTCTATTTCTTTACAATAAGGAAATACAGACTCAAACAGCTGATGATGCTTTCCTTATCCATTCAAAAAAATTTTAAAGGTTACCAAACATGGAATTTCCCACCTGGAAAAAGTAAGCTTTTTAGAAAGTTAGGCATTGATAATGGGAGGGCAGGGTTATAATTGCATTTTGTAGCCAGCTATGATTTTATCTACTGAGTGAATGGTACAATACACCATCAGAAAGCTTCAGTGGGAATACAGTTTCAGATTTTGCAAATAAAACTTGAGGTCAGCAAAAGTCTATTTTCTGAGTTGTTGACGTAGTTAAGATGGATCCTTAGTTTTATCGTGCCAAATTCTGTTAACTTCATTAGGGCTAAAGGTGGTGTGAGAGAGTGCAGAATTTGGCCTGTAATCTTCCATTACCGATAGGCTGAAAAGCATGGAAAATATTTAACATAGCTTTTTTTCCTCAAAATATATTTGAATTGTAGTTTTCCAAGGATTAAAAATAGTGAAAATCTGAGGGGGAGGGCACTGTCCAAAGATACCTTATGTATCATGCTAATACTATGCACTGTATTGCCTTTTTCTTTCAGGATATGTGATGGTGTCCAGTTTGGAGCTGGAATAAGATTCCTGTAATATTACACAAACACTTCACGCTTCTGTCAAAAAAGAGAGCACTTGAATAAAATATGGCTCACAGTGATTCCAGTTTTTTTTTTCCTTGAAGTATAAATGTGCCTTTGAATGATTAACCTCTCAGACTTCACAGGAAACTACATTAAAGAATTATTCTGGAAAGGTGCACTGTACCTCTGATTTTTATCAAAGGCAGGCGGACTCTTTCATGGGATTTTAAAACTATTTTAACTTTTACTGAGGCTGTTGATACTTAAAATGAGAAAAAAAATAGGTATGTTGGAAACTAGTGCTGGGATAACTCCACAGCATTATAATTGTCAGTGGACTACTTGTCTCATAAAACCCTAACAGATGTTTAGGATGGTCCTACTATATACATATACCATGTAAAGGTTAATACAGTGGGATATTCTTTTTCTGTACTTACATTATGCCAAGTTGGATGAATAGAGAGAATGCCATGAAAAATTCCAGTATCAAGCACTTTTCAGTGTGTAACAAGCATAATGGTTATACCTACAGGAAAGTACTCTGATAAAAATACTATTTTGAATGTTGTAAATGAGCTGTATTGAAAATTGGACCCTAAAAACTTTGTCCTTTTTTCAAAAATTTGAACCCAACTGTCCTGAATGAATGAATAGTAAAATTCAAAGACTAAGTTTGTAGACGTTCTTGATTCAGAAACAGCTGATTCGTCAGACTCTCAGTGAAGCAGGCAGTTAAAATACGTTGTCATGTTTATGACAAATTTCCTGCTCTACCTTGGTGGGTCTTGCGCTTATTGGCGGATTTGCTCGCCTTGGAGCTTCACGGCAGCCCTCAGCTTGGCTGTTTTTCTGAACCCACAGTCCAGGTCGACGACTCCTGTGTCTGACCAGGAGTTGGGAGGATTTGGGGGGAACCCGGGCCCGCCCTCTACTCTGGGTTCCAGCCCAGGACCCTGTGGAATACAGCTGTCTAGAGTGCCTCCTGGAACAGATGTGTGACAGCTACAACTCCCTGGGCTACTTCCCCATGGCCTCCTCCCAACACCTTCTTTATCCTCACCATAGGACCATCCTCCTGGTGTCTGATAATGCTTGTACACCTCAGTCCTCCAACAGTGTGCGTTCTCATTCTCAGATCCTCGTGCCTCTTGCTCCCAGCTCCTCTCACACACACCACAAACTGAAGTGAGCTCCTTTTTAAAACCCAGGTGCCTTGATTAGCCTGCCTTAATTGATTCTAGCAGCTTCTTGATTGGCTGCAGGTGTTCTAATCAGCCTGTCTTAATTGTCTCCAGAAGGTTCCTGATTGTTCTGGAACCTTCCCTGTTACCTTACCCAGGTAAAAGGGACCTACTTAGGCTGGGGCTAATATATCTGCCTTCTATTACTCTCCTATAGCCATCTGGCCCGACCCTGTCACATATTGTACTGTAGACAAGTCTTGCAGTGCCAGGTTTAAAAGCTGCATTTTGTACTTCAATACTTTCTGCAGCAGTTGCGGAAAAAAAAAAGTTGTCGACTTCTATATTTGAGATCGGATACTACTATCATATTACTTGGTTGTATATCAAAGGCGAGTTTTGACTTTTATATCCATTTCACTTTTAAATTGCACTCTGCTATAATGGCTAAGCATATTTTTGAGTTTTAAAAGCATTCTTATAAGATAGCTAGTGTAAATCACTTGCCCTGTTCTAATGACTGCTTTCAAGACACTTCAGTAGATTTATTCCATATAAATTTAACACAGATTTGTTAAATTGTCATTGAAATGTTCCAGCACAGGCATAAAATCTGCTTGCCTTACATCAAAATCTACACTTTTGTTAGTCATTGTAGAAATTAAAAATAAGTAATAAAATGGCTCGTCCTGGAGAAGTAGAGTCTTGCATGTCTATTAATGCTGCTCAACTATCTTACTTTGTTCAGTTGGTTTTCCTGGTGTCTAAGTCCTTTGGAGCCATTATCCAGTGCTGATCCTCAACTAGAAAATAGTCAAGGGACTACTTGGTCATTGGGCACGAACATGTTCTCTTGAATCGCTCTGTCCTGCTGAAGGCTCAGGTTTACCACACTTGCAAAATACTGTGACTTTAATAGCGAAAGCTATAAAGCCCAGGAGTGAAATCTTCGTCCCACTGAACTTAATGGCAAAACTCCCGTTAACTTTAATGAGGCCAAGATTTCACCCCAGATGTTTTGGTATTGGCGAAAGTTGCTGCTTGACTCATAGGTATAACCCACTTAAACATGGTGTTGATTTGCGTGGTTGTGTGAACCTCTGCTTTCCCAAACATCTGTCTGTTTTAAAATACTGCATCAACAGGATAGCAAACTTGAAATGGAGTGCATAGATTGTCAGTAACAGTATAGTTTTAAAGAACCTTTATCTGATTGAATCATTAGCAGTGTATTGAAAAGCAAATGCAATTTAGTTCTTGGAATTAAAATTGACCACATGATAAATTAATATTTAACAAAGCAGTTACGAGGGACTGTTTTTTACTGTTAAGTCTTATTACATTAAGGGGCTCAACAAATGAGTGTTTCCTGGTAGTGTTTATGCATTTTGACATAACTCCTCCTTTTTAGTAGGAGTGGGAATATTTACATAATAAAGGGTAACCTAAGCATTCTTTCATGGCAGTTAAAAGTAGAATTTGTCCAAGTTGTTCAGGCTTCTAAACTAGATTAATTTCTACTAGCTTTGTCACTCTCTCCAGAGATATGAAAAGCTCCTTATATACACGTAAGCCTTGTCGCCAGATGAAAGAACAGTCAATTAAAATTTTGTACTTTCCAGCGCTAGAGAATACCAAGGCCACAACCGTCAGTCATTTTTTAAAAGGCAAGGTGACGTGCCTGAATTGAATCCTAAACATCTATAAAAATTGCTTCAGTTTTCATGCTAAGAAATTACAGTTAATCCCAACCTTAATTTCCAGAAAACTGATCTGATATTGAACTGTTGAAGGATAATGAATGACTGAGTTGGTTTTTGGCATATTGCCTTTAGAAGAGTTGATGTGGTATGTGTAGAAGAATTTCCCTGAAGCAATCATATAAATCAAACACTTTTACTTCCAGGGATCACTCCAGGCTAACATGGTTGTAGTTGACATACCTCCAATTGAAACTTATTGCTGCCACCTCAGTGGATATGTCTACACTGCAATATAAGTTGAGAATTAATGGGACTTGAGTCATCTGACCGTGTGTTAGAGAACCCAGGGCTTAAGCATCTACACTGATTGTCAACCACAGGTTAATAATTTTCTAACCTGGGCTTGAACCCGGAACTCCAGTGTCCACACTACAGCACACAGACCAGAGTCAAACTAACCATATCACAGCCTCTATCGCCCTCCCAAAATGTGGCCACTCTAGCTCTTTGATTGTGGTGCAATGTGAGGAAACTTGACTGTCCACCCTGCACACTACTGGAAATTTGAACAACCCCCAACACATCCTGCTGAGCAGTCATTTTGGTCTGTGCGCTCCACAGCAGCGGAAGTGAGCAACATGGAGGAGGCGCCCTTTGAAGAACTACACTTGCTTGAACTTTCACTCCTGTGTCAGAAATGGGCACAGCTTCCATGAGACACTGGTGGACATTTTGGCTGCGTTTTCTGATCCACTGAAGGGCACCTGACAGTTATGATGGAGGAGGGGAGGACACAAACGTGGCAGAGTCAAACTGGCTGATTCTGCTCATGTCAGGGGCCATTAGCAGCTGTCTTAGACTGGCATTTCTGGAGCTGAGTGGTCAGACCACATCGTCATGCAGACCTGAGGTGATCTCAGTGCGTCCAGAACTTTTGCGAAAGAAAACTACATTTCTGGAACTTTGTGAGCAGCTTGCCCCAACCCTTCAGCACAAAGACGCATGAGGGTGGCCATGCTGGTCCAGAAGTGGGTTGCTATAAACATCTGGAAACTGGCCACCCCAAATTGCTACAGGTCTGTTGCCAGCAGCGGCACCGACTTGGTGGGTGGTGCAGGGCTGGAGCACCCACAGGGGAAAAATTAGTGAGTGCTCAGCACCCCCCAGCAGCCAAGCTCCCCCGTCCTCACTTCTCTTCTTCCCCCCCCAACCCCTGAGTGTGCCATGTCCCCACCCCGCCCCCTCCCTCCCAGCACTTCCTCCCCCCCCACCGTCTAACAGCTGTTTGGCAGCACTTAGGACTTTCAGGGAGGGAAGGGGAGGAGCAGGGACACAGCGTGCTCCGGGGAGGAGGTGGAGAAGAAGCAGGGCAGGGGCAGAGACTTGGGGGGGGAAAGGGGTGGAAAAAGGGAGGGGGTGGAGCCAGGGGCGGGAGGGCAGAGTCGAGCACCCACTGGGCAGAGGGGAAGTCGGTGCCAATGGTTGCCAGCCTGTTTGGTATTGGAAAGTCAATTGCAGGTAAAGTGGCGGTGAAGGTTTCTGAGGCAATCAAGCATGTGGTTTACCCCAAAGTGGCGTTCATAAAAGGTATGCCTGAGGTAATTGGTGGCTTTGAGGCAATGGAGTTTCCAAATTTTGATGGAGCAATTGATGGGACTCGTGCCCATAGTTTGCCCTTCTCAAGGACCACGAGTACATAAATCGCAAAATTATACAGGTACTTGTGGACTGCAGAGGTCATTCTATGAATGTCAATGTGGGTTGCACTGGAAAAGTTCATGATGTCTTTCATTGATCAGGAGTCTACATTCATGGACAGGCTGGGACACTGTTCCCACCAAATGGCATCGTCACAAACAGAGTTCCTGTTACTCTGGGGGACCCTGTGTACCTCTTGCCTTTGATTATGAAACTGTACCCTGATATCAGAGGTCCTGGCAAAAGACAGTTTAATGACACTTTCAGCAGGTGTAGAATGGTTGTTTGAATGTGCATTTGGCAGATTGAAATCCTGTCGGAGATGGGTTATGACTGCTTGCAAACAAGCAGAACTCCATGGCCGCCATCCTCACACCATCTCCCTTCCCCGCATGTTTCTGGACAAAATTCAAACCAGTCTTATTTTGGGGCAAATGACTGTCATCTGTGAACTGTATTTAACTAAAACGTACTAGATTTATAAATGGAACACAGTTCCACCTCTCCTCGCCCCTCCTCCAGGTTCATTGCTTTCAGATAGTTTGTTAGACCATTGAGCAGTCACAGAGCAGTGTACTTATGACAGTGGCAATGTAAGGTTATTTTTAACAAACAGGAATACCCTAGCAAAAATCTGCACCTTTCAAGTAAAAATTTGGTTTCAATTTTTACTGTTAAAGTTTTCTGGTTGCCATTTTGAACTCCATGTGGTGGAGACAGGAGGTGGGAGTGAGCAAAGGCACTGGCATACAATTTGCCATTAGTGGATACATTTTGCATTTGGTTCGAAGAACATAAGAGGAGCCATACGTGGTTAGACCAAAGATCCATCAGCCCAGTATCCTGTCTTCCAACAATGGTCAATGCTTGGTGCTTCAGAGGGAATGAAGAGAACAGGTAATCATCAAGTGATCCATCCCCTGTCACTCATTCCCAGCTTCTGGCAAACAGAGGCTAGGGACACCATCCTTGCTATTGATAACCTATCCTCCATGAATTTTTTTTTTTTTTTGAACCCTGTTATAATCTTGGCCTTCACAACATCTTCCGGCAAAGAGTTCCACAGGTTGATTTGTGCATTGTGTGAAGAAATACTTCCTTTTGTTTTTAAACCTGCTGCCTATTAATTTCATTTGGTGACCCCTAGTTCTTGTACTATGAGAAGGAGTAAATAACACTTCCTTATTTACTTTCTCCACACCAGTCATGATTTTTCAGACACCTCTCATATCCCAGCCTTAGTCATGTCCTTTCCAAGCTGAAAAGTCCTGGTTTTATTAATCTCTCCTCATTAATTTCCTATTCCCCTATTAATAAACATTAAAATAGAGACAAACTTTACAGGCCTTGGAGCAGCTTCTGTCTGTCCCGTCTTCTGCAGGCTCCATAGTGAGCTGTTCTTTGGTTGGGGGCATCAAAAAGCTTCTTTGAGCATAGACCCAAGCTGTGCCACTGCTGCTCCTGCGGCAAAGCCGCCTCTGGGGCTGGTTTCAGTAACCGCCATTCTTCTTCGAGTGTTTGCTCATGTAGATTCTATTCTAGGTGCGTGGTCGTCCGAGACTTTTGTCTCAGTGGTACCCGTCGGACCAGCTGTGGCGCCCTCTGGGGTGCCACGCTCATGCTGCGGTATATCGGGTGTCATTGGCCCTACGCCCTCTCAATTCCTCCTTACCGCCTGTGGTGGTCAGTCAGAGCACCTTTCTTGCTGAGCAAGAGCTAGTGGTTTCTCCTGTTTGAACTTCATGCCTTAGGGCCTTTGTACATGGTTTACCTATAGTAGTGTGAAGTAGTTGGAAGGTCTCCTTCTTGGTCGCTGTAACTTCGGCCCATAGGGTGTCAGATGAGGGTGCTCACGTTGGAGCTACCTTATGTGGCCTTCAAAAAGGACAAGGCCCAGCTGCTTCCACACCTGGCTTTTTCTGCCCGAGGTCCTCTCCCAGTTTCATACTGGTCAAGACATATACTTGCCAGTCTTTGGTCCAAAGCCTTATGCAATGGATGAGGAACGCAGGCTTCATACCCTGGATGTCAGGCAGGCGCTGGCCTTCTACATAGATAGAACCAAGCCGTTCTGTAAGTCAACACAGTTGTTTGCTGTGGCAGACAGGATGAAGGGTTGCTCAGTGTCTGCCCAGAGAATCATGTCTTGGAATACGGCCTGAATCCGCTATTTTTATGAGCTGGCAAAGGTGCCCCGCGGGCGAACATGAGGGTTCACTCAACTAGGGCACAGACGACATTGGTGGCCTTCCTGGCACAGGTGCTGATCCAAGAAATCTGTCTGGCTACCACCTGGTCATCCATCCACATGTTCGCATCTCATTACGTGTTTACCCAGCAAGCTTGAGATGACGCTGCCTTTGGCAGAGTAATGCTGCAAGACTGAACTCGGAGCCCACCTCTGAGGATACTGCTTGAGTCACCTAGAATGGAATAGACATGAGCAAGCACTCAAAGAATTAAAACTGGTTACCTACCTTTTCGTAACTGTTCTTCGAGATGTGTTGCTCACATCCATTTCATTACCCGCCCTCCTGCCCCTCTGTCGGAGTTGTCGGCAAGAAGGAATTGAGAGGGCGTGGGGTCGGTGGCGCCTGATATACCGCGGCACGAGCGTGGCCCTCCAGAGGGTGCCCCAGCTGACCGTACGGCTACCGGTAAGACGAAAAAATCTGACTGTGCACGTGGGCGCACACACACCTAGAATGGAATGGACATGAGCAACACATCTTGAAGAACAACAGTTATGAAAAGGTAGATAACTGGTTTGGGTTCTTTTGCTGGCCTCTCTCAGCACCAGCTGCTGGCTCCATCAGTCCCCATGCTGGATTCTGGAACCAGCAGAGCCCCATCCTGGCTGACCAGATCAGTGTGCACTGACGTTGGCTTTGTGCTCTGTGCAGTACCCAGCATCCAGTCAAATTCCTTATAAAATGGCTATGATGTGTGCAAGTTGCCCAAGGTACAGTTCTGGTCCCTGGTACTTGGTCTTCAGCTGCTTAATCTGTTCCCTGCACTGGTGACTGATCCAGTAAATTTGCAATGCTGCCAGTTTTTTGGCTATTTGCTGATATGCGTGGTCATCCCTGGTACTCTTGCTAAAATGCTGTTGTGCTGACCTCACACCAGAGATTCCCCAAACTCTGACTGTGCTCCCGGAACCATGAAGCAAACGACTTCTTCTGGTCAGTCTCCATTGGAAACATAAGGTTCTCTGAAAGGGTTTGCTCAGTGGTCAGAAAAAAATGGAAGGGTTAATGCTAACTCACTGAACAAGGAAGCATTTTTGTAGCCCTTAAACCGGTGATTTATACATCTCTTCAGCTGGAGGTAGGTTGAGATGCTTTTACTTTGTAACCCTGCCCAACAATGTACGACAAGTTGAAAGATAACATCTAATTACTCAACTTATTTTTGTGAAAATCCCTTGGGCTCACTATTAGCTGTATGTGAGCATATATTATTTGAAAGATGGTATCTTCAGCTGTGTTGTCCCCTCACATCATGGTAGGGCCATAGTATGGGTGGTCAGTGGTAATGCAGGAGGAATAGTATCACCTTGTGAACCACCGCCCCTGGTTCCTCTAGCGGTGAGATCTCTTTAAACTGTTCCATCCAAGTGAAAAGCTGCTCCCCTGCTTTTACACTTGTGACGGCTGGCAGGATCATAGCACAAGATGTGACAAAAGAGTAAACTGGCAGGGATTGATTCACATCTTGGAAGCAGGTTTACTATGACATTATTAATAAGGTAATTGCTTTGCAGTTTAAAAAATCCCCACATTTTAAAATTAGATACTTCTAAACAGGAGAACATTACTGGGGCAAATGAGTTAATGTAGTGGTTTTTATTTTAAGCATTATCTAGGCCTCTGCTTAACGTCAACGGAAGTACGTAGAGGGGCAGAGGCTAATACTATGGCACTTATTACTGTGTGTGAGACAATGCCTGACAAACGAACTATCAGCAATAATTTGTTCTGAAACATTGATGAGAGAATCTAGTCCATGGGATGGGCAATGTTTGACGAAGGGGATGTTATGACAGACAGCACCAACCATGAACTTACAGACTCAAAACGGTCTATCTGCCAGTTTTATTACACTTGAGTACAAATGTGGACTACATGTCAGCTTATGCCACTGTGGCTCACATGTAGCTGCTCACCTAACCGGTTCCATTGACTTCAATGAAACTTCTTATGCAAACAATGGCTTGCCATGCTGAATAAGTAATGAAGGAAAATAGTAATACGAACTGCTTATAATGCTTTCGATCCACTGATCTCAAGGGTGGGATTCACAAAGGTACATTGGCACCAAAATCCTGTGTTTAGGCCCTACTGCGATCTGCAAGACTCTTGCTCAGCTGCTGCCTAACCCTGTAGGAGTCTAAGTTTGAGCAGTAAAATTTGTCTAGGTGCTTATGTTTCTGCCTTTGAGCATGTGCACTCCTGCCTCACGCAGTGTAGGGGTGCCTATCTCCTACTTAAGGCCTATAGCAGGGTTTCTCAGCCTGTGGGTCAGGACCTAAAACCGGGTTCCTAGAATGCTTTGAAAGGTTGTGTAGCAGCTCCTGGTGCCTCCTGTCCCATGGGGCTGGGTGGGCTTGCCTTTCTGGGCCAGGCACTGCAACCTATAGGGTCCCAGCACCACTCACGTTTAAAGTCGAGCTGTCATGATGATGGGAGTCCGGATAGGCCAAATGTGAGTGATTGGCAGTGCAACCCATAAGCCAGGTCACTTCACTCTCACAAATTTGATCCAGTTCGGGGGGGGCCAAACCTGAGCAATGCTGCAACCCCAAAGGCTGCAATGCCCGGAGTGGAGAGCCAGCCCCACAGCATGGGAGCTGCAGGAGCCGCCACTGGGTGGGGAGTGCTGGGCAAGACCCTGCTCCTCTCCTGGTTCAGATCCAACCAAAACCGCCTCAGGGCCTCTACCTCTAGATTTACTAGGTCACGACAGGCCATAAACATTTACAAAGGGGGCCTGAGCCCGAAACGGTTGAGAACCACTTCTCTAGAGAAATTCACTAACGAGGAGAAGATAGGCACTTGTCTGCATAAGTCATGTGCAGGGCCTGATCCACTAGGCATGCTCAGAGGCCACAACTCCGTACAAAATAGTTTGGGGGAGGGAGGAGAACCTCCTATATAACTGTTTGCCCAGTGGTTAGAGCACTCAGCTGAGATGCGGGAGACCATTGGTTCAAGCCCCACCCCCCACCTGTTGAGAAGGGATTCAAAAGAGATCTGCTATCTCTCAGGAGAGTGCTCTAACCACTGAGCTATGTTATATTCCAGTGTGGGACTCCCTCACTCTCTCCAGCTGAAGTTCTGTTTCAGTTGGATAATTAAGTATTAATTGGGAAAGGGCTCCCAAAAGAGTAAATCATCCTTACTCCATCACCCAGTGGTTAGGGCATCCCCCTGCAAGCCCGTTAGCTGCTAAACTCGATGAGAGGGGCAGTGCTTAGGCCACACCCCTCTGGTCAACATCTCCCATTGGCTACCTTAGACAGCTCCCCAACTAGCATGCTGGCTTGGGGGATCATATTCTAAGGCACCTATCACTGCCCTGGCCCCTTGTCATCATATAGGTGCCTAACTCAGCAGCACAGTGTTGTTCCTGTGATTTTCTAGGCCCCTGAAAGTTAGGCACCACGATGCTCAGCATCACTACTCCCAAGTCCCTTTGTGAATCTAGCCCAATGTGCCTTACAAGGGATGTCAGTATTGGCATCCCAAAATAAACACTTTAAATGACCAGCAGTCTCTTCATACCTGTCCCTACCTTGAGTTTTATGTAGGACAACATGCAGGACTAACTGCCTAAAATGGGTGGGATTCTGGGTGTGTATGATTTTAAACCTGCTCTAAAAGCCCTCTCTTCACAAAGGTTACCGCTGTGTGGGTAGCTATTGCTAGGAGGGTTTTAGCATGATTTCTCTGACCACAGCATGAGGTTTTAGCATGATTTCTCTTAAAACTGTGCAGCCAAATCTAGAACAGTTTTACAACACTGTCCAGGGTGGTTCGTGCTAGAACCCTATTAGCTACTGCTGTGCTTACAGCAATGTTTCACCGATGCTGGGAATGGCCTTATTGTACTGAATGGATACTGTGCCAGTCAGATTAGTGTAAGTTAAACAGTGTCCCCGGGGGCGGAAATCAGCCTGCAGCCAGTCAATTTAGCATATATACAAATAAAATCATCTTTACTTCTATGCATAAGCTAGTCTTCAATTCAATAAAATACACTAACAGGAAAAAAGTATTGGAACTGTAATATTGTCTACTGCAGTGGCTCTTAACCTTTCCAGACAACTGTACCCCTTTCAGGAGTCTGATTTGTCTTGAGGACCCCCAAGTTCCACCTCACTTAAAAACTACTTGGTTACAAAATCAGACATAAAAACACAAAAAAGTATCACAGCACCCTATTACTGAAAAATTGCTGACTTTATCATTTTTACCATATAATTAATAAAATAAACCAATTTCAAACACCATTCCATTGACACTCAGTTTTAATGAGCGCTTCACATACTTTCAAATATTAAACTAAGTAAAAAACTTTTCATACAACTTAAAATAGAGGCAAATGGAAAAACCATGGGGAAAGAACTTTGGGAACATTCAAATGACTCCGCATTGTTAAAGGTACATCCTTTACTTAACATATGCTGAAATCAAAAGCAGATCCTGCCCTAAGTTCCAAATGTAATCCTTTATTCCTAATAGGACATATTATATATAGTGGACCAACTTCTGTTGATGAAAGAGACAAGCTTTCAGGCTCCACAGAGCTCTTCATACAAGCTCTGGCAGATTTCCTAATGAATACTCAGTCAAAGGAATTTCATGGCTGGTGTGCAAGGTAACACTGGAGATGTGATTTTTCTAGGATATATAATACTGGTATCATTCAGTCTGGAAGATGATTAGAAGACTAATGCACTTTGCCTTCCTGGTGCTCTCACGTCCTATCCTTAGGGGCACCTTGTACTCTGGTTCAAGCTCCTAGGCCTTCCGCATCCTGGATCAAAAAAGCCATCTGTCAGGAAAACTGGCCGTGAACTAAATAATGTTTTTAAGGACTAACAACTAGTAGAATTATAGGGACTTAAGTTATTCATCCCCAATGTAGAAAAGTGGATCATTTGCTCACACCCATTGTGATCTGACTTAGAATTAAGATCTCCAATATTCTAGAATATTTTTCCCTATGAGAGGCTTATGCCCCGTCTGACAGGGCCAGGTCACACTCCTGTCTTCTCCTTTGTATCCGAAGAGTATTCAGACACTGTTCATTGTTAAACCCCACCATGCAATTTATGTCATTACTCTTCCCACCACCTCATTGAACCATACACAGGGTTGACAACATCAGTTTTACCTCCATCTTCTACCAAGGGAAGGGCAGTGATCTTTCCACGTGGAGAGCCTTCTTGGTTCTGGCTCTGCTATCTTGCCTCTCCCCAGCACTTTCTTCCTGTGCCGCCTTCTACCCTCTGAATTAATGAGCTAATTAGCACTTTGGTCTTCCCCAGCCAATTCTAGGTAGGCAAATCAGGTCCACCCCAGGGGGGTTAATTGGTGCTGAAGTGATCAGAGTGCTGGCTCAGGTGTTGATGCCAACTACTCCATCACACCTTCCCTGTCCTGCTCCCTAATAATCCGATCTCTCCTTCTTTTGTATATGCAGCAGCTATTTAGTCCATTTTTGCTCAGTCTCTAAATTTTACCAGTTCTATTTTTAAATATTATTCTCCCCCACCCAAAAAAAGAAAACACAGCTAGATTTGAAGATGTTTGCATACCGTATTTTACATCTCAAGTGTTGTATTTTTCTGATTTGCTGGCATACTGAAGTCAGTGAAGGTTTATATGCTCTCTGGACTGCATGTTTAGCTCATGAGCTTTACTGAGTCATACTTTACTGATTCAACCATATAATCTACTTTACCAGCTACACACCCATTTATTTCAATGGTTGAATGGGATGCTGCTGTACTTAGTTTTCCATGTTGCTAAAAATGATGCATATTTTAATACTTCAGTGGAAACTTTAGCAAATGAAATATGCACTCTGCCAGTCATGCTGCTGATCAACATTTGTTTGTTCAGCAGTTTCTAGTATATATTTTCTGGATTCAGTTACCTTATTTCAATGTATTCAAAGATTGAAAACATCAGTTTGGAAAGCTGCCTCATTTGCTTCAAGCAAATAAGAGGAAATTAGTTCCTTTACTAATTGCATGTTTTTCCCAAAGCTGTATGCAGACCTAAAATTGTGTGAACAAGGTAGGCAGTAAAATGCTTTCTCTAGATCTCCCTAAATTATATTAAAAACTACCACCATATTTGCCTCTTCTTGCAAGTCTCCTTCCTTCCTCAAAAAATATTACAGTAGTATGAGAGTTAACTTTATTTAGGATAGAAAAATACTGAAGAGTGACCAGTATACTCTCTAAGGGTGAAATTCATCTCTCTGTAGACAGCCAATACATCGTTTGTGTCCCAGCTTAAGGGGTGTGTATAGGCCTTGTGATTGCTTGTAAGCATTTGCATTGTACATTTAAAAAAAAGCCTCATAGGATAAATATTCCATTTAGTGAAGTGCAGCTTGACTACCAAAGTACATCTACAAACTATTTAAATCTTCCTAGTACAATAGCTAAACCATAGCATTATGTAATTTCACTCCCATATTATGGAAATACTTCTGCTACAATATGCTTGAGTAGTAAAGCTTATTAAGAATCTAACCCAGTGTAATAGACAGCAATGCATGTACTGAAATCTATGAAACACAGGAATGTTTCACCAAGATATGTGTTTTTATTAATGCAATATGCAAACCCACCCCCCACCCTACCAGCCATAAGAAGAGAAAAACTAAGTGGAGCAAAGCTGCAAAGTTAACAGCAGGAACAGTGAGAGCAAATGAGACACGACAGCGAAGGCCAATAGAAGGGAAAACAAAGTCTCCGGAGCCGGGATGTTTTGGGAAACCGAGAAGGCCACAGCAAGCTGGTTTGGACTGAAACAAAGAGCACCAGGAACAGAGGTCGTGGAATGGAACACCCCCAAAGGAGCCCAGGGCTTAAAACCCTCCTGAGAGCTGGAGCAATTCAGAGATCAGCAGCAGACCTGGACGGCCTGGGCCAGGACAAGAACTCCCATCCACCCTTCCCCCCCGCACTTCTTCTGACATTACACCCAGGCCTGGCCGGCCTTGGGTAGCGTATGTGAGTATGAAAGTGGATTAGGGCTTGGGGCATTAACGCTTTCTTTCTTCCCCTGAGTGAAGTGGGAGTGTTCCCAGCACTCTTTGCTGTTGTTTTATTATTTTATCAATAAAGCTTTAAACTTAGACCCTTGGTGTGCCTTGTCATCTCCTCCCTAAAAGATCCTTGGCCTCAGCCTGATCAACTGACGCCTTCAGGCAGGTTGGTAACAAAAATCTGTCACAAGGGCCAAAGATCAAATACCTCCAGGGCTTGAGGAAGGGATGTCTGATTAAAATAGGGACAATGGGGCATCTAAGAGAGCACAAACTACTTCTTTGTTTTGTGTTTAGGATTACAGTGAATACTGAACAGTAGCACAGCAAGCATGAGGAGCTCCAGAAAATCCTGCAGATTTAAAAAAAACATGTCCATGTGCTAAAGACTTATTTGTTTAAAACCTTGTGTATCATAGTACAGGAGTGACCCTTGAAGAAACAGAGTTCTAGGTTATGGGGTACCTGAGGGAGGATAGTCTAGTGGTTAGAACATTGGAAAGGGGAGTTTTGAGTACTGGTTACCTTCTCACTGTGGCACCATGGGCATTTAGGTCCAGCTCCACAAAGGTATTTAGGTATTTAACCCCCAGTGATTTAAATGGGTGTTAGGCACCTAAGTACCTTTGGGAATCTGGACCTTACTCCCTCTGTGCCTCAGTTTCCTCATCTGTAAAATGGGAATAATAGTTCCCTGGCTCACCAAGGAGGCAGGAGAGAAAATACTGCAGTAAAAGGTAAATACTGTGGTGGGAGTAAATACTAATAAGTGTTAATGGTAGCCACTGCACTGTGTTTTCCAGCTCAAGCTTTCCAAGTGTTTTAGCAGTATTAATGGATTAAGCTGAAGAGTTCCCTTATGAGGTAGGCATTATTCGCATTTAAACAAATGAGATGGAGGCCTAGAGAAGTAAAGTGTCCTACATAAAGAAAGGAAGTCTGATGGAGCTGGGAACAAAAACCAGGTCTCCTGTTCCAAGTCATATTCCTTAACCACATGAACCATCCTTTCCCTGGGAGGAAGAGAAATTGACTGAAATACTGTATAATATTATATAATTGTTACATGTATCTGCTTAACAACCAAGACATATACCTAATGTAACACAAGAGGGTACTTTTATCATTAAGGGCCAAATTCAATTAAATATTTTGTTTACTGACCACCTCAGCTCACATCTGTTAAGTATAGGGGCATATGACCAAGTGGCAGGCCTAGAGGACCTGAGTTCTAGTCTTTGCTGAGCAGGATACGTGATAAGAAGATGACAGGTATGGAGCTACTGAGTTCTACTTTTGCTGAATACTGAGATTTTTGACAAGTCACTTGTCTTCTGTGACTCTGTTAATCCCAGAGAGATAACTAGCTAAAGAGCAGAAAGCTCAGTGTGAACCAAATGCTGCATCTGGAATTGAGGTTGTGGAAGTGACTTTGCCACTTATCCCCTTGCCACTGACCAATGCCAGTTTTCACAGACTCCCAAGTATATCTTGGGCTCCATCATGCCATGACACCGTATCACTAAGTAAGCATGTTTTTACACCATGATTCAAATATCTTGCAATTTGGTTCTGTAGGCCAAATATTTCATGTCTGCTTTCTCATTCAGTAACCACATTGTTAACTACCTGTACTGTAACCTGGATGTTTTTAGTAGTTACTGCCTGCATTTAGGCCCTGATCCTGCAAAGACTAATATGCTTGCAATGTGACTAGTCAATGTGACTGCTCATGGTGGTCAAATGATGCACACGCTTACGTCTTTGCAAGATGTGTGATTTAGTAGCCATGCTTTTAATATGAAAGTCACAGGCAAAAGTAATTAAATTTATTAGAGGTTGTAATTTCCAAACAAACATATTTACTAAATGGCAAACCTAAGAAATTTATTACAATTGCAAAGCTTAAATGAAATGTTTTATTATATAGCAGTATTGACTTCATGAGTTGTTGTCTATACTCAGAATGTATAACAGTAAAATATTTACTCTTGATCGCTCCCACTAACTGAGATAATTGAAAGCCAGGTTGAAAACACTGCCTGATTCACAAGGACAATAGGAGGCTCAAATAAAGGGGTACTGTAAACTTGAAATCCAGTCAATTTAAAAAAAGTTAAAAGTAGCTCATAGGTCTCCACTTGTAATTGAGATCTGCTGTCAGTTTTAGTGCTTTTTAAAGACCCTATTTTCATTTAAAATGTTTCTCTCCTCTGTTGATTTGTGAAAAATTCACACAAACAACAGGAGCAGGTGACTAAACTTATGCAACGAACACCATGAAATTGACTATACACAAAGTCCAGTCAAATACACAAAGAAAACAAACCAAAGCAATAGAGGAATTTAAAAAAATCTCTCATCTTTCAGTTACAGCCACATTAGATGTTACTTGTAACAATAGCAGGGGAAAGATTTTCAGTAGGGCTGTCGATTAATCGCAGTTAACTAAAAAAAATCACGCGATTAACTAAAAAAAATTAATCATGATTAAAACAATTAATCGCAATTAATCCCAGTTTTAATTGCACTGTTAAACAGTAGAATACCAATTGAAATTTAATAAATATTTATGGATGTTTTTCTACATTTGCAAATATATTGATTTCAATTACAACACAAAATACAAAGTGTACAGTGCTCACTTTACATTATTTTTATTTACAAATATTTGTACTGAAAAATGATAAAAAATATTTTATATATAAGAAATATTTTCAACTCACCTCATACAAGTACGGTACTGCAATCTCTTTATCGTGAAAGGTTTCAGAGTAGCAGCCGTGTTAGTCTGTATCAGCAAAAAGAACGAGGAGTACTTGTGGCACAAGTATTCCTCGTTCTTTTTATCATGAAAGTGCAATTTACAAATGTAGATTTTTTTTTTTTTGGTTACATAACTGAACTCAAAAACAAAACAATGTAAAACTTTAGAACCTACAAGTCCACTAAGTCCTACTTCTTGTTCAGCCACGCTAACAGAACAAGTGTGTTTACATTTATGGGAGATAATGCTGCCCGTTTCTTATTTACAATGTCACCTGAAAGT
This sequence comes from Natator depressus, assembly GCF_965152275.1. Lineage (NCBI taxonomy): Eukaryota > Metazoa > Chordata > Testudines > Cheloniidae > Natator > Natator depressus. The sequence goes on along the minus strand of NC_134234.1, from coordinate 226,189,854 downwards.
GAGAACAGGCATTCACATGGCACTTTTATAGCCGGCATTGCAAAGTATTTACATGCCAGATATACTAAACATTCGTATGCCCCTTCATGCTTTGGCCACCATTCCAGAAGACATGCTTCCATGCTGTTGATGCTTGTTAAAAAAGCCCTAATTTTCAGAGAGAAGTGGGATTGTTAAATTAACGACAATGTCCCTTTATATTTATAAACTGCTCTGAGTTACTTCAGTGAAAGTTGCTATAGAAACACAAACCACTGAGCCAGATTACCCCCAATTAGCATAATCCCCTCCTATAACTTCCATTACTTGTACAAAGTTTAAAACAGAAACAAACTGCACCTTGTTCTCTATTTCTCCATATGCAAAGAGTTCATACTGCTTGTCCTTTCTTTCACACACACCCTGCATACATCTGAGCTGATCTCTATTTCCTCTCCACTTCCACTTGGTCAGTGACAGCCTTGACACCCCTTTTGTCTCTTGCTCTGACATATGCCTTAGGGCATTCTTCCATGCTGCCCCGTCCTGTTGGAAGGCCCTTCCAAAATCGGTGAGGCCCCTCTGCCCTCTCAGTGTTCAGATTGCTCCTCAAAAACTCTGCTGTGTCCCCATTTGAAAACATTGTATGTAAACCACAAAGCATTATGTCTGCCTAATGAGTCACCACCCAGTCATATCTCAGAAACATGTCTCCTCCTCTTCCCTCCCCATTCTCTCAGTTTCTCATTTCACTGTATATTTCATCATTAAGGTCCCAATCTTGCAATTGTTCTGCATGAGGGGATCCCTGTGCAGAGCCCCATTGACTTCTGTGAGGCTCCCTGTGGAGGAGTGTCTGCTCTGTGACATTACCCAGGGTACAATCTGGACAGTTGAACAGCTGTGTCCCCTTAATTCTCTAGCCTGGGGTGCCTTTTACATTGCTGTACTGTCCGAACATCCACTCCTGGCCTGCTCATACAGACTTCAGCAAATTCACTCCCAGCCAAATACATGAGCACTCTGACCACCCATCACTCGTGAATTACATACAAGGCAACAGCTGTGAATTCTTAGTCCCAACCTTGTTGCTCCAGAAGTGTACAGTCCAGCATGCTACTGAACAATGCAAGTTCATAGAAAGTCTATCATTTCATCAAAGGAAAATGATATATGCACCAGCTTTGTTTTCCCAAATGGAGTTTCCCACACATTTTAATCCAAACACACTTGTGAAGACAAAAGAATAAGATAAGTTTATTAACTATAGGAAAGATAGATTTTAAGTGATTGCAAGTGATGATGCATAAACATCAGGATTGGTTACAAAAGAAAATAAAAGTAATACACAAGGTAACTGAACTTAAAAACAGAAGCCTTCCTCACCATATGCTGTAGTAAATTTCACAGGCTGCATTTTCTTTCAGTCTTGGACCACTCCCCCCCCTTAGTTCAGTTCTTTGAGAGTCATTGATGTCATGAGCAGAGAGATGGGAGGAAGAGAGGTGAAGCCAAGTGTTTTCCTCCCTCTTTATAATTCAATTTCTTATGCTAGAATCATCCTTGCTGAGCATCTGGACATAAGGTTTGAGTCTCCTTGTGATTAAATGTAAATTTCTTGTTCACACCTTGTCCCCTGCTGGAGGATGGCCGCTTAAGTAGGTGATGGCCCTTTAACACCTATCTGGGGTGCTAGTATGTCTTTGTCTCTGAAAAACTGGTTTATGGGTGCTACCAAAATGACAACATATTTCACTAATAGTCATAGAGTAGAATCTTATAACTTCTCATAGAGTGTCGCTACACATATAACAAGGTAATATTCTGAAGATTATGACTTTTCAAATGATCCCTCACAAAGCATACTTTGTACAAAATTTATCATAGTCTTGTAAAAGTATAATAGTATAGAGCAGGGGTGGGCAAACTTTTTGTCCCGAGGGCCACATCTGGGAATAGAAATTGTTTGGCGGGCCATGAATGCTCACAAAATTGGGGTTGAGGTGTGAGTGGGGGTGAGGGCTCTGCTGGGGGTGCAGGCTCCGGGGTGGGGCCAGAAATGAGGAGTTCACGGTGTGGGAGGAGGCTCCGGGCTGGGGTGGGGGAGTGAGGTCCAGGGGGTGGTGGTGTGAGGGCTCCGGCTGGGGAGTGCAGGCTCCCAGCGGCGCTTACTTCAAGAGGTTTCCAAAAGCAGTGGTATGTCCCTTCTCTGGCTCCTACCTGGAGGTGCGGCCAGGTGGCTCTGCGTGCTGCTCCGTCCACAGGCACCGTCCCTGCAGCTCCCATTGGAGCACCGGAGGGGGCCATTGGAGCATGTAGGAGCTAGAATGGGGCCATGCTGCGGCTTCCAGGAGCCACATGGTGTGACCCCCCCAACCCTGCATCCCGGCTGGAGCACCGGAGTGCGCTCCCCAGCAGGGGCTCGCAGGCCGGGTTAAAATGGCTAGAGGGCCGGATCCAGCCCACGGGCTGTAGTTTACCCACCCCTGATATAGACCGTCACATGCTCACTTGGAACAGAGTGCAGGATTGGAGCCTAATGCATGTGCTAAATGCTAAGCACTTGAGCAGTTCCATTGAACTCAATGGAATTTTTAAATTAAACGTGCATAAAACTTGGCAGGATTAGAGCCTAAGATTTGTAACCTCTGTGGGATCTGTATTTGTGTGTGTTCTGTGAAGCACCTATTCACACTCATGGGGGCTATAAACTGGTAAGTAATAAGTACGTCTTTCAGCAGGATCATGAGTTACTTTGCCTTGTAGCCTTTCTTTATTAGGATTGAATATTTATATAGAAGTAGTGGGCAGAGACCTACAGAGGGGCTCTGCATCCCTTGTGCTAGGTGCTGCACTAATACACAAGGCATGGTTCCTGCTCCAGAGTCAATGACCTCCGCCCTATAATAAACTCTGCACATCAGTGTCCATGGGGAGTCCCTCTGAAATCAATGGGGTCCCAGCAGGCACAAGCATCTGCCCTCATGGAGCTCATTGCAGGATTGCTGCCTAAAGTGACAAGAGACACAGGCAGCGTGGAAGAGGAGACAGTAACATATAGACTCAAAAAGAACAGGAGTACTTGTGGCACCTTAGAGACTAACACATTTATTTGAGCATAAGCTTTCGTGAGCTACAGCTCACTTCATCGGATGCATTCAGTGGACTGAACATCTCCACTGAATGTCCACTGCAAGCATCCGATGAAGTGAGCTGTAGCTCACAAAAGCTTATGCTCAGATAAATTTGTTAGTCACTAAAGTGCCACAAGTCCTCCTGTTCTTTCTGCGAATACAGACTAACACGGCTGCCACTCTGAAACACATATACTGTTTGCAAGGCAGGGTAGTCTAATGGATGGGGCACTGGACTGGGGAATAGGAGATTTGGGGGCAGATCCTCAGCTTGTGGAAGCTGTCATAGCTCCTTTGATTGTAATAGAGCTGTGATAATTGCCACCAGCTGAGGTGCTGCCCCTAGGCTGTATTCCCAGTTCTGCCAGCGATTTTGGGCAAATGACTTCACACCTCTGTGCCTGAACCCCTCCCTTGTCCTGCCTGTTTCCATTGTCAGCTCTTCAGGGCAGGGGGGCTGGCTCCTCAGTGTGTGTTTGGTGCCTAGCTCTCAGAGGGGTCCTCTAAGAGCTCATGTCTTTCTTCCACACACAATAACAACATCTACACGTTTGCAAGATGTGCCAGCCCCATCTTCTCATCTGGCTAATAAAGCGTGCTAAGGAAACCCAGGCAGACCGAGCAGTGGAAGGACACCTGGATTATGGATCTTCCTTGACAGGATTTTTTTTTGGGGGGGAGGGGGGGTTCAGCGCACGTGTGGGGTTTTTGTGCGTGTCAGCCCCATACCACAACCCCAAGCCTACAATCCAGGTGTGTGTGTGGTGCTGACACAGGCACGGTTTAACCACCCTCGTGTGTGTTTCAGCCCGGCAGGATTTCATTGCTCGCTCCCCGCAAGCAGCGGGGCTGCTCCCCAGCCGGGTAGGGAGCCCGCTGACTGCCTGAGCGAGGGGGCTCCCCTGGACTTCCACGCCAGGGCAGGGCGCTGTGACAGGCTGGAAAGCGGCCGATCCCTGTAGCTCCCAGCCCGCCCCTTTCCCGGTGTGTGGGGCGCGCACACACACACACACACACACGCCGCCCGGCCCTCCCCCGCCGCTCGCCCAGCCCGGCCGGACAAGGACACGCTTCCCCAGCCCGCTGCCGCCGCCTGCCCCGGGACAAGCCAAATGTCCTCGGCGCCCCTCCGCTCGCCCACCCTGCGGCCCCACAGGATGAAGAAGGACGAGTCTTTCCTGGGCAAGCTCGGCGGGACCCTGGCGAGGAAGAAGAAAGCGAAGGAGGGTGAGTCCGCCGGGAGGCGGGGGGGTAGAAAGTGAATCAGAGCAACGTGACTCGCAGCAGCTGCTGCGGCCCCTCCCCGCTGGCCAGGGAAACGGGGGCAGGGACGCTTTGGAACAACCCCCCCCGCCCCCCCTTTTGTTATTTCCATGGGCTTGAGGGCAGAAGTGGGGGGCAGAGAAAGGGGGGGCGAGAGCCCGCGGGCAGGTTTGGCGCCCTGCTGGGGCGGTGCGTGCCAGGCCTGGCCCGCAGGGGCGGGCTGCGGAGAGCGCGCTCGGCAGAGGCAGCCTGGTAGGGCTGGGGGGCGCTCGCAGTCGGGGGCCAGGCGTCCGGGCAGCACGGAGAGGTTTGGGGGAGCGGTCGCAGCTCAGCTTGGTTGCGGGGGCACCGCTCAGTACACACCGGCTCTTGTGTAGCTAGTACTAACGTCAAAGGCTGCAGGGTCATGCCCCGGATCTAACATAAAGCGCTGAGGCTCTAGCTCGCCGAATATTAGGAACCTCCCCTTCGCTGCTTACTACGAGCTCTTCCTTTATTTACTCCTTGTTCACTTAGGCAGGACGAGCCGCTTCCACTTCTTTTTCTGTCTAGTTTTACTTCCCAGCTCCCATGCTCTTGCACGTGGGTTCTCAGTGAGGAGTGATAAGCCCGACGCTTTTTTTCTGTTGGAAAATGAGCTCATCGTTGGGAAAAGGCTGAAAGCCACTGCTCCAGCACAATGCTGTGGTGTTGGGGTTGCAAACAGTGCAAGAGACCCTGTAAATCTAGCCAGCTGTTTTCCAGGGCTGGTCTACATGCTGTTTTGCTACAGGCCTACCTGTTTTGGCTAGGGGTGGGACGGGATCCCTTTCCTCGCTGCAGTGGGTGTTCACAGTGCCGTGCTACCATGGTGCAGCTGCTGTGTTGCAGCTGTGCCGCAGTTGTGATTTAAGTGTAAACCTAGCCCTAGTGTGGACACAGTTGTACTGGTATAAGGGCCAGGTCTCCACTATAAAGTTTTGCTGGCGTAGCTATATTGGTCACTACTTTTACTAGTATAGTTTATCCCTCTTGGAGTGAGGGGAATAAGCTATGCCAGCTAACGCACAGTTTTGCTCATATAAATTGCATCCACACTAAGGCCTGGTCTAAGCTAGAAAGTAAATTGGCTTAACTACATCAGTCAAAGGTGTGAAAAATCCACACCTCTGAACAATATAGCTAGGTCATTTTAAGTCCCCTTGTAGACAGTGCTAGGTTGACAGAAGAATTCTTTCGTTGACCTATTTCAGAGTAACAGCTGTGTTAGTCTGTATTCGCAAAAAGAAAAGGAGTACTTGTGGCACCTTAGAGACTAACCAATTTATTTGAGCATAAGCTTTTGTGAGTCACAGCTCACTTCATTGGATGCATCCGTTTCTTTGTACAATTTCAATAGTTAATCCAGGTTTTCTCACCATTACCAGCAGGAGAGTGGGTTTGTGTGTGTGTGGGGGGGGAGGGTGAGAAAACCTGGATTTGTGCTGAAAATGGCCCAACTTGATTATCATACACATTGTAAGGAGAGTGATCACTTTAGATAAGCTATTACCAGCAGGAGAGTGGGGTGGGGGAAGGTATTTTTTCATGCTTTGTGTGTATAAAAAGATCTTCTACACTTTCCACAGTATGCATCCGATGAAGTGAGCTGTAGCTCATGAAAGCTTATGCTCAAATAAATTGGTTAGTCTCTAAGGTGCCACAAGTACTCCTTTTCTTTTTTCCTTGACCTAGCTGCCTCTTGGGGAGGTGAGTTACCTACGCTAACAGGAGAACCCCTCCCATCAGCATAGGTAGTGTCCATTTTAACTATGGACAAACCCTCATGGCAGTGGTACTGGTTTAACTGTATCAGAATAATTAAAATGATGCAACTTTTGTGTAAACAAGAAGATACTGTAATTAGATTTTGTAGAACTAGTTTTAATTCTTTATAAACTAAACTTAAATTTTCCCCTAAACTAATTGACAACGTCCCTTTTAAGGATAACTCACTTTCTTGCCCTTTGATTCTTTGACTCTGAATGCATGTCTAGTCCTATATAGGAGGTATCCCTCAGCATCATCATCCTTACTCTCAAACAACTGCTATCTGGTAGCAGGAAATCCGAGTGTCATTTCCTTATGTTTGAATCTAATTTTGACGTTCTTGCTAATCTTGGCTCTGGTCTAGATTAAGATTGGAGGTGAGGGGGAAGGGGATAAATCACTTCATTTGAAACTCCTTTCACTTAACTATTGAAATTGTACAAAGAAACGGATGCATCCGATGAAGTGAGCTGTAGCTCACGAAAGCTTATGCTCAAATAAATTTGTTAGTCTCTGAGGTGCCACAAGTACTCCTTTTCTTTTTGCGAATACAGACTAACACAGCTGCTACTCTGAAACCTATTGAAATTGTGTATGTTTTAATTACACTTAATTATTCTATGAACAGCAATTAACTGTACATTTTTTTTTAAAATATAAATGTTTGGCATCCAAACTTGGATCAAAGGAGATGTTGCTAGGCCATCCCAAACCACAACCCAGGAGAAGAAAAGCCATTTCCTTTGATTAGCATACTTTTTTAATCCAGAGTTTCTCAGACTTTGTCCCACTATTCCATTTCTGAGGTACTGAAGAAATATAGTCACAACGTCCCCTGATATAAGTCAATTTCAAAATATACAACTAAGTTTTTGGTTTTTGAAGGTGACTCTTGAGCCTAAATAGGTTGCCAGCATCACTTTTCAGCAAACAATTTCCACATTGTAAGATTGTATTTTTCAGGACATCCGCTACTGCAGTCACTTTTAGATGAGGCCAAATGCATGTTTTGCTGAGCTTGCCTATTATTTTGCCAACTCCTGTAGTGGCCACAGCTCCCGCTGGCTATAGAATTCTTATTTTAATTATTGTCTTTTGTGTTAGATGGAAACTGCTTGAGTTGTATTGCTTTTCTTGATGGGAAGGAAGTCTAAATTTGTGACTCTTTCCTTTAAATGGGATGAATGGAAATGAAGAAAAAAAATAATTTCCGCAGGCCTGTGTAGTTACCAACAATTTGTTTATTTCATGCTTACGTTCTGGCGGGGCCAGCATTATGACTTTGAGGGCATGGAGGTTATTCACTGTAAGGGGAAGTGGCTTCCATTCCTTTAGCTTCTTCTGCCTTCTTCCCTACTCCAGCCAGCTATTTCTTTCAACTTGCCAAGGCACAAATGCAGTATGTGACAAAGATCCAAAATGAAAGACCCCAAAAATGCACATACAGGAAACTTGAAAGCAAATGGTGGGTTTCATTTCTTTCATATAAATAACCTTCTCTCTAACCTTAGTGTAATGATTCCAGTGTTGCAGACTCCAAGCATTTAAAAATCATGAGTTGCATCTAAACAATTCATGAGATTGGCTTAAAAATAATGGGATTTTTTTTTTTGAAAGTGTTGGGTTCTTTTTCTTTGCCTCCTGGTTTTTGATGCTTTTGGGTGCACATTTTCAAGCTTTGCTCTGCAAACATCAGGGCTAGAAACTGCCTTTTTTAAAAAAAAATAAAAGCTGGGATTCTCCCCTAGTGATACACTTCCAGGAACTACAGATTTACACACACCAAAAACGGTGAGACTCAAGATAACATTGCCAGAATTCACAGACTCATGGAAACGGAAGACTGGGAGGGACCTTGAGAGGTCATCTACATTGGCAGTACTTTGTTTCTGGATAGTTCTGGTCTAAATTTTCATTAATAATGTGAGAGGGCATGGAATAGGGGGAACTTTAAGACTAAAATGAGTGCCGTCCCTTGAAATGAGATGTTTGAAAAGTATGTGGTCAGTCCCATTCCTCTATGGTTGGGAATGTGGGAAATTGCTCACCAGAAATTATTGATACAGGAGCTCTCCCAAAACATATGAGTTAGTGTAATGCCAATGGAGTTACATATCCAGCAGTGGTCAACATTAATGAGGCCTATTACCAATAGCCTGTACTGAGGGTAGTATATTCGAAAAAGTGTCTTTTGGTGAATAAGTTGTAGTCTTGGAGTCTGTAGTTGGTTTTTTAACATTAGATACAATTTTGTATTCCATTGGGTCAGAGATAGTTGTGTATCCAAATCTCTATTCCAAGCATCTCTGAAGCTATCAGTTTTTAGCAGAGACAAGATGGGTGAGGTAATTTTTTTTTTTTTATTGGCCCAAATTCTGTTGGTGAGAGAGACAAGCTTGGCATACAATATTTGGCAGAATTTTTTGGACCAGAAAATCATAAAAGGATACTGTTGGCAGAGTAAATCCGGGAAGTTTCCTCCAAAACCATGGCAGTTCTGGAGTTCCCAATGCATCTGGTCCAAATACATTCATAAGTAAATGCTTTAACTGGAGATATGTCCATGCTCTGGAGCAGGGCAAGCCAAATTGTTGCCAAAGATCTACAAATGGTTTAAAGTTATCATTGGCAATTAGCTGCGACATAGTCATCATTCCTCTGCCCATCCAATCCCTCCACATCAAAGTTTTGCCAACGATTTTCAGGCTAGGATTGCTCCATTGGACTGCCTCTACATGGAAGAATGGATGGAAGCAGAACCTCCTAGCCAAGTTTGACCAAGCTTGCCTCACAGCTGTTGTTGTGGGAGCTCTGGAGCCATCAAATCTATAATAATTTGATCCTACAATGCCTGAACGGGAGATGGGGTGTACCAAAAAATTACACTCCTTTAACTCCCAATCCACTGATGTTCTGTGCTGATCTTAATTCCTCCTGCTGCGCTGCGGTTAGCTAGAGTTTGTTTATTTAATTTAGATTAAATTATTTGAAAAGATGCCTATCCAAGGCTTTAGGCACTTTAATGCTCCTGGGATTTCAGTGTATTATTAATGAGGTGTTAAAGTAATAGTAATAACTCCTTTCTCTCCTTTTGTCATTGTGTGAGCATACCCTCAGCCCTCTCTGTAAACCCTCTCAAACAGATGGTTTTTGCAGCCTAGCTTGAAGGATACCAAATTCAGGCTATTCTGGACCAAAAGTGTGTGTATGGGGCATTCCACAGACCCATAGCCTTCGGAGAGAACACCCTGCTAGCTGTCCTCTCTCTTTTCTAACAAGGGGGATCCAGCTCCTGCTGCCAGCAGCTGTGACAGTACGGCACAGGGAGAGAGGTGGTCCCTCAGGTAGGCCAGTCCCAAGCATTTAGCGCTTTATAGGTCATTAACCAACACTCCATCTGAAGACCAATGGGCAGCCAGTTTAGATCCCAAAGCACTGGTTAACGTGTAGCCCACATAGGGGGCACGTTGTAGTCATCTAATCCTGAGGTGACAAAAGCATGGATCGCTGTTCAAAGGCCACATCTGAATGAAATGACCAGACGCAGGTGGCAAAAAACTGACATCTCGCACCACTTGTCCCGTAAACAAGGGTGATGTGAGAATAGAGCTGGTGAAGAGCGCACCTAGGGGGCTGCCTCACCAGTGGTGAAGGACAAAAGAGCAAACCATAAAGGGATTGCTTTTTGGAGGAACAAGGTTTCTTGTTTGACACTTTTGACAAACAAGACCACTTTGACACTTCCTGGCCTCTGACACCACAGGCTAACTCCACATTTCGAATCCTACCATCACCTGTGCCACACAGCCTGACTGGCTAGAAGTTTCCCACCGAGGGATTCTCATCTTAGTGATCTCTTACTTTGCTGGCTTCTCACCGCAACAGGAGCAGCTGACTCAGTCATAACATGTTACAGATCCCCCATCTAAATCCCTCAACACAAATGTAATAGGGTGGTCTGCCCCTTAAAGGGCCAATGAGGCCAGAGATCAGCCAGCCCTGTGCTGGAAGAGGAGCCTGGCAGGCAAGTGCTGGGAATCAGCTGACCCGCTTGGCAGTGTCAGATGATTGGGCCTAATGATTACCAGATAGGGGATGCAGCTGAAGCCTGGGAGGTGATGAGTCTTGGCTCGGTGGAGGTGCTCACTGCTAACGGTATGTCTGTGCTGCAATTAAACACTCGTGGCTGGCCCATTTCAGCTGACTTGGGCTAAGGGGCCGTTCAATTGTGATGTAGACTTTTGGGTTTGGCCTGGAGACTGAGCTCTGGGATCCTCCCCCCTCGTAGGGTCCCAGAGGCTGGGCTCTAGACCGAGCCCGAATGTCTACACCGCAGTTGAACAGCCCCTTAGCCCAAGCCCCATGAGCCGGAGTCAGCTGACACAGGCCAGCTGCAGGTTTGTAATTGTAGTGTAGACATAGCCTAAACTGCCAGGGCCCCCACAATCTGGTTTGAGAATAGGACTGTTGTTTCGTTTGTCACTCAGCATTTCTTGTGTTGGACAATAAATAGAGTCCTTAGGTAAGGGCTATGAACTGCTCTGTGTGTGGCTTGTTATCTTTCCCTGGCTGGTGACTGAGTTTACAAACCTACACTAAATGATCCACTATCTTTTTTAACGCTTTATTTATTTAGGAATTAACAGATCTTAGCTATGTAAATATCGGAGTCAATACAATCATCATTCCAACAGTTATCTTTTGTTAGAGAAACTTTACACAGTAGTATAACAACCAGATCTCTCTATTTAACAACATGTTATGTTACAGAGTGAGCACCATTTTGCTTCCCATGGCATGAAATGATCCAGTATTTAAAACAAAACAAAAACCGTAACGTTCTTCCCCTGTCCCTTGCAGAGCGTAATGCTGATTGAGAGAATGACTTCTGACGACAGATCTACGCTTAAACTGCTGCATTGGTGCAGCTGCATTGACTGTGCTGTTTAAGTGAAGATGCTCCTATGCCAGTGGGAGAAGCTCTTCTGTCCACATAGTGCTGTCCGCCCGGGGAGTCAAGTCAGTATGACTGTGTTGCTCAGGGGTCTGGATTTTTCACACCCCTGGGCGACTTGATTATACCAATATAGGTCTGTAGTGTAGACCTGGCCTGAGTAACCAGCAGGAAAATCCCTTTCAGGAAGAGTTCATGTGCTTTCAGATTAGTTCAGATGCTTACATTTTGTGCTCTGGCTGGTGTTTGCTTCCCCAAAGCCTGGGCCTGGACCTCAGCTGATCATTTAAAGGAGTCGTTTAGCTGGTGAACTTCTTCCATTGCCAAAACCTAGCAGGTCAGTATTTCCCATTGCATCACAATTGTCATTCTTGGTGGTAGTCTTGTCTGCTCTGGGGATTTGCTCTGGCTACAGCCATTGCTGGTCTGCAGATTTCAAGCAGGGGTAACTTATAGTGGTGTTGACTGTCTATACCAGAGGTTTGCACTGGTGCAGCTATGCTGTAGACAGGCCCAAAGTAGGGCCAAGGCCAAGCTGATAGCTCAGCCCTGGAGACGTTAGGCATCAGGGTTGAGGCACGTACTGGGGTGGTGCATGGAATCCTGCACTCCTGCTGCCTTTGCTGTAACTTTTAGTCTGATGTGTGTCGTCTTCATTTTATGACCAGGGGTACAGAGTGCCAAATAACTGCAAGCGGCTGGGCACTGTCGTGGTATTTCTTGCCAAACAGGAAACCTCTTGAGTTAACCTGTTCCTTGCAAATCCTGGAGGTGGAGCTTGAGACAGGGTTCCACTAAGCACTGCGTATGGTGTCTTGGCGTGGTGGTCTGTGTGTTTAGACTGTTACCAGAGACCAGTGTTGTTAGATCTTGCTGTTTATCGTCACTCACTATGTGAAGGGATCATATTGTGTGTAATTTGGAAGCTTGTGTTTAAATGTAGGTGGAAATGGATTCATCAGTGTAGGGGGAGGAAAATAAGTAGGGCCCTGATCCCTCAATCCTTGTACATGCAAGTAGCCCCACTGAAGTTAAGGGGACTGCTTGGATAAGGAGGTGCTACTTTTACAAGTAAGAGCTGCAGGATTGAGCCCTTCCCTAGCTGCAATAGTGATTCTGAGCCTCTTCCTCAATGATGCTCTGCCTTTCTGTGTCTGTGAACTGGCTCTTGTGTCTTGTTGATGACTGTGGGAGTCCCTCCCATCCGTGTTCCATAGAGTCACGTTCCATAGCAGGAAACAACTAATACTGTAGCTCTTCTTGTATCCTCCTTATCTTGTTAACAAGGCACTCTGTGTCCCTTTTGTTTCCTGCCTGGCCGGATGTTTGCTCCTCCTCCTGTTTCAAAGTTCTTCCCCTCTTGGCCACCATTGTGTGCCATGTGGAAATAATGAGTAAAAATTCTTGCCGCAGGGGTCTGCAGTGACATTTCTGACAAATGATCGCAAACCTCAGGGCCAGTTTGGAGGATCATATTTCACAGCTGCAATACAATTGAAATGCCATAGCCATGAAATGCAAACTTTAAGTGGAAGAACAGACCAGACAATTCGTACATCATTTCAACCATTGGGTCTGCAGCTCTAGTGTTCCTAAATAAAGAGCAAATTAACAATAAAATGGAAAACATTCTAGGTATTAAATGCCATATTTCACCAATGTTGTGTATTAGATAACCCATTATTTGTGCAGGATACTTCCAGTTCCAATAGCTATTTAAGAAAAGCATTGGCGTTGGATAGAGCACTAGAATGGGAATGTTGAAACCTGAGTTCTGTCCCTGGCTCTGGCACCGACCTGCCTTTTGACAGCACTTCACCTCTCTCTGCTTTGGTTTCCTCCTGTGTAAAGTAGGGAGAATGATACTTAGTTCGCTTCTTGTAAACTCATCTCATGAGATCCGTGGATGAAAAGCACTGTAAGAGCCAAGTGTAATTTATTGTTCATGTATGCCCAGCGAGGTATTCTGAGGTAATGGAAGAGTGGCACACAGCTTTCAGTGTCAGAGTTGGAAACACTGATTTCTTGTTGATCTGCATATGAAAGGATGATATATTAACAAAAAGAAAGAGCGAGAGAGAGACAGCACAGAAACTTTGGTCTGCACTTGGTTAGCTTTTATGATCCATTTACGCAGCATCACTGCTGCTCATATCTATATAAAGTTAAATAAGTAGATCAATGGTGGAATGAAAGCTGGTTAAGCAGAACTGATTGTTTTTAGAAGGGGAATTTACATGTTTTATGTTGTTAGAATTATACTTTTAAAATGATACATGTACCTATATGGAGGCAGGTGACATTCCTGCCTTGATGGACACACACTGGATTGAGTCCAACTTATTCCCCTTCCTAGTGTTTCCTTAAATAACAACAAACATGAATTTGCTTCTGAGCTTGGCTGTTCATAGGATTCTACCATTCAGGGCCCCTCTGCCCCTGCCACTAGTTCCCTCTGTATTGGGTCAGGTCTACACTTTAAAGTTTTGCTGGCATAGCAGTGTCAGTTAGTTAGGAGTGTATTTTTGTTGTTGTTGCTTTTTTTAAATGACGTAGCTATGCTGGCAATGCTTAGGGTTGCCAACTTTCTAATCGCATAAACCTGAACACCCTTTCTCTGTCCCTTCCCCAAGGTCCTGCCCTTGCCCAGCAGCCCTGTCCCCTGCTCACTCCATTTCCCCACCCTCACTCACTTGCTCATTTTCACTGAGCTGGGGCAGGGGAGTTGGGTGCAGGAGGGGGTTAGAGCTATGGCTGGGGATGTGGGCTCTGGGGTGGGCCAGAAATGAGGGGTTCAGGGTACGGGAGGGGGCTCCGGGCTGGGACAGGGGATTGGGGTGCAGGAGGGGGTGAGGGCTCCATCTGGGGATGCTGGCTCTGGGGTGGGGCTAAGGATGAGGGCTTTGGAGTGCAGGAGGGGGCTTCGGGGTGGGGCAGAGTGTTGTGGTGGGGGGGTGAGGGCTCCAGCTGGGGGAGCAGGCTCTGGGATGGGGCTGGGGATGAGGGGTTTGGGGTACAACAGGGGGCTCTGGGCTGGGGCTGAAGGGTTTGGAATGTGGGAGGGGGTTGGGGCGTGGGAGGGCGTTCGGGTGGGGAGCTTGAGGGGCTTCGGGGTGCGGGCTCCAGGAGGGAGTTTGGGTGTGGGAGGCGGCTCAGGGCTGGGGCGGGGGGTCGGGTGGCTCCCGAGTCCACAGAACACCAGCTCCTAGGTGGAGGTGAGGCCAGGCGGCTCTGCGCACTGCCCTCGCTCGGAGGCGCCACTGCAGTTCCCGGCCAATGGGACTCCGTCTAGGAGCTGAGGGACACGTTGCCGCTTCTGGGGAGCCTCGCGGAGCCAGGCAGGGAGCCTTCCAGCCCTGCACCAACTGGACTTTTAATGGCCTGGTCAGTGGTGCTGACTGGAGCTGCTAGGATCCCTTTTTGACTGGGTGTTCCGGTCGAAAACTGGACACCTGGCAACCCTAGCAATGCTGTGTATGCAGTTATACCAGCAAAAGAATTTTTTTGACAGTATAATTTATTTCATTTAGGGAACTTGTCTAAGTTATACTAGCAAAAGCTTTTAAGTGTGGACAATACCTTTGAGAGAAATGGTGGATCTTTTTATATATCTTGGATCGTAGCTAAAAACCTTCACTTTGTCTGGCAGGAGCAAGAGTCAGCAGAATAGCTCTGCATCTTTATTAGAGCAGGTTGAAAAACAAACACCCTTTTTTAAAAAAATTGAAATACTGAAGTTGTTTTTATTTCAAAGTGTTTTGAAATAGCTTTTTTTGTTTTCACTAAAATTTTTGGATTTTTTTAAAAGCTTTTTTCAGAAATGGTAGCAAAATAGTTATCAAAATACTTAATTTACAGAAAATCAGTTTTCACAACTGTTTTTAAAAATATTGTTGAAGGGGAAAAGGCATTTTATAGACTGCTCAGTTCCTTTGTGGTGGTTGACTTGTGGTGGTTGAGGCTGGACTATATCTGCAATGCATGAAATCATAACTACTTCAGTGCTTTTTATGGATTGTAACATATCAGGGCTCTTTATTAATGTAAATTTTATTCAAGTGATTCACAGCTCAGTACTGTGGGAGTACAGAGGGCTTATTCAATACAGTTCTGAGTTTTATATACACAAGGAGTATTGTAAAATTAAATCTCTTTGGCATATTTTAAAAGCAGCCGCCTAGGCCAAACATTCGCATATGATTGATGTTTATCCTGTCATCTTTTCACTCTCTGCAGCAAACCAAAATTGCCTCCATCATTCTTCACCCAAGAGTATGTTCTGTCTGGTCCAAAATGTTCTGCTTTTAAGACTTGATTGAAAGCCCATTGAAGTCAATGGGAGTCTTTCCACTTACTTCATTGGGCTTTGGATCATGCCTTTATTTCACAAGAACAGGGGCTCAGCTAGTGAACTCCTTCCATTGCCGAAATCTATCAGTTTCTAGGTAAGGGTTCAAGAGCCAGGTGATCTGGGACAAGAGCTAGGTGAGGCAGACTCTGCTTGCTGTAGGGTTCAGTGTTTTAGCAGCTTCAGGCTTGCTGCTCAGCCTACGTGATAACTTTATCCACAGTGCAGAGAGGTTTCCTGATACAGGAAGTACCAGGTATACATATGGTCAATACCGTGGACACAGAAGTCCAGAGTTTCAAACTTGAGGGCATGGGGAGTGAGTAAAAATATGACTGAGATTTTCAAAGTTGCCTAGGGGGATTTGGATATCCAATTTCCATTTAGAATCATAGAATATCAGGGTTGGAAGGGACCTCAGGAGGTCATCTAGTCCAACCCCCTGCTCAAAGCAGGACCAATCCCCGATTAAATCATCCCAGCCAGGGCTTTGTCAAGCCTGACCTTAAAAACGTCTAAGGAAGGAGATTCTACCATCTCCCTAGGTAACGCATTCCAGTGTTTCACCACCCTCCTAGTGAAAAAGTTTTTCCTAATATCCAACCTAAACCTCCCCCACTGCAACTTGAGACCATTACTCCTTGTCCTGTCCTCTTCTACCACTGAGAATAGTCTAGAACCATCCTCTTTGGAACCCCCATTTAGGTAGTTGAAAGCAGCTATCAAATCCCCCCTCATTCTTCTCTTCTGCAGACTAAACAATCCCAGTTCCCTCAGCCTCTCCTCATAGGTCATGTGTTCCAGACCCCTAATCATTTTTGTTGCCCTTCGCTGGACTCTCTCCAATTTATCCACATCCTTCTTGTAGTGTGGGGCCCAAAACTGGACACAGTACTCCAGATGAGGCCTCACCAATGTCGAATAGAGGGGAACGATCACGTCCCTCGATCTGCTGGCTATGCCCCTACTTATACATCCCAAAATGCCATTGGCCTTCTTGGCAACAAGGGCACACTGTTGACTCATATCCAGCTTCTCGTCCACTGTCACCCCTAGGTCCTTTTCCGCAGAACTGCTGCCTAGCCATTCGGTCCCTAGTCTGTAGCGGTGCATTGGGTTCTTCCATCCTAAGTGCAGGACCCTGCACTTATCCTTATTGAACCTCATCAGATTTCTTTTGGCCCAATCCTCCAATTTGTCTAGGTCCCTCTGTATCCTATCCCTACCCTCCAGCATATCTACCACTCCTCCTAGTTTAGTATCATCCGCAAATTTGCTGAGAGTGCAATCCACACCATCCTCCAGATCGTTTATGAAGATATTGAACAAAACCGGCCACAGGACCGACCCTTGGGGCACTCCACTTGATACCGGCTGCCAACTAGACATGGAGCCATTGATCACTACCCGTTGAGCCCAACAATCTAGCCAACTTTCTACCCACCTTATAGTGTATTCATCCAGCCCATACTTCTTTAACTTGCTGTCAAGAATACTATGGGAGACCGTGTCAAAAGCTTTGCTAAAGTCAAGAAACAATACATCCACTGCTTTCCCTTCATCCACAGAACCAGTAATCTCATCATAAAAGGCGATTAGATTAGTCAGGCATGACCTTCCCTTGGTGAATCCATGCTGACTGTTCCTGATCACTTTCCTCTTGTGTAAGTGCTTCAGGATTGATTCCTTGAGGACCTGCTCCATGATTTTTCTGGGGACTGAGGTGAGGCTGACTGGCCTGTAGTTCCCAGGATCCTCCTTCTTCCTTTTTTTAAAGATTGGCACTACATTAGCCTTTTTCCAGTCATCCGGGACTTCCCCCGTTTGACACGAGTTTTCAAAGATAATGGCCAATGGCTCTGCAATCACAGCCGCCAATTCCTTTAGCACTCTCGAATGCAACGCGTCCGGCCCCATGGACTTGTGCACGTCCAGCTTTTCTAAATAGTCCCTAACCACCTTTTTCTCCACAGAGGGCTGGCCACCTACTCCCCATGCTGTGATGCCCAGTGCAGCAGTCTGGGAGCTGACCTTGTTCGTGAAGACAGAGGCAAAAAAAGCATTGAGTACCATAGCTTTTTCCACATCCTCTGACACTAGGTTGCCTCCCTCATTCAGTAAGGGGCCCACACTTTCCTTGACTTTCTTCTTGTTGCCAACATACCTGAAGAAACCCTTCTTGTTACTCTTAACATTTCTTGCTAGCTGCAGCTCCAGGTGTGATTTGGCCCTCCTGATTTCATTCCTACATGCCCGAGCAATATTTTTATACTCTTCCCTGGTCATTTGTCCAATCTTCCACTTCTTGTAAGCCTCTTTTTTATGTTTAAGATCCGCAAGGATTTCACCGTTAAGCCAAGCTGGTCGCCTGCCATATTTACTATTCTTTCGACCCATCGGGATGGTTTGTCCCTGTAACCTCAATAGGGATTCCTTGAAATACAGCCAGCTATCCTGGACTCCTTTCCCCTTCATGTTATTCCCCCAGGGGATCCTACCCATCAGTTCCCTGAGGGATTCGAAGTCTGCTTTCCTGAAGTCCAGGGTCCGTATTCTGCTGCTTACCTTTCTTCCCTGTGTCAGGATCCTGAACTCAACCAACTCATGGTCACTGCCTCCCAGATTCCCATCCACTTTTGCTTCCCCCACTAATTCTTCCCGGTTTGTGAGCAGCAGGTCAAGAAAAGCTCCCCCCCACAGTTGGCTCCTCTAGCACTTGCACCAGGAAATTGTCCCCTACGCTTTCCAAAAACTTCCTGGATTGTCTATGCACCGCTGTAGTGCTCTCCCAGCAGATATCAGGAAGATTAAAGTCGCCCATGAGAACCAGGGCGTGTGATCTAGTAGCTTCTGCGAGTTGCTGGAAGAAAGCCTCATCCACCTCATCCCCCTGGTCCGGTGGTCTATAGCAGACTCCCACCACTACATCACTCTTGTTGCTCACACTTCTAAACTTAATCCAGAGACACTCAGGTTTTTCTGCAGTTTCATACCGGAGCTCTGAGCAGTCATACTGCTCTCTTACATACAGTGCTACTCCCCCACCTTTTCTGCCCTGCCTGTCCTTCCTGAACGGGTTATAAGCATCCATGACAGTACTCCAGTCATGTGAGTTATCCCACCAAGTCTCTGTTATTCCAATCACATCATAATTCCTTGACATCACCAGGACCTCCAGTTCTCCCTGCTTGTTTCCCAGGCTTTGTGCATTTGTATATAGGCACTTGAGATAACCTGCTGATCGCCCCTCATTCTCAGTATGAGGTAGGAGCCCTCCCCTCACAGACGTTCCTGCCTGTGCTTCCTTTATTTATTTTAAAGGTGATTAGGTTTCCAAATCCCTTGCACGTGGATGAAAATCTCAGCCTGTGTTTATGAATTTGGAAGTGTGGGGTGTTATGTGAGGATACATGGGACATAGAGAACCCTTGATGACTACTTGTTAGGGACATCAGAAAAGCTAAGAACACAGTAAACTGACACTGGCATATACCATAGGAAGGACCCACTGCTTTCATATAGCAGTGTCTCTTTGGGACTTTTGACCATCATTACAGCTGGTAGAGCCTGTAACTGGAGCTGCTTTATGCTTCCCCTGTTAACCTCAGAGTTGTGCACCGCCGTTTCATATTTTCAACCTTACCGTGTTCCTGTTTCAGTGGTTCATCTTCCTCAGCACATCAGCAAACTAAGAGGCATCCCTCAAACCCATTATGGTTTTTTTAGAAGACTTAGTGACAGCAGGAAGTAGGGAAGACAAAAGCTGGTTACCCGCAGGCTTTCCCTTGCACTGACCTCAAGTCATCAAAGCAGTCATGACTTCAGCAGATTTTGTTCTCTGACATCTCGGGCTAACTGGATGCAGTTTTTTATAATTTACTGCAGAAGCTAGTGACTTAAAAGTCAGCTTGCTGTATCTAAAACAGAAAAACCTGACCTGCTAGTCAACCTGAATCTGTGCCTCTTGGGACCTGATTGATGCAACAGGCTATGTCTAGTCAGCGATCATTGTGTCGATTCTATTGATGCCTTAGTCTGAATGGTTCTCTAATGGAGCTCTTATGTTTTCATTACCAGCTGACATTTCCCTCCTCCCCCAGTATATTCTCTATCCAGTTTTTATTGTCGCATGAGGCCTCCATGACTCTGAGTAATGTGGTGACTGGTGACAACTTGTGGCAGTAATACTCATAGATTCATAGATACTAAGGTCAGGAAGGGACCATTATGATCATATAGTCTGACCTCCTGCACAACGCAGGCCACAGAATCTCACCCACCCACTCCTGCAAAAAATCTCTCACCTATGTCTGAGCTATCAAAGTCCTCAAATCGTGGTTTAAAGACTTCAAGGAGCAGAGAATCCTCCAGGAAGTGACCCGTGACCCATGCTACACAGGAAGGCGAAAAACCTCCAGGGTCTCTTCCAATCTGCCCTGGAGGAAAATTCCTTCCCGACCCCAAATATGGCGATCAGCTAAACCCTGAGCATATGGGCAAGATTCACCAGCCAGATACTACAGAAAATTCTTTCCTGGGTAACTCAGATCCCATCCCATCACAGGCCATTAGGCCTATTTACCATGAATATTTAAAGATCAATTAATTACCAAAATCATGTTATCGCATCATACCATCTCCTCCATAAACTTATCGAGTTTAATCTTAAAGCTAGATAGATCTTTTGCCCCCACTGCTTCCCTTGGAAGGCTATTCCAAAACTTCACTCCTCTGATGGTTAGAAACCTTTGTCTAATTTCAAGTCTAAACTTCCTGGTGGCCAGTTTATATCCATTTGTTCTTGTGTCCACATTGGTACTGAGCTTAAATAATTCCTCCACCCCATCACATGGTTTTCCAGCAGACGATGGTGACTGTTGGGAGGGATGCGTTGTTACTTTGAGTGGATTTTGTCTTTGAAATATGTTAAATACCTTAGTTGTTACTGCTGGAGGTTACTGATTCCCACTGGGGCTGTATTAGGTCAGTTGATGCAATAGATTGAGTTACATGCTATGATATGCAAAATATGGCGTTTGTGTTGGGTTTTCCTGGCCACATGTGTGGTAGATATGGAATACCTCTTGCTTTATGTGCTATTTCTGTTACCCTCTTTAGTCATCACCTCTGAGATGGATAATGCTTGTGTTTGTGCAGGCACATGTGTGCACACCCTACTAACCTTTACTGGATGGAATGTGTCCATGTATGTGTTTCTTGACTGGGGTCTTGTCTACAGGAGGATTTACTGTGAATCTACATTACCCCGCTTGCTGTGTAGTAACTCACGGTGTGGCCACTGCTACAGCAAAAGTGTGAGAGTGTGGTTTAACATACTGCACTTTGAAGTAGTATGCTAAGCCGTATGCTAGGGCTTTCACTGTGCTGTAACAATGTTTTCACAGCAAGTTGGTGCACTACACAGTCACACAGTGGCTTACTGTGCAATAAGTCACCATGTAGACAACACTGGGACTTCATCTTAACCATGAAGAAACCTGTGTTTCTGCAGCCAGAAGTCATGGATTCTGTGCTGTGTGTAAATTAATTGAAAAACATGGTGTGCAACATGATTCCAGTTCAGTCTTGCCTTAAGGAGTCGGTTGGCAGAATATTTATTTTTTATTTATTTGTGTATTGGAGGAGTGGGGTAAGGGGGAAGGAGAGAGGAGAAGGCAGTGTAGCCTAGGTGATATGGCCCTGGACATGGTTTTATTTCTGGCCCTGCTGTTGGCTGGCAGGGTGACCTTCAGCAAGTCTATTATCTCTCAGTGACTGTTTCTTAGACTTTAAAAAGAGGATAATGATACTTGCCTCTTCTGTAAAACACTTGGAGATCTCTATAAGAGCTGCTTGTTGTTGTTGTTTATTATTTATTATTATAAAAACACTTTTCAGCACCCAATAAAATGTATTTTCAAGTGATCATAAAACAGGCCAGCCCTTCTGGCTTTAATGACTTCCAATTCCTCATTTAGTATTTCTTATTTAAAATGATTGAACTGTAATACAAATATACACTGAAAAGAAAGGATGTATTTTTCAGTGTAGCTGCCATATGTTGGCTGTGAAAACTTTTAATTAGCTAAGCGAGAGAGATGTACACCAGTTCTTTGGGGTGGGGAAATAAACTCCTGATGTCGTGAAATGTGGGAGTTGGATGAGATGGGGAACTATTACAGTCTCTTTATAGAGCATGTTGTCTGTTTCTCATTATCTTTAAATAAAAACAATGTGTGATCCTCAAAACACATCTTCCCACTTAGCCTGCTTGGCAAGAGTTTGAAGACATATTATTAAATAGATGCAAAGATTGTTGTCTCTTTCAGTTTAAAATAGAATGGCATTTGCATACTGTAGTTTTTGTCTTGCATAGTGGTATGGGTATAATACACAGCTCTGGCACACACAGAGGATATATGCCATCATATGCCAGCAATGCCCCTCTGCCATGTACATTGGTCAAACTGGACAATCTCTACGTAAAAGAATAAATGGACACAAATCAGATGTCAAGAATTATAACATTCAGAAACCAGTCGAGAACATTTCAATCTCTCTGGTCACGCAATTACAGACATGAAGGTCGCTATCTTACAACAAAAAAACTTCAAATCCAGACTCCAGCGAGAAACTGCTGAATTGGAATTCATTTGCAAATTGGATACTATTAATTTAGGCTTAAATAGAGACTGGGAGTGGCTAAGTCATTATGCAAGGTAGCCTATTCCCCCTTGTTTTTTTCCTAACCCCCCCCAGACGTTCTGGTTAAACTTGGATTTATGCTGGAAATGGCCCACCTTGATTATCATACACATTGTAAGGAGAGTGGTCAGTTTGGATGAGCTATTACCAGCAGGAGAGTGAGTTTGTGTGTATATGGGGGTGAGAAAACCTGGATTTGTGCTGGAAATGGCCCACCTTGATTTTCATACACATTGTAAGGAGAGTGGTCACTTTGGATAAGCTATTACCAGCAGGAGAGTGAGTTTGTGTGTGTGGTTTTTGGGGCGGAGGGTGAGAAAACCTTGATTTGTGCTGGACATGGCCCACCTTGATTATCATACACATTGTAAAGAGAGTGATCACTTTAGATAAGCTATTACCAGCAGGAGAGTGGGGTGGGAGGAGGTATTGTTTCATGGTGTCTGTGTATATAATGTCTTCTGCAGTTTCCACAGTATGCATCCGATGAAGTGAGCTGTAGCTCACGAAAGCTTATGCTCAAATAAATTGGTTAGTCTCTAAGGTGCCACAAATACTCCTTTTCTTTTTACAGAGGATTGAATCTTCTTTTCTTCAGGGGCGGTGGAGTTTTGGAAGGGTTTCCAGGCATCTGATTGTGGACTTTCCCTTAATGTGCCTCTCCTAATTCGCTCTCCACTGGTCTTCATTCACATGCCATCTTGTTGGGATCATCGTTTGCCTCCCTTCCTGCTCATGCTCCAGAGATCTGCTACAGTGACACTACCTCTCCAGGACGTTGGGCAGGGAAGGAGTGGCTAGCACTAATCTTTAATCTATGCTGAGTCCAACCCCTTAGGGATCTATGTCATTGTTGGCTCACTGGTAAGGCTGTTCACACCTAGGGTGACCAGATGTCCTGATTTTATAGGGACAGTCCCGATTTTTGGGTCTTTTTCTTATATAGGCTCTTATTACTTCCCACCCTCTGTCCTGATTTTTCACATTTGGTGTCTGGTCACCCTATTCACACCCCATCTTGGAGCCCTGTCATATTGAAGCCAATCAGAATTGCAATTTACATACCCACTGAAGTGCCTGAAAACAATATGGGACTTCCTAGGTCATAGTGAAAGGAGTTTCATTGCACTAGGGAATTTTGCTTGAGAGCAAATCCAGCTGTGGGGAGGCAGCGTGGTACAGTGGAGAGTTTTCTCAAGGAAATGAAAATACAGATAACAAGAATCTGTCCTGATTGGGAAATTTCACTTTTGTAATGGACAGGTCTGCACAAGCGATGCAGACTGTTGTTCCAAGGATGCTGGGTATTTTGGCATGTCACACCATGGGTAGTAACATGACTGTAAATTGACATTGGGAGTGAAGGAGGAGTTCTCACTGGAGAACAGAGCCCAAGGAATCAGGCTTCTGCCCTCTGAATGGCCTGAGCGGGATGTGGAGAAGGAAAGATTCCCATGCTAACCTACAGCAACCCCTATGTGATGATTCTTGGCTGCTGGATCTATGCAAGTGTGGTTCAAGGTGGCTGTTCTTATACTGGGTGAGCTTTCTGGGGCAGGGGTTGCCTTTGTGTGGGATTTTTTTGCGGTGCCTAGAGCAATGGGGCCGCGATTCCTGTTTGGAGTGCTTGCACACTACTACATTAGAAACAGGAAATAATAGCAAAGCCGCTTCTCTTTCCTGGCTTTGAGTGTATCTCACTGGGTAGCTCTTCTGCCCACTTTTCCCCGCCAACCTGAGTCAGGGTCAGGCTGTGTAGCTTTAAAAAGAAATTTAGATTGGCCAGTGGTTGGATTTGAAGGGCTCACTTCGTCTTCAAAGTGCCCAAGCCCACTGAACATCTGCCTGCCAAGACTGCTGCTGCTGCACCTCATGGCACAAAATAATGTCTTGCCTTACGCAAACTATGAGGTAGGCTGGTGCCTGATGCCACTGATGTGTTTCCTTAGAATAAAAAGGAAATGCAACAGGCTAGACTGACAGACCATGAGGAATTTCTAGCCTCATCTCCAAAACTCTGCACCTTCTGTTCAGTGAAATATTTGAACGCTTGGATGCTCACCCAAATCTATAATCCAAACATTTGGATCCCTCACAAAACTCGGAGCCTCTTTTGGTTGGTACTTGGGCTGATATTTCTCATGGTTGAGTTTTCTCCTGAAATTCCAAGAATAGTCATGTGGTTGGAATGCTGGACTGGATTAGGACTCAAAGACCTGAGTCCAATTTGGGCTCTGCTACAAAATTTCCATGTGATCTCAGGCAGGTCACTGAGTCTCTCTGTGCTTCAGTTCCCATCTGTAAAATGGGAATACAAATACTTTCTATCTCCCAGCTTCTGTCTGATTTGACTACTTGGATTGTAAACTCTTTGGGGGCATGAGCTGTTTCTTACTCTGTGTTTGTCTAGCAGCCAGCATAATGGGGCCCTGATCTTGGTGGAACCCCTAGAGGCTCTTGCCATACAAATAATAATTTCCTGAATAGGGCAGAACCGGAAACCATTAGAAAAACTCCTTAAAAGGTCAGATTCTACCATACGTGGAGTAATATCCTACCATGCAAGTAGCTCTGCTGAAATCACTGAATGTATTCACAGAGTGAAGGCACTAGCCAGCATGGCTATGAGTTGTAGACTCTGGCTGCTGCTGTTTTGCTGCTTCGGGACAGGAAGAGGTGCTAAACACTTTGAAAGCTTTGGGTGAGTTTCTGGGTGTGGTTTCCAACCTTGTGAAATAGTCTGCCCATCCCTAGGCTGGACCCTATTTACATTGTACTGGATTCAGACCCAGTATTTACTATAAAACAATAAAATTTGTTGAGTTAAATATCTGAATTGCAAAGTTTGTTTGTTTTTAGCAAAACCCCACAGCAGGACTCCCTTTCCTTTTTTGTTGATGTTTGTGCATCTAGAGCTGTTAGTAACAGTTCAGAGAGAATTTATATTTGTGGTTTGCAGCATCTGTTATCTTCAGTGTACTTTTCCTGCAGTCACTTTTCTGCACCAAAAAGAGTTCCTTTCCTTAAATTGCGAGTCATAGCTGTAGATGCGAATTCATATATAGCAAACGGCTTCTTTCTTGACTTCCATATCGCAGGCTGGATTGGAGAGTGCCATTTTCTTCCTACTACCAGTGTTTATCTGCTGTCATTGCCTTCATCAGTGAGTCCTGTTGCCTTTTATTTCTCTTGACATAGTCAGAAAAAAACATTTGACATGTGCAAATGTGTAGACATATGTATGCTTAATATAAAATTCTGCATAACACTTTATATCAATTAGAACAAATAGGAGAAGAAAAGCAATAAGCTGAAGCATGTAAAACTTCTCCTGATGATCCGTATCCAACTGAGAAGGCTGTGGAAATGTTTATCTTCGAGTAGGGTGACCAGACAGCAAATTTGGAAAATTGGGACATGGGGTGAAGGGTAATCAGAGTCTATATAAGAAAAAGACCCCAAAATCAGGATTGTCCCTATAAAATTGGGACATCTGGTCACCCTATCCTCGAGTCTGTTTCTGCAAATATCATTCATTGTAATGTTTACTACCTGGTGGAATCACGTTAACTTCAGTCGGAATCGCTAATGGTGACAAATGGTAGTGTTTGCAGCATTGAGCCCTTATTTGGGGCCAGATTTAAAGTGTACAGAAGTTAGCAAGTAATTTTTGTTGGTTTTTTGGGGAGAGGGGACAATGCTGTGTAATCAGAGATTAAAATGAATGGACTGTGTTGGGACTCTTCAGGTACGTTCCTGGCTCTGCTGGTTAACTGGCTGATTTGTCCTTCAGTAGTCACTTTGTCCAAAACTTAGAAACTTGGGTGCTCATGTTAGTGGCCTGATTTTTAGAGGTGCTCAGCACTCATTGCTCAATGGGAATTGGGAGGTGTCAGTACATCTGAAAACTAGCCCCTTATTTAGGTGCCTAATTTGGGTTCCCAAACTTTGCCCTCAGACTCTGTGTGTCTATTATCTTTTTAAAAATGGAGATGATAATACAATAATGTCCGTGAAGATTAATTCATTCTGATAAATCTCTTTGAACTTTTCTTTGGTGTAGAAGTCCAAAGTAGTAGTGTGGACTACATAGTAATATGCAATGCTTTATATAGAATTTGCTGTACAAAATTTAAAATAACTTCTTTATTAACTATATAGCAAGGCGGTGCTGGGGGTTGGAGGGTAGGGGAGGAGGGGTGAAGAACAAGTATCTCCAAAGGGAGTATTGATGTTGCCCAAGGCCAGTGCAGGGGTACTAAAGGATGACATTTACTTCAGTAGGTTTCCCCACATAGCTTTTCTCTGCACATTAGACTCTTTCTTTCCTTAATGTTTTAACAGGCAACTTTCAGACTCTACCTCCCTCTCTTAAATACAAGGTTCCTGTTATTCATGCAGGAGGCAGTGGGAAACAACAAAGACCAACCACCGCCTCCATTCCACCACCAACAAATCCTTGTTTAATGAGTGGAAAATCCCTTCTTTTTATGGCAGAACTTTAACTGAGCAAGGGTGCAAACTCATGGACTGAAGCAATCCTTTTGCAGGCTCTGGAAGATACTTCATTGAATCCATTCAGTTCACGTCTTGAAGGATAGAAGCTTTATTATTTGTATTGTGGTAGTGCCTAGGAGTCCCACTCATGGATCCTCACCCCATTGTGCTAGGTGCTGTACAAACATTTTTTTCCTTTTAAACTGTTCAAATTCTAGAAATGGATGGCCTTCATTTGCTTGGGAGAGTTCCCTACTTACTAGGTAGCAGTGAATAAGCTAGTGGAGAAGATGGCTAGTTATCAGTTGTCCTTAAGTAATTACCTCCTCTCTAGGTGGCATGCATTCAAAACTGGGGAAGAGGTGGAGATAAGAAGCAGGAAACAAAGGAGGAAGGTCCCACGTCACAGAACAATTAATACAGGATGTTAGTAGGACATTCCTGACCCATGTTCTCTTGTTCCTTTGTCAAGCTTGAGTTGAATAACTTTCTGTTCCAAAGTGCAGAAGAACAAAAAAGATCAACTGCCATGCAGGCGACTTAATTGTGACAGTAACAGAGCATCCCAGGCAAACTGCCATGATGCATGGGGAGAGTTAAATATATTATAAATGAAGGAGCTGGGATTGTTGATCTGTGATGACTTTATCTAAATGAGGGGGACTCTTGTTTCTCTCTGTTCTTGAGTTAGGGAAGAACCATTCACTGTTAAGGACCTATGTATACTTTTCTTTTGCAATGTAGGTCAGTGGCTGTTTCTTTTCTATAGTCGAAATGACCGCTGACACACACAAAACAAAACAAAAAAATAGTGATCAATGGCCCAGTAGAGCCTGTAACATGGAATTTGAGCCCCTGTATTTAAATAGGCACACGTTTTCTTTCTCTAAATGTTATCCATATGCTGATCCTCATTAAGCCCCATAGCTACATAAGGACCAGAACAATGTTCATTTCAGCAATATCTTCCTAGTTGTCCTGGTCCCATTCTGCTTAGTTCAGGTAACAAGTTTAATATCTTTTTGTTATATTTAAAAGGATTCATAACTGCTGAATCCTTAAAAGCGGATTCTGTCAGGGAATAGAGCTGGACACATGCTTTTATTTAAGGGTATGGAGATATTTGTTTATGGGCTAAACACAGAAATCAATTTTGAGACTTCATTCATCTGTTCTGCGGTCCTGGTTCTTTGACACAGTGGGTCAGTGGGCATTTTAACTATAGAAAAGAAACAGCTGCATAACTACATTGCAAAGGAAAAACATATGCAGGCCCCAAACAGTGCATGGTTCTTCCATTTCCCATCATAAATGGGCTCTGGGGTGGTCCCAGAGCTCGTGCTCCAGCCCAAGCCCAAATGGCTACGATGCAACTGTA
This sequence comes from Natator depressus, assembly GCF_965152275.1. Classification (NCBI taxonomy): domain Eukaryota; kingdom Metazoa; phylum Chordata; order Testudines; family Cheloniidae; genus Natator; species Natator depressus. The sequence continues at coordinate 226,161,808 of NC_134234.1, read as the reverse complement.
TAGGTCCGCAGTCTGAGTCAGCTGACATGGGTAAGCCACAGGTGGTTTATTGTCGTGTAGATGTATCCTTTGGGGCTCTGTCACATTACAATCGTACTGAATGTTATAGCATTACACCCTGAATACAGCTTGTCTGAATTTTTTTTTTCTATGGCAGTTTTCAACAACAATAGGAGAAAAAAAAAAGATTTTTCTTAAATTTTTCCATGGAAATGTTCTGTTTTTGCTGAAAACTCAAAAACCAAAAGATTTTGGCGAAAAATTGAAATATTCCGTGGAAAACAGACACTTTTTGTGGAAAATTTTGTTTTGTCAAACATAATTTTCCACTGAAAGACTGTTTTGATGGAAAATTTTCAGCCAATCCTAATCCAGAATGTATGGCTTCTATCTGATGTGAGTGTTTTTTAAAAAAAATCCTTTTAGGGGGAAATAAGGGAGACCTTTTGTTCGCTGCCCGCCAGTCTCTGATGGGACTGTCACTGTGAATTTAACACAAGCCCATAGAAGCCAATGTGATCCACTTCTCTGAGCTAAAAAAAGAAGTGTGATCAGAGCTCTCTTTCTCAAAAGCAGTTGTTTTGCGTTTGCCTTCTTTCTGACCTCCCTGTGTCTAAATGGCACTGTGAGTCTGTCGGCTTATCTGGTTACTGTGAGTGTGTGTATTGTCTGCCTATTCAGGCTTACTAGTCATTTCCTTTTATTAAAGTACTTCTGTTTTGGATGTAATTCCTAACACTTTGCCTTCCTATGAATGTGATCAGGTCAGTTCCTATCACTTTGATTGAAGTAACTGCCTAGTATTGTTGCTACTTTTGCATCCCTAACTGATGAATATTTTGCACTGCTCTCTCACTTTTTATCCAAAGATCTCATCAGATTTTGCAAACATTAACACATCAGTAATGCAGTAGTAGGCTTATCAATTTCTGTGTATCCTTGGCCACTAGAGGGAGACAATGAGCCACACGGTGTTAGCATGTGTACATAGGCATCACATTTGCACCTTCTTTGAGGCAGAGCTGAAGTGATGTGCTCAGTTAATTCGTATGTGATGTAGCCAGGCATAGGACCCCACGGGATCTCCTGGTTTCCAGACCTGTGGTTTAACCACAAGACCAATTTTTTCCCTAAAAGCTGTCAGTTGTTACTTTTTTACACGCACAATTTGGAAATTTTGAACAAGTGAAATAGAGGATGAAATTAACCAACCATATGAACTAAGTGGAAGGTGCTGTGCGTCCAAAGTGCCATGATCAGCATTGTGACAGCTGTTGCTTTTCTATTGGGTGAGGTTCAATCCTTGGGTCAGAAATAACTGTAGTTAAAATTAATTAGTTATCACTCTATTTTGTTTTTTAAGAGTTGAGAGTTAGTGATTGCCCTTTATAACAAGAACGTTAATGGTGGTGAGTTAAAGGTGGGGATCCCATAGGCCAGAGAATGCTCTGTTGCCTGGATGATTTAGGGCAGCTTCCATGGTGTTTGACAAACCCACTGGCCACTTGATGATTCTTTATTGTTTTTTACTATTTCAGTAGTGCCACTGTAAGTGCATGATAGTAGTGAGGTCCCTGCTGTGAAGAGATTAAAATGTAAGGGCTAAATTCTGCCACTCTTACTTGCATTGAGATAGTTGTACCTCACTCTGATTTCAGTGGAACTACTGGAGAGGTAAGGCACAAGTCCGTGTCAGTTGTGGGAGGGAGGATTGGGCTCTGTTTAGGCAGTGCACAAGTAAAGGGGATTCTGTAAACCACTGTTTGATTCACAAGGATGATGTCCTGGGTTTTGAACGACCGCCTCTGCACTACTTTCCATAGAAATCTCACAGGACGTGTATCATGGGAGGCTGATATATGTGTCTCCTATTTCCCTTTTCAAATCCCAGGCTGTGTTGTTTAATTTTCCTTGTCTCATGACTCGTGGTGCCTAAGAAGAGGCACAGTACATGCCAAAGAAAGGAGGGGGGGTGTTGCTGCTGACTGAATGCCCATGACAACAGCATGAGAGTGTAGTCCAATTCAGGGCACTGATCTTTAAAGCTATAATTTCAGAATGGAACAGGTGTAGGTCTCGGTGAGTCCTAAAACACATAACTGGGGTTGAAGACTTCTCACTGTTGCTTTTCTGCTACCTTTGATTTCCTTTTTTTTGCTGTGTTGTACTGAGCACCTAACTCGCTATATTACTGGGCATTGGGCTAGAATAGGGATCCTAGAGCTAAACAATTTGAGGTATCTCATTGTTGTCAACTCAGGTGATTTATCACAAGCCTCATGACCTTACCCCACTCACATTATTCTTCAGGGGATTGCAGGAAAATCTCAGCTTTCATTTCTTTTACTAATTATTTATTTCATTATTTTACAAAAAACCCTTTTTGTTCTCTGATTGCAGAGAAGAGCCTGAAAACATGACTGGAGTGTAGCAAAAAGACACAGAATTGAGAAGGCAATGAACTCTGGATTTATTAAAATCTCATTATTTTGGGGTGGGGCCTAGATCATGATTTTAGTATGTTTGGGGGTTGGCAATACTGCAAAAATGTTTTTTCCCAAAGAAGAGTGTGTGTGTGTGTGTGTGTGTTTGTGTTTTTGGCCAACTAATGGCCAGACACTGGAACAAGCATAAGCCCCGATCCTGCAACTGGATCCACACAGATGGAACCCCATTAGTGTTGCCAGCCCTGACTGAAGCTATTGCAGGAGATCCCCCCCCCCCCCAATGACGTAATGCCATTTTCTTAAAATATCCTATTAAAATCTCCCGGATTGCTTTCAGTAGTCACTGGGAGATCGATGTCAATTCCAGGAGACTCCAGGCCAATCCTGTAGGGTTGGCAACCCTCGACCCCATGCCCATGGGGAACCCCAGTAGGTCTGCCCACGAGGATCTGATTGCAAAAATGGAAGTACATTTTCCAAAAGTGCCTATGTCCTGTTTTCAAAATGAGATAGGCATTTAGGAATCTACACCCCCACTGACTTTCAATGAGACTTAGAGTAGAATTCTTAGGCACCTAGGTCCCATTGACTGTCAGTGGAATGTAGGCTCCTAAATCACGTTTGTAAATAGGACTTAGGGCTTGTCTCCTAGAAAGTTTTGCTACATTAAGTAATAGAGTTAGAGCACCAACCTCCCCCCGCCCCCCAGTATAAGGCACAATTATACCAGTCTGTACCAGGGCTTATGTCAGTATAATTATATCAATAAAAATTCTCACCCCTAATCTGCAAAGTTATACTTGTATAACTTTTCTAGACCAGGCCCTAGGCTTCTAAGTCACAGGCTTTTGAAAATTTGACTCTGGGGCTATGACTGTTTAGCAGAGTCCCTCACAATACTACAGACCAGATGTGAATCAGGAGTGAGACCAATCCTTGTGACTCAGGGCATGACTACAGTTGTGGGTTACAACGCATTAAAGCAGCCCCTGGCACTCTAACTCATAATGCGTCCACACTGGCAAGGCACGTAGAGTGCCCGGACTCCGCATCTGGAGTGCTCCTGGTACTCCACCTTGACGAGAAGCATAACGCTTGATGTGCCCCAGCTGGAGTGCCGCGGCACCAGTGTGGATGCCCTGGTCTGTTAGTGCGCTCTGATCGGCCTCCAAAAGTGTCCCATCAGTGTTTGGGGGGGGAGGAAGCTGTCCAGTCCCAGCTGCAGGAATTACGATACCTTCGGGCAAATATCAAGGGACATGATGGAAAGGGGCCATGACCGGGACACATTGCAGTGCAGGGATAAAGTGAAGGAGCTGCGGAATGCCTACCACAAAGCCCACGAGGCAAATAGCCGCTCCGGTGCTGCCCCCGCGACCTGCCGTTTCTACAAAGAGCTGGACCCGATACTTGGGGGCGACCCCACCTCCACTCCGAGTACCATGGACACTTCAGAGTCCAGTTCAACAAGGCAGGAGGAGGAGGAGGAAAGCGGGAGCGAGGGTGCTGCGGAGGAGAGGAGACAGCCAAGCATCCAGAGATGCGTGCAGCCAGAGCTGTTTTCAAGCTAGGAGGAAGGTAGCCAGTTGCAGCGGCCGGTGCTTGGGGAAGGACAAACACCAGAGGAGGTTCCTGGTAAGCGGCTTTTATTTTGGGAAGGAAGTTGTTCAGTGCAGGCTCTTGGGGCTAGGAGGGTTAGGGCTGCATGCATGCCTAAATGCGGAATAGGGCGTTGATGTGCTCTCTCACATTGCGGTAATCGGCCTCAGTGATCTCTTCAAAGGTCTCATGGAGAAGCTGGGCAATGCGCTTGCGCAGGTTCCTTGGGAGAGCTACGGTACTCCTAGTCCTGTAAGGCTAACATGTCCGTGCCACTGTGCCATGAGGGGTGGGGGGACCATTGCTGCACACAGGCAAGCTGCATATGGGCTGGGGTGGAAGCTGCATTGTAGTAGAAGACCCTCCCTTGCTTCCTAGGTCACTCTCAGCAGCGAGATATCTTCCAGGACGAACTCCTGTGGAAAATGTGGGGACAGAGTTCAGTATAGGGGCCCCCTGCAGCTGCTAGTTCTCCCCAAGGCACAGAAACCCAGAGGACAGTACAGCCGTGAAACAGTCAGTCCCCCTGGCCCCTGTGCTTACTCACCATTTTGGGGCTCCTGTGGGTTATGTGCGCTTGCTTTGGGACGGGCAATTTCTGCTATTGTGTAGACTGTGCTTGTCTACTTTAAGTACGGCCAAATCATTGATCTGTCTGGTGTGAACAACGCTGCCTCTGTTAAGTGTTGCATTTTGCCTTGACAGATGCAACCTTGAGATCTCAGCCGTTCATGTCATCACCGGCCGAAAGACTCCAAAGAATTCGGAAGGGGCCACGTAGAAGCAAAGAGGACATGCTGCATGAAGTAATGCAGCAGTCCCTTAATGAAAATCAAAAACTGCAGGAGTGGCGGGAGAGTGAAAGGAGGGTCCTCCAGCAGAATGCGGATTGCCTGCACCAAAGCACCGAGCGTCTGCTAAGCATTATGGAGCGCCAAGTGGACTCGATACAGGCGCTCGTAGCAATGCAGGTGGAGCACTTCTGCCGCCCCCCCCCCAGCCCCCCGCAGCCCTTGTCCCAAAACTCTTTCCCTTGTACCCCCATGTCACCTCCAACCCTCTCAACCCCCATCACTATGCATTTTAGCCAGCCAGAAGTGCAGCACTCATTGCACAGCACTCCAGATGGGAAGGCTGAGTATGAGAACAGGAAAATGATAACAGTATGATACACAAATCTGTGATTGTACCGTTCCCCACCCCACTCCCTGCACCTTTCTGTTTCCCAAACAGTTGTGTTTCTTTTCAATAAATGGATTTTTTGGCTTTGAAAACATTCTTTATTATTGCATAAAGTAGAAGATACCTTAGCCCAGGAAAGAAACAAGCACTGCAAGTCAGTGTATCATACATAGCAAACACAGATTCCTACTAACATTGGAACCACTGCACTTCACTCCTGTGCAGGGCACCGAACATTACTGGTGGCTTTCAGCCTCAAATTACTCCCTCAAGGCATCCCTAATCCTTGCAGCCCTGCACTGGCCCCCTCTAATAGCCCTGCTCTCTGGCTGTTCAAATTCAGCCTCCAGGTGTTGAACCTCTGAGGTCCATGCCTGAGTGAATCGTTCACCCTTCCCTTCACAAACGTTAGTACAGCATGCGATATAACCGTGGGGATGTTGTTGTCGTATGTGTTATGCGGGTCGACATCGTCGTCGGACTCCTCACTGTCAGTTTGTAGCTTAAGGAGTAACTCGACTGCCAAACATGACTTGCTGGCGAGACTTATCAGCATATTCCTCAGCACTTTGGGCTCCATTCTGGCAGACCGAAAGGGAAGACAAAGTGCGCAGTACAAAAACCATTGAAAGATGGCGCCAAATGTGAATGGAAGCACAGGGAATGCTGGGATGCGAAGCGATGCATCACGGGGCTTTGGGACAGGACCCAGAATGCCTCCCGCCCCCTTCCCACAAGCCACAGCGCCAGAATGGGAAGAGGTGCTCTGTGGGATAGCTGGCCATAATGCACCTCTCCCAATGCCTCTGCGAATGCCGCAAAGGTGGCCACGCCAGCGCGCTTGCAGCTGTCAGTGTGAACACACGGCAGCGCTTTCCCTGCTGCGCTCTCTGAGGGCTGGTTTAACTCTCAGCGCTCTACATCTGCAAGTGTCGCCATGCCCTTAGAAGAAGCAAATTAGCTTTCCCCCCTTCTGGCTGAGGGCTGGTCTGTACTAGAATGTTTTACCGGCATAGCTGAGTCTGGTAGGAGTGTGGGGGGAAAAATCACTTAGCTATGCCAGCAAAAATCCTAGTGTAGTGTAGATGCAGTTTTACTGCCAAAAAAATGCTTTTGCCAATAGAGCTTATTCCATTTGAGGAGCTGGCATAAGCTATACTGGTTAAAAGGCAACCCCTTTTTTGCCAGTATAAGGTGCTTTTCGACAAGGGGGGTTTGCTGGTATAGCTCTATTGGTATACAGTAGCTACCCTGGGAAGCCCTTTTCAGTGTGGAGATAGCTTCTGTTATCTGGAGACGTGTGAAACTTGTCTCAGTTAGACTGAATTTTTTTGTATAACTTTTGTGAGCCTTTATTAAAACATCTGTTGGGTTCTTCCCAGACATGGATACATTGTTCAATCTTGAATAATTTGTTTTTGTTGCTGTCTCCATTGTGTGTTTGTGAGTTGTGTTGGTCTCTTTTGTGTGTGTGTTGTAAGTTATTTTTCCCCTCCTGCTTCATTTCTGTATCTCATTAACGGACTATTGGTGTGAAGGGGAAAGCGGTGACGCAGAATTGTTACCAAAAAGCCCCGTGAATACACTTCAGAGTTCACCATGTTGAGAGTACCCCAGCAAATGAATGTTCACACAGGCATGTGCACTAGAATTGTGAATAATCCTGATCTGAACTTTGCAGCTTCATTTTTATTTGCTTTCATGGGACAGATTCTTATTTTCGGAAACTCTGGCATGTGGAATATTATGATAAACCTGAAGCTTAAACCTCAGAGCAAACGTAGCCACACGGGGGAATGGAAGATGATGAAATAAGACCTGCTATTAGGTGTCTCTGACTATCTGCATAATTGGTCAGTGCCTTTTGAACCTCTTATTCCTCTCTGCACTTCAGTATTCTCTTTGATAAGCCATTGTGATTGCTTAATGGTAGGGGAATGTGACTGTGCCCTGGCTAATGGGCAAAGATGACTAACCGGGAACTTCTTGTGGGCTAAGTGCAACCTTTAAAAATTGTGTGTCAGCTGTTGCCTCGAGCTGACCACGATGGACTTATGGCTTCTTTGTCTCTCTTTACAGAACGTGAGCTATGTTGCAAATTTCATGCTGGGAGTTCATCCTTCTTGAATTTCATGCTACGAAGCAAAGTATTTTTTCTCCCCCTACTCTCCCCTTCACATAACTGCTGCTGCCTTACTCTCTCCTCCCAAGTCACCATGACCAAATTAACCCAAGTTTGACTGGCCAGGCATGTCAGTCCCTGTCCAGCTGCCACTCTCCCTTTAACGTTTGCACTGCCCACACTGCACTGCAGAGGTACGCTCCGGACCATCGCATACTGTAGGGAGCCAAAATGGCAGGGCTGCTTTGTAAAAAACACAAAAAAGGAGGTACGCGAAAGGATTTGTCATGCACAAAACTCTAAGGTTTGTAAGCTACCTGTGCGGAGCAGAGTTCTTGCTGTGAGCTTCTGGCTTTCTGTAAGTGAGGCTCTGCCGGCGGGACTGTCTCTTAGAATTTGCTTTATTGAAATGGCAGCCCTTTGCTCTGACTAGGCACTTGCTTCAGAAGTAGGACAGAACCTTTTGCTCTTGTGGAATTCAGCCCAGCAAATTGGATTTCAAGACCAAACATGTTTCTTCAACTGTGTGTGAGGTGGGCGCTGGGTGCATAAAGCATGACTGTATTTATTTCCACCTTTAACTTTTTCTTTATCTGTTTTTGAGCCCTCAGCATAGAAGTGGTGTTGTGGAAAGGAGGAGATTTTATTTGCTAAAAATACTTTACTTTGTTCTGATTTCAAAATGTATTTCTTGCATTTTAAAAATATCTCCTTCCTTATCTACTCTGATCAGAGAGCTTCCTTTTTGAATCAAACTCCTGGGGGAATAAAAGCAATTTAGCTGCATTTTAAAAGTAGGCTTGGCAGAATTTTATTTTTCTGGACAATTTCGATGGATAATAGCGATGATTATTTTAAAGCATTTTTTTCAATTTCAATTGTCATAGTTGTGGGAAATTATGGGGGGAGGCCAGACAATAATGCTTTAATGGCAGCAGATAGGATTCCAAATGTTAAGCTTTATAACCTGATACAACATCAGATGTCAAAAACATGCAAAGTAAATGTCCTTAAATCAAACCATAATAAGTTCTCAAATAGCATTTTTCTGACTTTGCTGTTCTGTAAATTTTGATGATTAGTGATGGAAATACTTTTTCTGTGTGTGTGTGTGTGCGCGTGTGTATATGTATGTATCGTGAAGATGACGTTTGCTGACATTTACTGATTAAAAAATGTAATCCTTCCAAGTCTCTTCAAAAGACTATCTTGTTTAAATGTAGTTTTCTGAAAGCATCTTGAGTATTTATTTAGCGCACAGTGGGTGTGAGGTACTTTAAAATATATATGTTCTCCAGGGCAATGACTGTCTCATCATCTATCTTTCCCTAACATTCAGGGCAGGGAGGCACTGGTCCTGATGGGATATTTTGGGTGCTACAGTAATGATGTAAATGCTACTAATAATGAAGATAAAACTTCTGCCATGAAGAGTTAATAATTTAGACTGGGATTTTGAAAGGCAACTTGGTTGAATGGGATTTGGGTGTCCAAATCTCTTGGGAAGCTCTTGAAAATCTCCATGTTCCAGATCTGCAAAACCTTATTTGTGAGTATTCCTACTTGCACGTGTATTTCCATTGACTTCTCAGTGTAAGGACTATTTGAGGGAGTAAGGGTTTGCAGGATTGAGCCCTTAGTGGGCACATAGAGAGGATGCCATGCGATGAAAAGACACTCATTTTAGCATGTGACTTTTTAGTTCTCTGATTTCTTGTTTAGGGGAATTTTGAAAAAATTAATAAAATCCAGATGTCTTTAGTGTCTTTTTTTTGAATTAACTATGTTTAGGTAAAAAGCTACAGTATATACAACACATTCCATATATAGTAGAGGATGCAGTTTTGCTCCTGTCCTTTTGCAAGAAGTACACAATACCAAAAGTGAGCTGTACCTTATTACCGGCAGGACACACTCTTGTTGCATATTAACTCTAGCAGGTCACTTTAACATGGATCTTAATCCATAGGCTCTCAAAATGTATGAATCTGGCATTTCTTGCTTCTGGGGACATAATGGCAACATGTGGCATTCAGGAAATTTATACTTACTTGATAGTCTGCCAGAAAGCAGAAACTAGTTCACCTCTTGAAATCCTCATTAGGAAAAGTGATAAATGGTTTTAAGTGCCTTCTCTTTGGATGCCAGTGAAATGTTGCATGGAGATTATCACGTGTGTCCCCCAAGCATTCTAATTCTCTGTTATCCTCTTTCTGTATGGTGGGGAGGTGGAGAGTGGTGACATGGGACTTTTTATGACATGTGTAATATATATATAAATGGCTAGAGTATATGGGTTGATTTCACTGCACGAAAGGGGAGTAGGGATATATTTTTAAAAGAACTGCCTGATGGGAGATCGGTGGGGTTTAGATTGCCTTTTCCCCCGGGAAATGACTGCTCTGTTGAGCTTGTGGTTATTTCCCGGTTTATATGGAAATCCTTGCTTTGCCCCAAAAGAGCCTCAAGGACTTTGGCCTCCTGTGTAGTCTCCTGCACAGACAATGAAAACATTCTTGTCACTCCTGGAGTGATGTTGCTCTTTTTTGGTAGGTCGGAGAAGGACTGGTTATCTGCAAACTTAAAGTTCTGCTTTTACTGTGCCTTGGAACCTAGGTCTTTGTATCCCTGTCCATCACACTCTTCCTCAGTGGCCAATGCTATGTGAAGCTGGTGATAGTGTAATGCTGGCAGACCCCGGTCGTCAGCAGGTGGAATCAAACCTGGGATTTCTGGAGCTTAATGCATGAGCCTCTACTGCATGAGCTAAAAACCATATGGCCCTTAGCTAAGGCTATAGAGCAGACTCATTAATCTCTCTGTCAGTGGTCTCATTGCCACTCAATGGGACAGAAAACCACATCCAGAAGGCGTATGGGTTACATGCTTCCCCTAGCTGAGGAAGTGCACCCCGAGCTCCAGAGACTTCCCAGTTGAAATCCCGGACGAGCCTCCACTTGTAATGTCGACAGACCCCCAGTTGTTGGCAGGTGGCATTGAACCTGGGACCTCTGGAGCTATAGGCATGAGCCGAAAGCCATGTGGCTGTTAGTTAAGGCTGTAGAGCAGACTCATTAATCTCTCTCTCACTGGTTTCAGTGCCACTCGATGGGACGGAACACCACACCCAGGAGGTGTGTGGGTTACAATAGGCAAACCTAAAAAGGTTGGGAGAAACATCCATAAATGTGGCAGCTTATCTACCACCCTAATGTATCCTAACTTTTTCTTGGTCTGTTAATCTCATGAGAACAGGAGATTTCTAGCATTTCATGGTAAAAGCAGATTAAGGATAAATAGGACCAGGATCCACCATAATTTTGAGATTTTTCCCCCTTACGTAGTCCTGTCTCTCCCCTATCCAATAGTCCTTTGCTGACTCTCTCTGCTCTTGATGATGATCTTTTTTCCACTCCTGAGTTCCTGATCTTCCTTCAAAGCGTGATAGCCTAGGGAGACCAGATCCTAAGGATTCTACCTTAATTCTACTGCTGCCTTCAGATGGGTCCGAAATACTGCAAGAGCTGCTTTCTCATGATATTTTGGCATTTCCACCTTCACTCCTCACCGTGACCATGCAGTGCAGAAGGATGTGAAACTGAACATAGCAGCAGCAGCAAAAGTTATCCAAGCTTCAACCTGGGGGGGTGAAGATTGATTGTGGGTTTTTATTTTTTCCTGGACTTTATCCATCCCTAACCACGGTGTAGCACCAGGCCCTGAAATGGGTTGTTGTCAGCAGAGATTGAACATGGTGCCTCTGGATCTAGTAGCATGAACCTCCTCTTCTTGAGCTAAAATAATCCAGCTGTTAGCCAAGGCTGGTAGCAGGCTCATCAATCTCTATATGGGGCCCAGCCACTAGTAGAGATCAGCAGAGCACCACACTGAGCTGCTGTGGATTACAGTAGCCTACATAGTTTCCTTGTACAGTGCTTTTGTCTTATTTCAAACCCAGCTGTTCCTTTAACTTAAAATAAGGGGTTGATTTTGTTATCCATAGGAGCTTTAAAGTGAATATCCGTTAATAATGTGTGATGATACTAATAGCACATACAATTCTTTTGCTTTTTTTCTAACTGTGCACAAGCACTGTTATTCCATCCAACACTGGTGAGAGTTAGGTATGTTAATATTAGTAGCTGAAAGGCCATGCTGCTGCAGCAGTGTAATTTGTAAAGTTGTTGTGTGTTTTTAAAAAAACTAAAAAAAGCTGTAAATGGCTGAACATCCCAGTGCTGATTGAACCTGGTGATATGCTAAACAAAAAGGGCTCTCAGCCATGCCTGTAGCCATTTCCATCCGTTCATACTGACTCAACAGACATTCTAGGCTTCAGAGAGACAGTTGGGGTTATTTCGTGGGTCAGTTGTGTTGATTTGTTTGTAGGAGGATTGTGTGGGGAGACGTGTTGATTTGTGTGAGTTGTTAATGGGATGGGGGCGGGGATGGTGTTGCCATGAGGGGTTATATATGTTTGGGTTATTATATGTGCTGGTTGTGATGTTGTGTGGGTGGTTTTGAGGAACTGTGACAGCTGCGCCAAGTAATCCACCATCTCTTCAGTCTCCCTCATACAACCAATGAAATTGTTGTTGAACGAAAATTAGCTGTAAAGAAAGGGTGGTGATTCGTTGAGTTACTGCGGATATCGCAGTGGTATAGGACTCTTGGAGTATCATAGATACATGCGTTACTGTCACATGGGTGTAATTCATAAAATCAAAATGGCTGAGAACTTAAAAACTGGATGGTAACAGACCGTGAATGCTGGCATAAGTGAACCCAGTGGTATTCTGGGCAAAAATAACTTTCAGCCATGCTTGCTGCTGTTTCCATCGCTTCCCCCTGATTCAACAGACATTGTAGGCTTCGGAGGGGCATACAGAGTGACAGTCCTGGAAACTTGCTCTAAAGATCCATTTTAGAGATGGCTGAATGGAGACTCAGACTAGTTGAGCGACTTTGCCAAGATCCTACAGAGAGGTCAGTGGCAGCTTTGGGTTTACAGCTTGAGTTCAAAGATTCCAGTCTTATGCTTGATCCCGTAGCCCATATTATGCCTCTTTATAATGTCAGTGCCAGTGTTGGACTAAAACCCCTTTTGCTGTTTCTCAAATCTTCCTTGGGCTCTTTCAGGCTTTTTGTTAATTATAGTTGCACATAGTGATCCTTGCAGGTGGAAATAGGGTGACCAGATATCAAGTGTGAAAAATCGGGACTGGGTAGGGGGTAATAGGAGCCTATATAAGAAAAAGACCCCAAAATTGGTACTGTCCCTATAAATTCGGGACATCTGGTCACCGTAGGTGGAAAAGATTATTCTTATCGTCATAGAAGAACTAGTGTTTAGTTCCCCTTTCTGTCTCATGTGCAACCCCATGAGGTGCACAAAAGGAGCAATCTTTACTCCAGACTGAGAGAGAGTCCACAGAGCTCTAAACACTTCCCAGTGTGGGAAATGGAAATTCTGAGTTAGTCTTTACTGCAAGCTCGAGATCCTGCAAAATAACTTCCGCTAAATCACCAGGCTAACCAGCTGTTTATGAAACGGCAAAATGTTTTGACTCTGATTCTATTCCAGAGCAGCTGTGGTTCTTATTTCCATAAGCTGTAAACTTGCTTTGAAATGGGCCTGCCGGATGTATTCTCCCACTGTAGCTAAAAATTGTGTAAAATGTACAAAATTCTGCGTTTACAAAAGTTTTTTTCTTTTTTTCTTTTTCCTTTCTTCTCTTCAGTGAGCGACCTGCAGGAAGAGGGCAAAAATGCTATCAACGCTCCAATGTCTCCCACCACCATTGATATCCACCCTGAAGATACCCTATTAGGTACAGTATTAATGCTACAGGCATAAGTGGGTGTGTGTTAATGGAGATCAGTATGTGCATAGGTATTGAACATTGAAGTTAATTGAAGCCAATAGAAACGAGCATGAGCTATGGTATGTAAAATGTAAGATAAAATTAGAAGGGCTGAGAGAAAATTTGAACAGCAGCGAGTCCACTACTCAAGTATGTTAGAGCCAGGAAGCTAGCAAGAGAATTGGACTATCAGGAAGACAAGAGCATTGCGGAGAAACTAACTGATTTCTTTGCATCATTCCATATCACAGAGGATATTGAGGAAATACCTAACCTGGAACTAAAGTCTTTTCAGGTAATGAGGATGAGACACTGTCAGAGATTGACATATCAAAAGAGGAGGCCTTGGAACAAACAGCTAAATTAAAGAGCAACAAGCCACCAGGGGTCGTGTTCCAAGACTTCTGAAAGAATGAATTGGCTGAAGTGCTCATATAAATATTGAAACTCTCATTAATATCACTTACACCCTCCAGGCTCCTGATGTAGTAACACATACTGTACCGAACTTTAACAAAGGTGCTAGTGGTGATCCTAGGAATTACAGACCATTGAGCCTTACTCCAGTACCAGAGAAACTGTAAGCAACAGTAATTAAAAATAGAATTATAAAACACCTAGATGAACATATGATAAGACAGACAAGCATAGCATCTGTAAAGGATGCCAATCTACTAGAACTTGAGAATGTCAGTTAAACAGTAGATAAAAGAGGAGCCCATAAATATAATTTTATTTGAACTTTCAAGAAGTTTTTGGCAAAATGCCACATATTAAGGAAACCAAGGGCAGGTCTAGAGTAGAAGCACTACATTGGCGCAGCTGTACCAATGCTGCTGTGCACCAGCACATCTGGTGAAGACGCTGTATGCCGATGGCAGAGTGCTCTCCTGTCGGCATAATTTTTCCACCTCTGTGCGAGGCGGACGTTATGTCTGCAGGAGAGTGTCTCCCACCGATGTGGCGCCACTGTGGACAGCGCTTAGGTCTTGCGTCTCTCAGGGGGGTGTCTTTTTCACGCCCCCTGAGCGAGGTAAGAGGTGGATTTACGCGGTAGTGTAGACCTGACCTAAGTAGTCTTGGGATGAGATGAAAAGTACTGTTGTGGTTCAGAATACAGTGGTTTCTGGTCAAGAGACAGAAAATAGAGTAGGAACAAATGGTCAATTTTCAACATACCAAAAGTTTTCATGGTGGGGTGTGCCAAGGTTCTTGCCAAAGTCTGATGTTTTTAGTGTATTCCATTAATGATCTGAAAAAGGAGGTGAGCAGTGAGATGGAAAAACGAGCAGATAGCGTATTTAAATTAGTTACGATTAGAGTAGACTCTGAGGAAATCCAGAGGGACCCAGTTAAGCTAGATGACTGGGCAGCATGATGGCAGATGAAATTCAGTGTTGACCAGTGCAAAGTTTTGCACACCAGAAAGAATAATTTGAAATCCTCACACATCGTGCTGGCTTCTAAATTAACTATCAACAAGAAAAAAAACCTGGCGTCATTGTGGGCATCTCAGTGGGAACACTGGGTTATAGCAGGGATTGGCAACCTTTGGCATGCGGCCCGTCAGGGAAATCCGCTGGTGGGCCTGCACGGTTTGTTTACCTGTAGCGTCCGCAAGTTCGGCCGAATGCAGCTCCCAATGTTCCAGGCCAGTGGGGCTGCAGGAAGCGGCGTGGGCTGAGGGATGTGCTGGCCACCGCTTCCTGCAGCCCCCATTGGCCTGGAACGGTGAACCACGGCCAGTGAGAGCTGCGATTGGCCAAACCTGCGGACGCCGCAGGTAAACAAACCGTCCCGGCCTGCCAGCGGATTTCCCTGACGGGCCGCGTGCCAAAGGTTGCCGATCCCTGGCTTATAGAGTAGCAGTGGTCAAAAAAGCAAATAAATGCTAGGAAGTGTAAATAATTAGACCGAATATAATTCTGAATATATATCTTGTTATACTTACCTGGCCCCATCACCATAATATCTGAGCACCTCACAATCTTCAATGTATTTATCCTCACAACACCCCTGTGAAGTAAGCAAGTTCTGTTATCCTATTGTACAAATGGGGAACTGAGGCACAGAGAGACTAAGGCTATGTATTTATCCTCACCTCACCCCTGCGAGGTAGGGAATTCCTGTTATTCCCATTGTACTAATGGGGAACTGAGGCACACAAGGGTATGTCTCTACTAGCACTTTGGTCGGCAAAACTTTTGTCAGTTGGGGTGTGAAAAAAACACACCCCTGACCAACATAAGTTTCACTGACAGTGTGGACAGTGCCATGTAGCTTCCACTGCTTGTTGGGAGTGATTTTTTTTATGCCAGTGGGAGAATTCTTTCCTGCTGGCAGAGAGCAGCTACATGGAAGACTTTATAGTGGTGCAGCTGCAGCAGTACAGCTATGCGGTCCATAGTGTAGACATAGCCTCAGTTACTTGCCCAAACTCTCACGGAGTGTGAGAACTGGGAATTGAACATGGGTGTCGCAGCTCCTGGTCTCTAGGCCTAGCCACTAGACCATTCTTTCTCTCAAAGTAAGTATTAAATAAATGGATAATACATTCCAGCCTTGAATGCTATATTGGGTTCTGGTCATCCCATCTCACAAATGATGATATAGGAAAAAATAGAAGGGGACTAAATATGGGTCTGGAGAATGAATAGAGGGTGGGAGAGATTGAAAAGATGATAAATGTTTAGTTTGTAGAAGAGACAAATAAGAGGGGCTATGCTAGAGGTATATAAAATAATTAATGCAATAGAGGAAGTAAATTGAGAGCTTCTGTTTATCTTTTCTATTAGTATGAGAACAAGAAGGCGCACATGGAAATTAAAAAGCAACAAGTTTAAAATGATAAAAGGAAATGTTTTCCTCCATCAATATATATTTTAACCTGTGGAACTCATTGGCACAGGATGTCACTGAGGTAAATAATTCTGAGCAGTTGAAAAAAGGAGTAACTGTTTATATGGATAATGGGAAAACCCACAGTTACATTAAATAGGCAAAGGAAACCAGAGAGACAAACCTGTATTCTTCTGGGCATAAGCCAGGCACTGACTGACCAGAATGGGGAAGAAAACTAACTTCTGTAGAGGTTATTCCATAATGGAATAAAGGCGGGGGACCTAATGCCGCCTTCTGCTGCATCTGGTATTGACTCATTTCAGAGATGGGATACAAGGCCTTTATATAAAAAGAAACAAAAAGAGCTTCTCTAATCCCCTCCGCTGTTAACTATTAAAGGTGGGAGGGAGAGACTGAGAGAGATTAGGGCCCCACACAGGAAATGTGGGTGTTGCACAAACATGGGTGAGACCTCTTTTGAAAGTTCCAGTTCGCAACCTTATGGACTGGGCGTGTGCTGGGTGTAACTTCCTCAGCGTTAGCCTGCTTGACTCATCCCAGTAGCCAGGAGGAAGTAAAGAACCAAAAGAAACTGGAAACCTTACAGAATCAGAAGCTCTTCCTAGGTTTGTGCAAAATTTGGCAAACGTTTTCAACGTTCAGTTTGGTTGTTTTTTAATAGATTGTGGACCCTGCAAAGAACTGAGCTCAAATGTCTGGGCAGGTCTAGGGAAACCCCACTCAATTGTACAGTCTCTCATATCCACCCAGGGTGAGTGCAGAGCTTCATCACTAACAGCAACGTAACTGTAATACTGGGACAGTGGGTCGTTGTGTTCTGGTGCCTGAATAGCGGTGCAGGTCAGAGGGCTCTCTGTCCATGGCACTGTGGCCATCAAAACTCCTTTTTGTGACCATAATATTGTTTGTGTGGTTGACCACATAGTACCACAATGTGTTGGCATCTCCGTCCATCTTCCATTCATGTGTACATCAAGGCAACACAAAGGGTAAGTCCACACTGCAAAGAGCCTCCCAGCCTGTGCAGAGGGATTCATGCTAGCTCTGCTCAAGCTAGAGTGCTAAAAATGGCTGAGTAGACCCCGTCAGGTGGCAGCACGGGGGGTCGGGTGGTGCTGCTGCCTGGGCCACAGTGTCCACGCTGCTGTTTTTAGCATGTTAGCTTGAGCGGAGCTAGCATCAGTCAGTCTGCCTGGGCAGGCAGGCTCACTCGTAGCTGCAGAGTAGACCTACTCAAGCAGGCCTGGCTTCTTAAACGGTACAGTGAGATGTGAGGCATGTCTTTCATGTATCAAAGGCTTCTGCCTCATAAATCTTAGGCAAGTGTATGCTATGGGCTTCTGGCCCATGGAAGTCAATGGAAATTTTGCCATTGACTTCCAGCGGGTCTGGATTTCATCCTGTATGTCTATGTGCACAGCTAAAGTTAAACCCTCCAGTTCTGTTTTAGCTGCAGAGCAGTGGATCATGTAACAAGGCTGTGATGCTGCATTCCTGTTGGAGTGTAGCAGCTGTGCTTTCATTTCCACTTACAGGAGCTGTTCTAAACTAAATCACAACTGTCATTTCAGCAACAAAGGAGATTACAATGAGGAAAGGTGGGGAAGGCTGAATTTGCTAGTTGAAATGGAGCACCAGAATTTAACAGGCTGTAACAACATTGCTCCTTAATAGTCACGTCTAGGATAGACTGTTTCGTGCACCTACAGATGCATTCAGTTATGGTGGGGAAAGACATAGGGGGAGCCTTTGTTTGAGTGTATTTGTTACCAGTCCAACAAAGTGTTGGCTCAGTGGACAAAACCTCAAATGCAATCATCTTTCTAAAATTAATCTTTACTCCTCCCTTTCCCTCTTCTGTTCCTTTGTCTCCTCCCTTCCTTTGGATTTTTTTGTCTTTCACCCTCCCTTCTCTTTCCTCTTCCTTGTTTTATCTGTCTCCCCTCTTCTCCTCCTCTCCCTTCACCCATGTGTTATGGAGACCCTCCTCAAGCTCAGAAGAGCTAGATAGGTCTTCCCCCAGAGCCTGTTGGCATGGTTCTTTCAGTTGGCCCAAGAAACTGTGTAGAAAGACACTCCCTACACTTCCTTGCCAATGGCTTTAGCTACAGTACTCTTAGCTGTTGCTAACACTGAGGAACTAAGCTGGGTCCCCAGTTCTGATGCAGCCAGTCACCTCCTCAATGCCTTCTAACTGTCCCACCCCACTCCACTTCCCATGTGTATGTCTTCCTTGTTCTCTTCCACTCATTCCACTCCACTTTCCTGTTCTGTGTCCCTGTTCCGTTTCTATCTCCTTTTTGTGTCTTTTCCCTTCTCCTTCTCCCCTCCTTCCCAAATTGTGTTGGTCTGGCAGCTCCTTGGTGGTAGAAGGAGAAAATATTTCTCTCCTTTCCACTCTTCAGCTCCACAGCAATGGAGCAGATTGCACCTCTGCTAAATTTGCTCTGGGCACTTTCCTCCAGGCACAACTGAATTTGACCTAAATCTTTGTCCGTTTCACTCTTGGTACTGCTGCCCGACATTGACTCAGCATTATGTGCAGTTGCGGCAGACTAAGTGCAGCCCTCGCTAGCTAGCAAATTCTACAGTGGAATTTGAAAAGGCAGGAGAAAGGAGGATGACCCATAATCCCGCATCACCCCTGTTACAGGGAGCATAATGCAGTGAGCTTACTGGGTTCTTTAGGATGCTGCAGTCTAGTGATGTAGCTTAAAATGAAAACTAAATAACTGAGGAAAGGATAAAATGATCATCATTGTTAGCTGGGTGCCACTAAGGCGCTCTGGTCCATCTGGAGAAAGACATAGCCCTGCCCCAAGGAGCCTACATTATATAGGAGACTAGATGATACAGCCTGACACACACTATGCTGCGTGATCTGATGAAGGCCAGTTGAATCTTATTTTAGGGAAGTTAATACTGTGTAATCCTTCAGTGTATCTCTCAAGAATTCCCCATGCTTTGATCACTTGACGTTCCCTCACTAGTATGATGATTAGACTTTGCCATTTCTTAATCAACTTCCAGACAACTTTATAAGTAATAGCTCCTGCAATATCCTCGACAGTGTGTTCATGTCATGGCTCTAACTAGACATTTCCCTTCTCAATGGCCAGAGGAAAATGAGGAACGTACCATGATTGATCCCAACTCCAAAGAAGACTCCAAGTTCAAAGAACTGATCAAGGTAGGAAGTAAATACTTGTCTTGTTTTTCTTTCATGAAAAAATCTTTAGATCGCTATATGTAATCCTTTGCAAACCAGAGATATATATCTATGTAAAGGGATGATAATTCATGAACTGTCCTGGATATTGAGGTCACGTACAAGTGCTAGGAAGTAAGGCCAACAGCAAAGAAGATATGAGAAGAGGTTGGCAGACATCTGAGAGCCTGAGGATGCTAAGGGAGGGGAGATGAAGGCTACAGTTTCATCCCTTTAAATACTGAAGTGAGGCAGAGTTCAGCTTGAATCTAGCAATGATCACAATGCCATTCCTCATGACGTGAGAGACTGGGCTCTCTGTCACTGTGATAGCAGGGAAAACAGTTTTGGAAGGTGTGAGTTTGGGTTACAGGAAAGGAGTGCAGATGGATGAAATGTAGGGGAGGAACAGGATTTTTCACTGGGTGTGAAATTCTGCCATGGTGGAGGAGGGCCCATGCTCTATGTTTTGGAGCCCCAGCAGTGCCCCTGTTCCAGGAAGGGGGAAGGTGAAATGGTTGTGCAGGGAGATCTTCATATTTGCACACTGGGGGAGTGGACTCCAGGCTAGGTCCAAGTGGAGAGGAGCGTTGAGAGTATAGGAATATCGGCATTGCCATAATGAGTAGACCTGAGGTCCATCTTGTCCAGTATGCTGTCCTCTATGATGACTAGAGCAAGGTGCTTCAGAGGAAGATGTAAGAACCCCACAGTAGGCAGAGGTGGCATAATCTGCCCCCCACCTTAGGTGTCTCATTCTGGTCTCTTAAAACTAGAGATTGGCTTATGGTTAAGATCTAAAGCTTGAGGTTTAACATCCCTTCCACTATATTTTGTTGTTTATTATGCTCACTCTGGATGGTCTTGGTATCCATATAAATATCTAGTCTCTTTTTGAATTCTTGCTAAATTCTTGGCCTCAATGACCCCCTGTGGCAATGAGTTCCACAGAATAATTACGTGTTGTGTGAACATTATTTTCTTTTGCTGGTCTTGAATTTTCCTCCTTTCAATTTCATTGAATGTCTCTTTGCTTTTTTGTTATGAGACAGGGAGAACAGAAGCTTCTGATCTACCTGTGTGCTAGAGGAGGGCCTGGATCTGTGATTGTCATATATCCAGTAGCTGGGAGCATCTGCACTAGGTGTGTGGAGGGGCAGCAGCTGCTGTTCTAGCTCAGGATCTGTAGTGTTGCCCCACAGCCTGTCCTATAACGGTTGTAGACTCCATCCCACTCCAGCCCGAGTTCCCCACACAGTGCTCATTTACTCATGCTCTGTGTGAGGTGGAGGAGTCTAACCCAGAGTGTGTAGCATTTAGAAGGGCCAGTTTAAGGGTTAGGGCGTTGAGGTTAACGGAGTGAAGGTTGGAGCAGAGAGAGAAGTGTTGGCAGGTTTGTACCCTAATGCAGTGGTTCTCAACCAGGGATCTGGGGGGGCCGTGAGCAGGTTTCAGGGGGGCCACGAAGCAGGACCAGTGTTAGACTTGCTGGGGCCCAGGGCAGAAAGCTGAAGCCCCATCGCATGGGTCTGAAGCCTGGGGCTCTGAGTCCCACCACCCAGGGCTGAAGCCGAAGCCTGAGCAATGTAACTTCGCCGGGGCCCCAGGCAATTGCCCGGCTTGCTACCCCCTAATGCCGGCTCTGGCTTTTATATGAAGAAAACCAGTTATTGTGGCACAGGTGGACTGTGAAATTTTTATAGCATGTTGGGGGGGGGGCCTCCGAAAGAGAAAGGTTGAGAACCCCTGCCCTAATGCATCCTTTCTTCCCAGAAGCTTTCATGCTCCTACTACTTTCTTACTACATTTCCTGTACTTGCCTCTCTGTGTGCGAAGCTTTTGATTTGTATTGCTTTGGATAGAAACCACAGTGCAATAATGCTTAGATGTGTCAGAAAAATCTGGATTATGTAATCCCATGAAGGAGGCAAGGACGTGTGCTTTGAAGCATTCTTGTCAGGGTATCTTTACATCACTGGAGTGAATGCATGCTTCAAAGAAATACCACAGCAGCCTATGTATGTACTTACAACACACCCATCATTGTATTATCAGCACTGCAGTGGCAGGACATTGCTTTAGAAACATAAATGCAGCTTCCTATCCAGTTGCAAATCCATCTTTAGAGAGGAGCTGTGTGCAAGTACACGTGATATTATTCCCATTGAATATGTAGTAGAATCTCACTCATTCTCACTGTGTTAATCCTCAGACGCAACAGTGCTTGCAAAAACCCTAGTGGTCTTGTGCCGCTCTTCCAAACTGTACTACAGGGTGTTCATGGCTGTCCTATGAATAATCAAAACTGAACCAGTGTGGTCAGAATAAGTGAACCAAGCACACTCTGGAATGCAATAGACTTGATTTAAAATCTTGTTTGTTTGCTACAAGGTCTGTTCCTGATCCTTTTGAAATCAGTGGGAGCTTTGCTATTGAATTTAGTGAGACTTGAAGCCCTTATGCTGTGGTCAGGTATGAATCTTTTGAGTCATTAATACAAATTAGCAAGATTCTCCTCCCCTCAAAATCTGACTAGAGCAAGGATGAAGACTTGAGCCCTGATACTGTAATGTGCTCCTCATAGGCACAAAGGTCTCTATGCATGGGTTTCATTGCAGGATCGGGGCCTGGTTCACCATTACTCAGCACAGTTGCTTACAAATCAGACTGGTAAGATTTTACTCCCACTTTGGGCAATGGAGAACTGATCCCTATGTCCTGGAAACCACTAGGGGCTGTTTCCTCTGGACCATCCCAAAAGAGCCTTGTGTTTATTCTTGTGGGGCTACTCCAGAGAGGAGAGCCATATATAAATGTAAATATTCGTTAACCATTCACAAGCTTAATTTGAAGCAGGAGTTTTAACAATGGCATAGTTGGAAAGGAATCTGAGGACGAACTTGGTGTGAGACTGTGAGGCAGAGAGGGGATTGAATTATGCTGTGATTGTACCTGAATGACTTAATGAAAGTGTGATGGGTTGATCTTCTCTTTGCTTTGTATTCTTTTAATGGGTCACTAAGCTGTCTATTACTATTGTTGTTTATTATTTGAGTTGTGGTAGCACCTAAGAACCCTAATTGGGACCAGGACCCCATTTTGCTAGGTTCTGTACAAACCCAGAACAAGACAGTCTGTGCTCCACAGGGCTTACAATCTAAGATCACCATTAAATAAAGAGGGGAAAACTGAATAGTGACTTTTATAGTTTTAATTTTGATCCTAAACCTTTTCAGGATTTCTTTCCCCTCTCTAAAAAGCGGATACGTTTACAGTATTTTTAATCCCTCTTCTTAATTTTTCCCACTCCACTCACATACACGCTCACAAATCAATGTTATGAAAAGCAGAGTCGGGGCAGGGAAGCCCCTGGGAAAATGAACCAGGGAATCTAATGGTGACATATAGTTTAATACCTTTTGGCTCCACAGAAAAGGATGTTTAATCTCTTCTTCCCTGCTGCAATAAGAATTGTATCCGTAGTGGATTAAGCACCTCAGGCTTTTGTTTGCATTTGGAAGTGATTAAAACATAACTGTCCTAGCTCTGGGGGAGACAGACTGTAGAATCCCACTGTAATGCAGAAAGAACAAAAGGGAAAATAACTTTTCATCTCAGCTAAAGCAAGCATAGTAAATCTCTTATACTGAATGGCTGCTGTGTGGAGAACTCTATAATAGATGCTTTGACTGCTCTTACAGAACTGAAAATGAGCACAAGCTAGAGGTGGGCTTACAAAAGAAAAAAAGTGATGTGTAGTATAATTATATATTTTAAAAATAGTCTGGCACAATGGGTCAGGAGGAAATCCAGCTGCAAAGAGCAACTAGATAATCAAATAAATCCCATCAGTGGCCATCAGTCCTTGTTTTCCACTTTATTTGCAGCTGTGTGTAGCGAATTACAGTTCTGGTCTTGGTAGAACTGTAGGTTCTGATTAGAGTTGTATGAAATTTACTAGATGGCCCAAAGCTGGAAGCTCAGATCAAAACATAAGAACTGAGGCAATAATTCATAGTAAATAGCTTATCCAGGAATCTTTGGACTTTCTTGCTGTGGGTGACCTTCTTAAACTTTTCTCAAACTCATTTTAAAGGATTTAGGCATTTCTCTACTCAGTATTACAATTCTTAACTGACTTAGGTGCCTACATCTCACTGAAAGTCAGTGGGATTTAGGCTCCTAAATCAATTAGCAATTTTGAAAACTTTATCCAAAATCTCATGTAAACACCTATTCTCTTAGATTTCCCCCATTCAAGATGAGGGAGATCTTGCAACATCTGTGTTACAGTTTCAGGATTAACTGCACCTTTGATATCCCTCCTTGATGGCATCCACTTAAGGTTTAGACTTCCCAGCACTCACTTCTCTTGGGGCGGAGAACTGGCCTCTCTCCTGTTAGTCAGGGGGGTTTAGGCTTGCAGTCCCTCTGCACCTTCCTGTGGTTTTTCCAACAGATCTGAGCAGGGTACAGAACCTGTCATTTACTTTTTCTCCAGCAGAGGCTATAACACTGTACACCGATTTACCAACAAGCCTTCACAAAGCTACATTTATTCTTAGGGCAAAAGCATTACAGAAAAAACCTGTAAAAACAATAAAAGAATCTACACGCATGCTAAATGCTTACCAGAGGTTACTCCCAACCCCAACATAAGGCTCTGGTGGACGTCAGTCTTTCAAACCCCACAACTGGCTTTGCCCCCTTGGTTACAAGTTCATGTCAGTTTTTAAATTGGGAACTAGACACCGACTGATACCGATTGGTCAGTTCAGCTCTTTCTTGATGCAGCTCTTGTGCTTTTGATCTCCAGTCTCCGGGAACAGGTCAATGGCCCTCTCCTCAGGATGTAGCTTCAAAAGGCTGTTTTTTTGCGCAACCAGGGTTGCGTCATTTGGATTAATCACTCCTCAGGGATTCCCCACTTACTGTCTCAAAAGTCCATGCCTGTCTGGCATAATTGAAGGAATTTGAACTCCTTACACTTCCCAGGTCTCACATCTGTCACAATTAGGGTGACCAGACAGCACATGTGAAAAATCAGGACAAAGGTTGGAGAGTGCCTGTGTAAGACAAAGCCCCAAATATCAGGACTGTCCCTATAAAATCGGGACATCTGGTCACCCTAGTTACAATCAGCTGATCTTACAAGGTTTTGCCATTTAGGGTCAAAATCTTGCAAAGATAGCTTGCGGTATTTTGTTGTTGTCAAATTTAAACCTGAAACCTATCCCTTTCAGGTTCAGATTCGACAGCAGCCAAACCTTGCAAGTTATTTTTGACACAGAAACCTTGTAAAATCAACTGATGTTGCAAGATGTTTTGGACCTTGAACACTCTCTCCTAAACTGAATTCTGCTCCAAGCAATGCTACTTGGTCAAGCCCTGATTTCAACAAACATTTTAATTTAGTTTTCACTCCTTCAAGGTTAAATGCATAGTTTGGGTCAATCAGATCTGATGAAGACAAAAATTAAATTTCAACCATTAAGCTGTGAGCTTTGAGCATGGGTTTGCGAGTTTTCACAGAGGCCTACCATGTGACTAACCAGTGCAAGTTTTGTTCAAAAAAGCTAGATGTTCAGTCTTAAAAATAAAAAAATCTGCTTGTCCAGAAACAGCCTGCACTGAAGGTTTAGCCAAAAGGCTTGCAGACCTGTATGACTTACACCAGCAGTTTCCACACTCAACCACAAAGTGAGCTAAGCTCTCTTGTTTTTTGCATGCTTTCACATTCTCTTGCAGAAGGCTCTTCCAACTCTTGTTTTAATGACCTTTTGCTTGGAATTGGCTTTCTTTGCTCAGCTTCCTGCTTTCCCATTGTGCCGAGTGCTCTTACGTACTCGTTTTGTTTTTATTTTGTGTTCTTTATTTGCAACAGCGGTGACCTAGGGCTCTTTGTCCTTGATCTCTGCAAGTTTGCTCTGAACAAGTTTCAACGTGTTCTGGGGCAGGCAGCCTTTCTAATAAAGCACTTTATGGGACTGGTGAAGTTTGACGCAAAAAATGAGCGTACCTGTGTATAATACGAGTCAGCCAGGCAGACCAGATTTTTTTTTTTTTTCCTTGTAGGATATTCACACCATTTTATTTCTGGGTTCTGCCTGGTAGCAATTTCAATTTTCAACCCAGCACTCGATAATAAAACATGGCTCATTAAATCAGACATAAGAGTTTGTCCTAAAAGTGGTTTAATAAATATGTGTGTCAAAATTTAAAGCACCACTGGCATGTTTATGCAATTTATTATGCATATATGTGCCTGGGGATCTGATACAGTTGCGGATTGTTTTTATATGTCTCTGTCTGTATGAGGCAGCAGGTGAGGTGATGGTGGGGAGAGGAGTTGATTTTACTGCAGTTTTAAAACTGCGACCAGCCAAATACTATAGAACACTTAAGAGAAATTCAACTTTTAGGAATTTAAGGCCCTGATCCAACAAAACACTTAAGCATGCACTTAACTTTGAGCACACAGATTCTCCCACTGACTCCAGTGGGACTACTCACATGCTCAGTTAAGTACATGCTTAAGTGCTTTGTTGTGTCTGAACCTATATTGAGCTGCTTAAACAGTCAACTATTACATAAAATTCTCTAGATTGTGTCTGTCTTTGTGTAAATGGGAGACTTGGAAGACATGAAGAGTTACGCCTCTGTGGGCAATGAATCAGAAAAAAATTCTGTCTCTGTTGTACCTTTTAAATAAAACCAAATTACGCTGTTTCTCCTCTTGAAAGAGTTAAAAAGATCCAATGCAAAGAGCATTTTTTCAGGTTTCCTCAGCAAAACACAAGCTTTTGCAATCAGGAAATCAATGGGCGATCTGGCTAACTTTGGTTTTTGAAAACTGCAGCTCTTGTCAGTCTCTGAGGGCTTTTTCGAAAAGGTTCAGATGGATTATTTTTTAATTACAAAATCATTTTCTCTAGGAGGGCTGATATTGTGGGCTGCATATTAAATGAGTTTTCACATTTTTTGCCTTTTCCCCCCTTTTCAAATGTAGCCATTGTATTACTTTTTTTAGAAGCCTGCCAACTAGTCCTTGTTTTATTTCTCTCTCTCCTTTATGTGCTTTTGCCAAGAGGTCTTTTTTATTCTAAATTTAAACTGTGAGTGCTGTAACTTTAACTCCTTACATAGGGTAACATTTTCCAAAGTACTTAAGTGACTTGGGAAGTCAATGGGATTTAGGTTCCTATTTTGAAAATGGTGCTTGATGCTCCTAATTCACATAGATCCTTTTGAAATCTGTTTACCCATGGTCTCTCTCTCTCTCTCTCAATTTCTTCTCTGTCACTATTGTGATACGAGAAAGGTGATGAAGTAACTTCAGTCACAGTCTTTTGTGCCAGATTTTCAAGAGCTTAGCACCCAAAAATTGCCATTGTTCTCAATGGAAGCTGCTGCGGGCTGAGAACTTTTGCACATTTGAAACTCTAACCACTTCATTCAGGCTCTAAATGCACTTAAAAAAAGAAAAAAGAAATCTGGCTGCCTTCTTTTAAGGAATGATGCTAACCGTGTATTTGTTTATGGCTTCTTTCTCGCTAAACATTTTCTATTGCTGTCCAACAGTTATCAAGGTGATGTAGTTCAGGAAGAGGCTACAATATCTCTATTTTACCATCTGAGACAAGAATGTATCTAGTTAATTGGGAGTTGCTTTTTACTGGAGTTAGTGAATGGTCTGTAATGCTAAAGGAGGCCTGTCTTCCTCTCCCACCCCAACCCCCATTTCCTTCTTCTCTTCCTTTCACTGTAATGGCTCCTTCCTACCTTAAAAAACGACTGTAACCTCGTTCTCCCCCTTACCAAAGAGACTGTACTGCCCTGCTGCCTCCAGAAAGGAGCTATAAGTTAGTTCCTTTACCTAGTCTGCAAGGGCTGCTCTGGTCATGTGCACTGCCCTATTGTGCAGTGCCTTCCAAACTCTTCTACACAGGTTGCACCCGCACTTACTCTGCCTTGGCTGGGTGTAATCTTTGGCCAGCTGACAATGGCTGGGATTGTCAAAAGAGCCTAAGGCAGTAGGGCACCTAGTTCATGTTGAAAACTGAGAAGATGTGAGTGCCTAACTCCCATAGGCTCTTTTGAAAAATCTCAGTCTAAATGTCGAGGAGAAGAACAGAGGGGTTTGGTGCCCCTATCAAGACACGGCCTGAGAAGAGATCACTGAAAGGCTATGACATGTGGTACACAAAGGAGAGGATGGACACTTTATTGTATACGTTGAGGAAGTGATGTTTGCTTGGCTGGAGTGAATGACGAAGCAGATACACGTAGCTTCTTTATGAACTCACAGAGGAGCAATGTCTAAACTATTGCAGAGCACTCAGTCATCAGATGCCTTTAAACTCTATCTCCCTCCTGCCCCCCCCCATTGAAAAATACATTACACATGAGTCTCTTTAGTCATGTGCTTATATCCTGCACAGCATTAAAGAGCTGCTGCTATTGTCTCATGGAAATCTGTTCAAAACATTTTTAATTAAAAAAAAAAAAAAAAACGACTTGTAGAGCATTCTTTTTATTACCAAGTTTCTTTTGCTTCCAGGCAGCTTAAAGCAAAGGGCAGATGTGATGTGGTGATCATACCCGCAAACCTATCCCAGTTCACCCTGAGTCAAGGGCTTGCTATGCTGTCCAGCTGAAACTTGTGAAAAATTGTACTCTTTTTTTAGCCCTGATTTTAGTAGCTCTGTTAATTTCTACAGTATCATGGAGACCTTTTAAGAATCATGTTAGAGGTGCACATGTATAAGGATCTCAAAGCGATTTATGAATATTAAGGACTTGTCTACATGGCACTGGCAAAGCACCCTAGAAGGGTGTGATTTTTTTTTTAAAGTGTTCTAATGTGCTGCACTTTAACTGGCCCATGTAGATCCTTCTGGCACACCTTAAATTTTAGACCCCTGCCCTAAAAGGTACCTATTTTGTGTTAACACAAGCTAGGTACCTTTTAGAGCGTGCCAGCCGTGAGTACGTGGGGCAATTAGAGTGCAGCACATTAGTGTGCTTTACCAATTACATCTCTCTGGCGCACTTTGCTGGCCCCATGTAGACAAGCCCTAAGTGTCTCTCTCTGCTGCTGTGCAGTAGCTTAATACAGCTGAACCTCACTAACTTGTATAAATTAGCCAAATACACCTTGTAACCAGCACACCCAAAATGCCTGTTTCTTCCAGTGTTGCTGACTCTTGTGATTTTTGTCACAAGTCTTGCAATATTTGTTTTTTAAGCCCAGCTCCTGTCATCGCAGGATTACATAAAAATCTCAGTTTGCATGTAGAAAAACAAAGTAAGATCCAAAAGCTCATGGTTGTGGAGAAAAGGTGGAAATGTGGATTCTAACCAGAAAGCAAATCAATGGAATCCACAATTTTGTATATATAACATTTAAAACCTTATGATTTTTAAGCCATTCTCATGATTTTTGGGGGCCCTGACTCATGGTTTTTGAAGACTTGAGGTTGGCAATACTGCCTCTCCACTTATAAGCAAAGATTTAATAGCAGAAAGCAAGGTCTCTTATTACAAAAATTACATTACTTCAGCAAAATGTACTTTAATATAGAGAGCTTAACATAGTCAACTGGAGTAAAACAAGTGATGAACTACGTTTTTCCCATGCTAATGCCAACTAAACAAAGACATTTCACTGTTTTGCCTGTTACTTTTAAGGGGGTTATTTCTGGGGCTTGACAAACTTAATATTGTTCCTTTTTTAAAAGATTCTTTATGCTCCTTCCTGCTTCAGTTAGCACATGCAAGGTTTTATAGTTAAGCTAATTTAGCATATGGGAGCTGTCACGCACAGTACAGAGTGACTGCCAGACTGGCCCAGCTGACTAGAATTTTGGTTCCACACTACTCTGTCTGTCTATATTGTGCTGTGGGTGCACTATGTAAAGTCTCATTCAGGTCACCAGACGTCCCAGTATTAGGGGTTTTGTCTTATATATATGCAACTATTGCCTCCCGCCCTCTCCTCCAAAAGTGTCCTGATTTTTCACACTTGCTATCTGGTCAACCTACTTCTCATCCATTTATTGCTTGGGTTGATAAAGGACTAGGATTATTCTTCAGGGAGCCTGTTTAGCCTATAGTAGGAGCTAGAACTTATTGCCTTTGTAAAACACCCGTCCCTGTCTGGCCAATGACCAAACAGCTGTAAAATACTGTTTAGTGTGTATATATACCGCTGCTCTGCTGTGCTCAGGTCTTTCTGACTGGCTTAGAGATCTTTTTAAAGCGCAATACTGTATTAATTACATATAACAGAGATTTAGCTCAAGTAGTGGTAGCCTGTGTTTTGGGAGCAAAAGGATCTGAATGGAATAATAGATGACAGTGAGCTGTATATTTTCATCACCGATTACTGACTGGCTCTAGAGAGGGAGAAGACTCTTGTGAGATCTGGGCTCCCAAAAAAGTTGAAGCATCTCTTCACCACCTGAGCTCTCTATTGTTTGGAAGTAAATATACAAGATGATTATTCATGCAGGGTTACCTGTTTCTGGTCCTTACTTTGATCACTGCTTGTGATACAAGTAACACACTTCAGTGATTAGACACTTGCCTCCCATCTCCATTCTCCCAGGTTCTAATTGACTGGATTAATGATGTCCTGGTGGAAGAGAGAATCATCGTTAAGCAGCTGGAAGAGGACCTTTATGATGGGCAAGTGCTGCAGAAGCTTTTGGGTGAGTTGAAGCTACAGAAGGGGGGCTTTGCAAAGAAGTAGCCCCTTTGGTTTGATGGCTAGTTGCCCCCCACAGACTAGCTGTCTGCAGCTTTGGTAAAGTTAAATATTCAGCCCATCCCCCTTGGCAATCCATTTAATAAATTATAATGGTTCATCTTTCAGCTCATCCACCAACTTTAGATCTAGTGTGTCCACTTTTGAAAGTCTTTGGGCTGAGAGCAATCCATTTAATAAATTATAATGGTTCATATATTCAGCCCATCCACATTGGCAATCAGGCACAGCGTCAGCCTGTCCTATTTTTCTGCCCATCTGTTCTGTTCATGTGACCAGGTAGGGGATTGGAATAGACGAGAATCCTGCTCCCCGGAATGGGTGATTCATGCTGATGTCTAAACTCCGTCCGCTCAGGAGAACATCCCAGATAGATGAAATGGGGGGGAGGAGACATGTGCTAACCTTGGTCAATCAAAGTGAAACTGGCCTAACTTTAGATCTAGTGTGTCCACTTTTGAAAGTCTTTGGGCTGAGAGCAATCCATTTCATAAATTATAATGGTTCATCTTTCAGGTCAGAGTGAATGCTCTTTCAAAAATTAACTTTGTACGATGTGGCATGAGTGGGGTACACACACTGTGCCCTTACACGTGTCTTGGGTTTGGGGGAGAGAGGATCTTCAGTCAATCAGTAGGTTAAGTAAATAGTTATTCTATTTATCACTCGGCATCCCCCTTACACCTTCACTTCTCCATTTGCAACCATTCTCCCCTAATAGCTTCTACCCAGAATCCTTTGTGTCTCAGAGGAGGTGCTGCAGGAATCAATGCAGTGGTTCATAAGCTAGAAGCACTCCGTGGAGAGACGTAGGCTATATCTGCACTACAGACTTTCTAGCGGCACTGCTGTACTGCTACAGCTGTGCCTCTGTAAGGTCTCCCGTGGAGCCGCTCTTTGCCAGCAGGAGAGACCTCTCCTGTCGACATAGCACTGTCCACACCAGCACTTTTGTTGGTGAAATTTGTGTTGGTCCTGGGTGTGTGTTTTTCACACCCGACTGACAAAAGATTTACCGAAAAAAGTGATATTGTAGACCAAGCCTCAGAGCTTCAAGTAGAAGAAGATCAGAGACATGCTAGAGAAACAGGCTCATAGTTTCCTTAATTCTTGTGAGCCACAGATTGAGAGTGACTGCCCATGGAACGTTTTCAGTGATCTGGAGGGGCTGGAGTGAGGGGTTTCAATTATGCTAATTTCATTAGGCTTTATGGATGCTGCTTTCTGAGTTTCCCCCATGTGCCACTTAGAAAGAGCCCCACAATGTTCCAGTAAACATTCACAAAATCTTTTAAACATTGATTAACAATAACGTGCACTGAAAACTCCTCAAAACACAGTTTGTGAGAGCTCAATAAAACGGGAGGAGAGCTTTCTAAATTTTTTTAAACTATTTATTTAGGAAGTTTTAACAAGTTTACAGATCCTTGTGCTGTAAATGTCAGAAACAAAACAAACATTACAACAATTAACTTTTGTGTAAAGAGATGCTATCTAGGAATATAGTCACTAGCTCTTTTCTAGCTAACAGGGTGTTACCATATTACAGAGTGACCATCATTACAATACCTATGTTGCTTCTAGTGACTTTATGAAATGGAGTGAAATCTCTATGCACATGTAGTTAACAGACCAGGTATCTCTCTCAAATGTTAATATTAAAAAAACAACAAAAAACAATTGGATAGTTGTGCTAGGAGCTTCTTTTCTTTTTGCAGGTGAACTCTGAATACTGAATAAAAAGTAACCCAATATTTAAGTGACTATCTGTCCCCTGTCTATTTTGCTGGGCACGTAATCAGTGTGTCAGTTTTTCCAGAACCACAACCTCTTATATTTGTATATAATTAATTTTGGAACCATTCCTCAGTGGTTGGTCTATTTTTCTTTTTCCAATGAGAAGCTACCAATGGCCAAGCAGCTACTAGCAGATGAGAGATTAATTCTTCATTTCCTTTCAGGGGTGCTGGGAACAATTTGTATAGTGGGGGTGCTGAGATCCATAGAACCAAACTGCAAACCCTGTACATAATGGAAACCACTTCAAGCCAGGGGTTGTGGCAGCACCCCCAGCACCCCTAGTTCCAGCACTGATGTTTCCTTTGTGTGACCATATCCCCTAAGAAGCCCCAGGAGGATTACCAAAGGATCATTTGGTAATAAATATTCAACCATTTGTGATATTTGGTTACAAATTGCATCCCGATATTCTCTAATGACTGAACATGTCCACCATATATGCATGAAATCTCCTTTTTCGCCAGTTTCTCCAACATTTTCCCCCCATTCAGTCGTTCTCTATTTTTTGACTTTGGCCTAAGTGTTTGTATGGTTGGGGCCATTGAAACAGTATTTTAAATGATTTTTCTTTTTTAGTGCCACAGACTGAGGTTGCTGGTCTTCTTTTCCACATCAAACCCTATTCCTCTGAAGTAATTCATCTATCCACATCCTCATCCCAGCGTGTCATATATTGACACTTTTGTGTGAGGAACATTATTTGCAAAGATTGATATAAAATAGTTATAATTTTTTTTTTTTGTTTCCTAATTGACCAGACTCCATTGCTTCTATTAAAGGTAGCTTTCTGTAATCAACTTTTCTAGAGCACTGAGAAGCAGAATGCATGCCTTAAAATGGGGGAGCTTTAAACACTGGCTGGTCAGGCTATGACTGAAGGTGGGGGTACCTCTTAGCTGAAGGTGTTTGCACAAGTGCAAATGGCTATGGATTGGCGGTTGCATTCAATAGACTGTTGTTTCTATAGAATTCCTTCCTAGCCAATGGTCTTCAGCCACAGCAATTTAGAATAACAAGCATTCAGACATGTTAGTGTAAATCAAAAGTTTTGGCAGGGATTCCTCCATGTAGGGTGCCCCAGCCAACCATTTTTATCCCGAGATGCTCCTTCCTACAAAGTGTGTTGCTTGGACAGCACTTCAGAATAATTGTGGTGTGCTGTCTGTTCTCTAGGAGTCAGTTTCAGCATGCTGGGGAGCTGGCATGGGTCAATGGTGAGAAACTGGGAATTCTCTGCTTATGGGAATTTCTGGTGTGTGGCTCCCAACTAGTTGCAAGGGATAATAAAAGGGCAGAAGTATGGTCTCTGCTCTCCCTTACACACGTTGTTGCTGTAGCAAGTGGCAGTGTACTAAATAATCTGAGGTGGGTGTTCCTCATAGGGAGAGTTTATACAAATCGGTGACCTTCTATTGAGGGCACAGTGGCACACGTAAACTCCAACTCTGCAAACATTTAGGCTGGGTCTATACTATGAACTTACATCAGTATAACTGTCGCTCAGGGGTGTGAAAAATCCCCACACTTGGGCGATGTAGTGATACCGAGCTAACCCCCGGTGTAGACAGCACTATGTCGACCCGAGAAGCTACTGCCTCTCAGAGAGGTGGATGAACTATGCCGACGGGAGAAGCTCTTCACTAAAGTGTGACAGCAGAGCGGCTGCATTGCTGCAGCGCTGTACATGTAGACAAACCCATGTGCTTAACTTTATGCATGTGCATAGCTTTGTTGAACTCATTGGGAGGTCTTGTGAGTAAAATTATGCATGTATGAGTTTGCAGAATCCTTGCCGGGTTGCCTTTTCCCGCATCTTCTAGCATGCAGGCTTGCCTCTTCTTCACAGGAGAACCACAGTCATCAAAACTGGGCTCCATCTCGTGCTCTAGTCAAGGCTTCTTGACTGCTTTAGCCATAGCCATTGCATCGTTGAGGCTAAATGTCTTGTACTAGTGACACAGCAAGAGGCAATGAAGTATGTGGCGCTGGAGGGGCTTCTTTTGGTTGGGGTCTCACAATATGTGAGCAAAGTTGACCCTTCATTTCACCCTTTTGCATGTACAAGAGGCTCATAAAGTAGGTTCCTTCACCTTCGTGCACTGCTTGATTGTTATTGTTTCATTCATGTGAAAGATGCTCCGAGATTTAAGAACATAATTCAGATTCCTTAGACGACATATGACAGGTGAAAATCAGGAACTTGTCATCTGGAGAATTCTGAAGCCACCCAGAGTGGCAGATTAGCAAATGGGTGACGGACTTATTTAGAAGCTGAACCTCGTTTGCAGAATTTGATCAAGATGATAAGTATTGCCACTGAGATGCCATGATATACATAGTGTCAACATGAAAGATTAGCAAAATCCCTATTTGCTGGGCTGTCAATACACCCGATCCCTAACTTGTGCACTAAAAGGTGATCAATAACAATGAGGTGTATGACAAAAAATTCACTTCCATTGGATGTGAGGCTTTCCCCCCTAAAAATATGTTCTAGCTGGGTATCGAGTGAGCTGGCCATTTTTCCCCTGGCCTGAGGAAGGGAAGAGAAGGTACCAGCTCCTCCCTTTGCTGTACAGCTTATTGGAGGACAGCTTGGTCTCCTTGCCTCACCCCCCACCAGTTTGAGGAAGAGTAGATAGAGGTAGCTCAACTGCAAGTTCATTGGCTTGAGGGGGAGAGGGGTAAGGAGAAACACTAGTGTGTGGTTCTGGGGGAATAGTTCAGATGAACTATTGAGGAATATCTGTGATTTTTACCAAAACTTGCTGTGCCTTGTCCACTGGTTAAAACAAAACCAACCAAACAAAAAAACCAACCAACTGAATTAGGCCTTGTCTATATGAGAAAGTTATACTTGTTTAACTTAAATCTATTTTTAAACCAATTCAGTTAAACCAGTATAAACCACTGTGTAAATGTTTATTTTGGTTTAAGAGTTGGCCTACTTAGGCTGTGTCTACGCTATCAATTATGTTGGTGTAACTTATGTCACTCAGAGGTGTGAATAAAGCCATCCCTCTGAGCGACACAAGTTACACTGACCTAAGCACTGGTGAGGACAGCGCTATGTCGGTGGAGCTTCTCCCACTGACCTAGCTACTACTGCTCGTTGGGGGTGGATTAATTAAGTCGTGGAGAGCTCTCTCCCAATGGCTTAGTGCGGCTACTCTAGAGAGCTCACAGCGGTGCAGCTGCATCGGTACAGCTGAACCGCTGTAAGCTCTCTAGTGTAGCCATAGCCTTAGGTTTAGCTTAAACCGACTCTTAACTGACTTCAGCTAAACTGAAATAACTCAGGTTTCAACCAAAATAAGAGTGTCCACACAGCCTTTTGCACCAGTTTAACAAAATCAGACCTTTAGTCAAAGTGGTGCAACTTTCTTGTGCAGACAAGGCCTTACTGTGTTGAACTCATTTACCTATAGGGGAGGAAAAAAGGAAGGTACAACAGCAAAATTTTTGTTGTACCCCTGTGAAAATTATTGTAATATAACACTTCCAAAATACTACTAACTAAGGATCTCTGTGTCTTACCAAACACTGAAGTTACTGGAAAACATCACTGTGAAGTTTGGAAGGTAAATATTCCCATTTCACAGGTGGGTTACTTGTCCAAGGTGACAGATCTGGGAATTAGAACCCAGGAGTCCTGTGCTCTCCCCTATGCTTGTCTAACAAGTCCTGCTTTGTTTGTTTGAATGCAGAAAAGCTGGCTGACCGTAAATTGAATGTGGCAGAAGTGACACAGTCTGAAATTGGTCAGAAGCAAAAGCTGCAGACAGTTCTGGAAGCTGTCCATGATTTACTCCGACCCCATGGCTGGACAATCAAGTGGAATGTCGACTGTAAGTGCCATGTGCAAAAAAGTCTGCTTTGAAGTGAGACTGTGTAATGTTCATGAATGCAGAGGAAATGATTTTCTGCTGCCCATTTCAGAAATGCAGCATCCATCCTGGTAACCAATAACTTGATCACATATTCTGTGCTGCTGTGTTTTTACAGACTACTAATAGTAATGTATATGTGTAGGCCATATACATAGCATGAGAAGGTTGCGGTTATACCATGTACCTTCCTATCTCTATAGTCCTGGTTCGAACTCCTTCAGATGAGGAGGGTTATGTCATAATTGGGCTTCTTGAAGTGTGTCATTTCTTTAAGCATGTATTATCATTAAAACATTGTTTTGCTGAATCTCTATAGATCTGAGAAACTTGTTAGCCTCTCAAGATAGAGAGTTAAGAGCTTGGACCCATTCATTCATTCTAGGATGTCCAGTTTAGAGACCAAAACAACGAGGAGTCCTTGTGGCACCTTAGAGACTAACAAATTTATTTGGGCATAAGCTTTTGTGAGCTAAAACCCACTTCATCAGATGCATGGAGTGGAAAATACAGTAGAGAGGTATAAATACACAGCATATGAAAAGATGCAAAAACTAATTTTTCCCCCTGCTGATACTCACACCTTCTTGTCAACTGTTTGAAATGGGCCACCTTGATTACATTGAACTCATTAGCACTACAAAAGTTATTTTTTCCTCTCTTCTTGTCAACTGTTTAGAATAGCCCACTTCTACTTTAATTGAATTGGCTCGTTAGCACTGACCCCTCCACTTGGTAAGGCAGCTCCCATCTTTTCATACGCTGTGTATTTATACCTCTCTACTGTATTTTCCACTCCATGCATCTGATGAAGTGGGTTTTAGCCCATGAAAGCTTATGCCCAAATAAATTTGTTAGTCTCTAAGGTGCCACAAGGACTCCTTGTTGTTTTTGCTGATACAGACTAACACGGCTACCACTCTGAAACCTGTTTAGAGATACTATTTCTGATGGAGTAAGCAGAAAGAACATCCCTTTAAAGTGTGGCCCTTTATCTACAAAAGAATTTGTGATGTGTTTCCACACAGGGAGTGAACCATCTTAATGTGGCTTATAAACAGGAGCACCTTAGCCTGTGTAATTTTGCTATAGATGTATTCAGGGTGGGCATTCTCAAGTGTAGATCTGATTTAATACAGTTGAGCATATCTGAACTTGCTCGAGGAGATGTGCTAATTCACTTTAATAGCCAATGCAATTCTGTACTTCTGTGGTGACTTTTATGAATATGCACTACTTTGTTGATAGACTCAGCTGTAGTTCTGAGGCTGTGCATACACCTAAACTACTACTGTACACGGTTCGTACATGTAATATGCTCCCTCAGGTCCTTTACTCCTCCCTGAGGAGAGGGATGATCTGGGCACTGGTCTGGTTTCAACACCTGGCTCTACTTTTGACTTGTTTTGTGACTTTGGTCAATCAGTTCCCCTCTGTTACCATATCTGTAAAGTGGGGATAATATTTATCCAGTGGACACAGGTGAATTGAATTCTTATTGTTTGTAAAATTGTTTTGAGATCATTATGTGAAAGGCCTAAAGTGTTGCCTTGCTAACCAATAAAGTTTTTCAACCTTTTTTTCCACCCCCTAAAGGCTGGTTGTTTAAAATCTGTTTTCGACTTGTGTTTTTTACTTCAGCAATCCATGGCAAGAATCTAATTTCCATTCTCCACCTTCTGGTAGCTTTGGCCATGCATTTCCGGGCTCCCATCCGACTTCCTGAGCACGTTTCTGTGCAAGTGGTAGTTGTAAGGGTAAGTATGAACTCCCAAGTATAGTTGTGTCATAATGGCTGCCATCCATCACCCCGATCACTCAGTTTATATGCTGCAACCTCCCCCCCCAGCCCCATCTTTGTCTTAGTTATTTAGCTAAGACCTCCCCTGTGGTATTCAGGAGGCCAGAGTGGATGATCACAGTGTTCCCTTCTGGCCTCAGAATCTATGAATCTTACAATCTTTTATGATGTGTTCACAAGGTACCTAGAACAATACATCCCTAATAATGGTCGGGGCCTCCAGTTGCTACGGTCATACAAAAAAATTAGTAGTGTATAATGGAATTTGCATGTCAGAGAGCTCCATTTGTTGGCTTTTTACTAAAGGTAAATTATGCTCATTCACAGCTCTGTTCCTCTGTTTGCTCTGCTCAATTAGAGAGATGGGGTTAGACCCTGACTTCTAATCTCCTGCTCTAGACATTGTAACAGTCCTTTCTGTCTTTGCTGCCTGGTCCTGGCTTTTTTGCCCATTTCTCGTGGTCTACAAAGAGCATTTTGCTGCTGCAGGGCATTCTCACTCTTGTTTTTTGTCTCAGTTTCCATCATAACTCATTCACTCTTCACCTGGGCCATGTGGTTCTCTCTGGCCGATGAAGCTGCAAAAGCCCCAAAATGGGACCTGAACCCAGGTTTCCTGAACAACTACTGTCCTACCAATCCAAGACTACTTCTGGCTGGCTGCTTTCTCATGTCCTGCTTTAAATGTTCAGTGTGATGGTCCATGCAGTTGTAACGTATGCACAGCTGACAGCATTGACCGTGGATTTGGCAGGTAGCAGTGTGAGGTCACCCCTGCTGTAGTAGGATTCATTTCAGGAGTACAATCTTAGATTGAGCGGAGCTAGCATGATTCTGCACACTCCCCGCTGCAGTGTAGACCTACCTTGGAGGGACAAGAGGGATGTGTGTATGTACGTGTGTATCTATGTATGTCACTTTGCTGAGAAACTTCTTTATATTTACTATCCTGCTGCTACTATCCTGTAGTATTTTAAAATACAGTATACTATCCTGTATTTTAAGAGTTTGAGTGAGGTGTAAAATATTTGTAGTTGAACTTGTACGTGAGTCAGTCTTAAGGAAATATATACCAGTTCAATAACATGTGTCAGTTTTTAAAGCATGTGTCAGCATTGATAACATTTTAAATAATACATAATAATAATAATAATGTATTGTCTGCATTGTATCGCCTAGAGGCCCCAGTCACAATCAGGGCCCCATTAGACGAGGTGCTGTAGAAATAGGGTAATAGATGGCCCCTCCCCTGATCCTGCAAACACTTTTATATGCATTCAAGGGGATCTATCAACATCATGGAAAGTGATTGGAGTATGTAACCATCTGCAGAATTTGACCTTCATTTAAGAAAAGATGCGAGAAGTGACAGTCAGTGGGACTTAAACTCTTAAATCGCTTAGGCACTTCTGACATTTTTACCCCTTAGAAAAGTCTTACCTTGAATTAGTTCAGCTGATGCAAACCCCTAATGTAGACTCAGTTAAACTGGTTTAACCCTTGCTTAAAATTGGCTTAGCTTAGTTTCGTAATTTACCAACATAAGCCTTATTTGTTTGAGGCCTTTTCTACATGACAAACGCTTTGCCGGTAAAGCAGTACCAGCAGAGCCCCCTAGTGTAGACACATCTTACAGCAACAGAAGGAATTTTTCTGTTGGCATAGTAACACCACCTCCCCAGATCATATTAGCTATATCAACAGAAGAGGGCTTCTGCTGACATAGCTGTATCTACACTGGGGGATTAGTTGGCATAGCTATAAGTGGCTAGAGGATGTTTGGGGTTTTTTTTGTTTTTTGTTTTCACACCCCAACCAATTTAGGTATGCTAACAGAACTTTGTAGTTTAGACCTGGCCTAAGTATGTCCACTTTGGAATTTTGCATGGGTTAACTAAATCAGCTTTAAATTGATTTAGGCCAGGTCTCCTTGACAGATTTTTTTTTTTTTTGGTCAGAATAGCAATGTTGGTCAGAGATGTGAAAAAAACCACACCTCCTAGCCAACATAGCTATGCTGGCACAACCCCTGATGTTGACAGAAGAAGGCTTCTGTCAACATAGCTAATGTCCTTTGGGGAGGTGGTGTTACTAAGCTGGCCCAAAAATGCCTTCTGTCAGCATAAGCTGTGTCTTCCTTAGGGGACTCTGCCAATATAGATATACTGGGAAAGTATTTGTGGTGTAGACAAGGTCTCACTTAAACTGGCTCGCCATTTCCAATATAGAAAAGTCCTAACAAACAATAGGAGGGAGAAATGGCAGGAAGGGTGAGGTTAGCAGTGATAAGATGATGAGGTTACATAGATCGGGTTAATTCACAACTTGATGATTTGGTTTCATTTAATTATTACTTTTTTAACCTCTGCCTGCTCTGTTTCCATAGTGGTGTTAATTTAATAACCTGCCAGTTTCTACTTTTAAAAAAATCCTATATGTATTTCCAGTGTTTGTTTTTTGTTTTGTTTTTAAATTCTGCTGTAAGTTAGCTTCTTTTCTTTTCTTTTTTCTTTTCTTTATTACTACATTTGCTGTTTTTTTTTAATGGTGTGGGTTTTTTTTTTTTCAGTTTTAAAAAAAAAAAAAAAAAATCTAAATAATTCCAGCCATAGTGTTTGGACTTCTGTGGGTAAATGTAGTCATTGGTGCCTGGTGTCTTAGGGATGTGGGATCCCTTATAGAAGTGTTTTGCCTTGTTTAAGGCTAAAAGTATGAGTGGATTGGATTAGAGTAGAATTCCTGGCATTTACACGGCTGGTTCAGAGGTCTGCAAGGTAAACCTGCAGTAGCTTCCCTAGGGAGAGAACATGGTCAATTGTATAACGCATGGGACTAGGAGTCAGGAAACTGGATTCGGTTCCTGGCTTTTGCTATGTGACTTTGGGCAGGTCACCTAGGGCCTGATTATTTGTTTTCTGAGTTGCTGAGCACTCACAGCTACAACTGAGGTCAGTGCCTCTGGAAAATCCTGCCTTAACTTCCTTATTTCTCAATGTCCCCAGCTTTTAGATGGGGATAATATATGCACGTTGATGAAGCACTTTGATCTATGGGTGAAAACTCTACAATAGTGCGAATTATTAACAACAAATAACCTGGTAGCCACTCAGTGATCTAATAGGTCTTTTTCTTCTCTGGTTTCTATGAGCCTGCTCAATAAAATAAAACAAATTTACAATAACACCATGCTGCAGGTGAGAGCAAGTAGTCTATGCAGGTCCTGAAAGATGTAATGCCCTTTCTGCCGTTTCTTTAAAACTTTGATTTGGATTTTAGGGGAGAGGCTAATGCTTTCCCATGCTGTCTGGATTCAGTTATTCTGTTAAAGGTGGGGACATGTAGGAACTGGAAAACCTGTGCAATTTGATCTGGGTTTATACCTCGTAGACTTTTGAGTGCATGCTGCACAGTATACACAGAATGCAACTTTATGTTTAAAACAGGTCTTCCTGCTTTCTCTCTCTTTGCAGGAAGAACTATAATCTCTTACCACACATAGCAAGAAATGTATTTCACATACCAGAGAGATTAGTACAGCATAAATGTACACTTGCTACTTAATAACTGTATTGTGACAGATTCCACAAGATGGCAGTGTGTCTAACTTCAGGGTGGATTGTTGCAAAATCAGTATGTATTGCCTCTTGAAATTGACCAGTGGTATTTTATTTTATTTCTTTTTTAAATGCTTTGCCTATGAAATATAAACTGTTTTTAGCATGACAATCTGACTTTTGCAGTTACTCATGAAGCCTTGAGCTCAAGTTAACTTGTTGTTTTGTATGACCCTATAAGTGGCTGCCTCGGATACTGAGTTAGCAGGGCTAAGGCTGCATTGCTAACAGCTTTAGAATTTGAGTTGTTCAGCACTCAACCCCCGTCCCCCCCATCAAAAAAGAGGAAACCCTGGATGTACTTGCCTAAAGCAGAAAACTGAAAATCCTGAGGGTTTGCTCCCAGCTGACTTCCCCCTCCTGAGTTTTAACTTTCATTTGAAAGATAAATTCACATCAGTTAATTTTTATAATAGAGCACTATTTTAAATCAGGAGAAGATAGAAAGACTTATTCATAAATCATCATAACGACAGTGCTTAAGTCCACTGTGCATAGTTTCTGTGGGATTATATTCAAGGCTTACCTAGAGAGTCCATCTCTCTCCTAGTCCACTTAATGTCACAAATGTGCAGCACATCTGGCCTCAGTGCTACTAAAAGATTTTTGGGGTATCACTGAAATAATCCTCCAACAGCTGGAGTCCCAAGTCAAAGCCCGGAGATGAGGAACGTATGTGGTGTTCATGGAAAAATAAGTCTATTCAGTGACTGCTGTGTAAAGGGTCAGGACCAAACCTTGATCACTTGTGCCTGGGCAGGACAGGTCCATGGGACTAGGTTCCAAGACTGCTGTAGGACCAGCATGCTCAGCTCCTAAAAATCAGCACTTTTCCCTCTAGTAACTGTTTCCAGCCAACCCAGGAGCAGGATTCACTTCTGTTCTTCTTCCTTTTTCACATTTAAGACCCATTATTCACCAGCTTTACTTTCTGAATTCATTCACTCACAGCTATTGCTTCCTGCCTCTGGGCTGTAAAGTGGTTGGTGGCTGCAGAAGCCCATCTAGGAAGCAGAGCAGAGGAACAATGGGCTGGAAACAAGTCAGCAGTTGCTTAGCACTCAGTGTTGGCACTCACTCAGAATTCCTTATTTGTCCATCCCTGTGGTCATCCCATCTTACATTATCAGACCATCCAGGCAGTAATCCTTTAGCTGCCTGATGGGTGCAGAATCGGATGTATTCATGAAGTGGATTTGATGTGTTCTTAAGACACAATGAGACAGATGCCCTCACTATAGCACAGGGCTAGGCCCTAGAGTGGAAACGTGACA
Source organism: Natator depressus (assembly GCF_965152275.1). Taxonomy (NCBI): domain Eukaryota; kingdom Metazoa; phylum Chordata; order Testudines; family Cheloniidae; genus Natator; species Natator depressus. The sequence continues at coordinate 226,119,380 of NC_134234.1, read as the reverse complement.
GCAAAATAGCAAGCGATAACGGCTGCTTCCAACATTGCTCTAGGCCAGGCTTGCTGGTTCACTAGAAACAGCAAAACTGTTCTTGTTTTGTGAAGAAGGGGTGGCAGGAAGGAATTCCTGCAATGGTTCTTGGGTTAAACAAAATGCTTCAGAGAGGGGTGCCTCTTTTTGGTGCTTTCCTCGATAACAACCATTTCTTGTTGATGTTTGTGGTTCAACTGTCAAGAATGAATGAGAGGGCGTGGGAGGAATAGGAGGGTTTCATGCCTGGGGGTGGTTTGCCTTGGATACCAGAACTAGAGCTAGTTCTGAAGCAGCAATCCGAGTTAACCGAGTCATAAGTCTATTTGACAAGACTTGCTTGGGAGTCAGCTGCTGGGATCTGAGCTCTTTAAGACAGCATCTAAAGCAGTGAGAGAAAGAAGAGGAAAAAAATTCTCTTCCTTCAGAGGGGAAATGATATATCCCTGAATTTTGTAGGGTACCTATGTAGTCTGTGGAAGGGCAAGTTATGAATGTAAGTAAGCAAGTAAAAACACTGGCTCTGCACTGAGTTAGAAAACTACCATACAGGAGGACCCAATTACAGCAATGAAGTGTGTCCCCAAGGCTCCAGCATGGCGCAGGGACATGCTTAAAGCTCAGCTTAGTCTTGTCTACAGTATAAAGGCCATGTTTGATCAGAGTCTGGGGAAACCTGTTTTGTAACTGGGTCTCACCATGTACTAGCTCTCTGTAGGGCAGAGCAGATCTTAGTCCTGCATAAAATCATCCTGAAAAGTCCAGTAAAAGGGAAATAACTTCCATTATAAAATAGTCAGTCTTCCCCTGCTACAATTCCTTGGTGAATTTGTTACTCCTGAAAGAGAGCGACTGACTCAACCACATTTGGATTCCTGTGCTGGGCAAGCTTCCCTCACACACTGATAGCTCTGCCAGTGCTCCTCAACCCTGACCTCTGGTAACAACCCTTGTTATCCCAGCCCTAGACCGCTCTGGGGTCTGCCAATTCATTTAAACCATTCTTTGATGTTTGTGTCATGAGCAAATATCCACAGGGGACTTCAGATGGGATTGACAAACTCTCTCTCTAATTTGTGATCCAGGCAGAATTTAGACTCCTGTCTCCTGAGGAGACTTGCTTGTGAATTTATAGGCTGCAGATATGTGTCCTAAGCATTAATTTGGCTGTCAGTCTGATAAATGCCACTGTGCTAAATCGTAACCCCCTGTGTCAATTGCCTTGCCCCATCTCTACAGAAACTTAATTTTAAAAGCTAGATAAAATTTGTGCACTCCTTTGGGACGCTAATGGGAGAGGAATGCTGCAGAACTCTTACGAACTCCTCCATTACAGTTCCAGTTTCTGACTTCTATATCTTGGTTTCCAGAAACGGGAAGGCCTTCTCCAGACGGCTCACATTACAGAGGAACTCACAACCACAACAGAGTAAGCAGGAAATCCTTATCCATCTGACAGAGGGGAGTGTGTGTGTGTGTGTGAGAGAGAGAGAGTGAGTGTAGGGGGTACGTATGGTGTATCGTTACTCAAAATGAAAGAGCATAAAAAATTCTGTTTACCAGATTAACCGACTCCGTGAAACCCTTAATGCACAACTTTTTTCATGCAGAAGCCACTTTATCACTGGAAATACATTGCAAAGGAAAAATATTTCTCCTTAACAAGCCTGTGTGCCAAAAGATTTTAGCTTTATCCTAATATATCACTGATGATCTTTGCACAACAATTTTTTGCTGTCTCCCTTACCCCCTCTGTGTATAATCCATTTCTGTCCATCCTTATCACACCACACTGTTAAAGGAGCAGTGTAGGGAATTTGGGGAGGGTCAGCAAGATGCTTCCTTGGGACACCTCCTCAAAATGAACTAACTGCTTTCATACAAAAATTGAGTGTGGGAAGGATCTGTAAGGTTTCCCCATCCTTGTGCTGCACAGTGGGAGCCCAGCAGCATACTCCTTTTAATCTTTGCAGCTGGTCTACGTCACTTGCTGTTTTTACAGTTCTCCCAAAGGGAAAGGGATAGAAATGCACTTCGGCTAAAAAATGAAAGCTCAGACTCTCCATCATGGGGCCTAAAGGCAGTGTTAACAAGGGGCTTACATGAGCCCTCTCCAGCTCATCAGTGTCTAGGCTCCCTGTAGGGATGTCTCAACCTTTTATCATTTTGTAGCTAAGTGGAGTACCAGGTGGTTTGCTCCGTGGGCGTCCTTTTGGATGAAACCTTCAGAAATGAGGGCGCAGCTTTTCTGTGTAGACATTAAAGCTCTCGTGGCCCTTTTAAGGGGAATGGAGGTTTACCATGGTGTCTTTGGCCGAAACTACTTTCCTTCCTCCAGCTTGTGCAGTGTGCTTGGCAGACCTCTTTCTCGGAGGTGGCTGCAGTTCAGTGGTGCTGGATGTAGTTTGTAAAGTGTTTTGTTTTAGGGGGAAAGGTGCTACTGTGTGTTTGGTGTGTAATTAAGTGTGTATTTTTATATGGTGTAGATCTAAATAAATGAGACACCTAAGTGCTCTGACACAAGTTAGAAATACAACCCCCCCCCCCCCCCCCCCCGCCACAACATAACCCCATAACAGCCAACAAAACTAAACCCTGGACAGAACTCTCACAAAACTCTTCTGTACGTATAGATAGGCCAGATTCTCAGTTTATGTAAATCTGCATAGCTCCATTGACTTCACCAGCTGAGGACTTGGTTCATGTGTAGTATGTGCCTGTTATTTCCATAACATACAAATATGCATACCATATATAAGCTATATATATAAATATTCTTTTTCTCTAAATAAAACTGTGATATACCTAACCATAGCAATGCTTATTCTGAACTGTGTAATGTAATCTATTATCTATATGTATACAGGGATTTGGTATCTAATAATATAAATTGATATATTTATTCATTCACTCTTAGACTTGGAAAAGTAATAATTACGCTTCATCAGTGGAGTTACACCCGGGATACATTTGGCCCATTCTCTTCCTCCAGCATGTTGGCTCTGATTCTGTTGGGTGCTGAGACTTGTAGCTCAGTGGGGGTTGAGGGTCCTTAGCACCGCACAGGATCAGGCCCATTAAGGCCAGGCTCTTTTCATTGATGGTAATGATTCATGAACTAAATGAATATTTTCTCATGTTCTCACTTGCAGGATGATGATGGGAAGATTTGGTAAGTAACACATGAACCTTTGAAAGTTGCCCCTTCAAACACATTGACAAAGCGTCTGTGTTTCTTACAAGTGTGTCTTGGGTAGTCCAGGGCCGTGGAGCAGGCAATTGCACAGGGCAGGAGCACATGGCTGGGACAGCTCTGTTACTGGCTGTGGGGAGTACTGCCTGAAGCACCAGGGAGGAGTGGGGACTGGAGCACAAGGAACAGCTACCAAAAGAGCCAGAACTACTTCTTCGAGTGATGTCCCCATCGGCGCTCCACTGTAGGTGCGGCAGCGCCTTTGCGTCAGAGATCTTCAATAGCAGTGCCCATCAGACCGCACATGTGCACCTCTCCTCCCCCGCACTGTGTGGTCTGACCGCCCTCGGTTCCTTCTCTACTGCCTGTGGTCTGGTATGGAACAGTTAGCAGAGCCCACTTGGTTATTTAGATAGTCTCTTACCTGTTTTTCCTTCTCGTAGTTAGCTAGCTTCTTCATTTTCTTTTCTTCTCCTTTATCCTTTAAAAAAAAAAAAAGTAATTTTTTTTTGTTTTCCCTAATTCCCGTCAGGGATGCTACTCCCTCGCCCTTATGCCTGGCTCCTCTGGGTTTAAGCGGGGCGGGTTTCTCTATAACGGACAGCCATGCACAGTGTATCCGTTGCCTGGGAGAGGGACGTTTCCCAGAAGTGTTCCCACTCCTCCTGGAAAAGTCCCTGCAACCAGTGTCGGACCCTGGTTCTTACTGCTCACTGGAGAGACCCTCATGCTCAGCAAGGTTGTCAGCTGACCCTCACTCCCCTTGTCCGAGGAACACCATTATAAATGCTGGCGGCAAAGCAGGGTTTGGGGTGGAGGCTGACAGCTCGCGGCCCCCCATGTAATAACCTCCCGACCCCCTGAGGGGTCCCAACCCCCAGTTTTGAGAACCTCCGTACTAAAGCCGTGGCTCTAGAAAGCTCTCTGGCGCCATCTGCTGAGTCTTTTCCATATCACACCTCAGCCCTGTGCTCAACACAGGCACTGACCAGAGATCACCCTCAGGAATTCACACAGCTGTCAGGCCTCACTGTAGCTGACACTGCAGATACTCCACTCCTCAGACAGGAGGTGTCCCAGATCTCACCCACTTCTCAGTCAACACGCTCTTCGTGCTCTCCCACACGGACAGCATCTCCTTTCCTTAGTGATGTCGAGGAGGATGTGGGTGATTATCAAGACTCTCTTGCCCCATCAACATCAGGGCAATTAACATCAACTTACCAGCCTTACCCTGCCGCAATTAGGGCACCCAGCCTTTTCAGGGGCCCCCATGGATGCAACCATATATTCCCTTTCCCTCTAATTGGCCATATTGGGACCCCCATGGCACAATTGGTAATCCCGCACCGCTGCAAACACGCCGACCTCCATCCATCCATCTCCTCTTCAACAATCTCTCAACCTCCAGAAACACAGCCTCCACAATACCACCACTGGAGGAGGAACTGGAAGGAGAGCAGGATGAGGAGGTACCTCTGGTCCTGCCGTTTTCTTCATCTTCACCTGATGAAGCCATCATGCCACCACCTCCCACAGCAGCTGATGATTTTCGTCACTTTCAGGAGTTGTTTTGTGGAGTGGCTGACTCCCTAAACATCCCACTTGAGGAGTCATGGAACAACAACGTGAACCGATTGATGTACTCCATACTCGACAACAAAAATTGCCCTACCTATTAAAGGTGCGCTATTTGAACCTACAAACCTTTTGCAGACTCCAGCTTCTATCCCCCCCTACATGCAAATGGGCAGATAGGAAATATTATGAACCTGCAAAAAATGTGGAGTTATTGCCCCGAATTCCCTCGTGGTGAATGCGGTGCAAAAGAATGGCCATCAATGCCAATCCCGATCTGGTCATCCTGACTGAGACTGGAAACATTTAGATCTCTTGGGCAGAAAATGCTATTCATCTGCTACTCTCCAGTTTCGAATTTCCAACTACAAGGCCCTTATGGCCAAATATCATTATAAAGTTTATTCTAAGCTGGAGGAACTTTGCCAGGATCTGCCAGGGGAAAAAAGGGAACAATTCCTGCACTTCATTTCGGAAGGTCATGACCCCACAGGCCTCCCTGGAGTCAGCTGATACAACTGCCCATCCATTGCTACTGCAGTAGTAATGCGACATGCATCATGGTTGTACCTTTCAGGATTCCCTAAGGAGGTGCAAAATACAGTCGAGGATCTCCCGTTTGAGGGACAAAAACTCTTTTTTCTGAGCGCACGGACAACTCCTTACACTCATTGAAAGATCCCGAGCCACTCCAAAATACCTCAGTGTATATACACACCACAGCCACAACAAAGTTCAGGAAAAGATCAGCTCCCTCCACAGTCTTGCCCTCAGCCATACTACCCACAATGGCAGTTTGACAACCAACGCTATAGTCACCGACCTCCCAACAGGCACAAACAATTGCCTGCACGAGGGACATTGTCCCAAACACCCTCTAATAAGCAGGAAATTTGAAGGTGTGGTTGAGGTCCAGAGAACCTCCTGCCTGCTCCAGTTGCCCCTACCATCTGTACCGCCATCTACACACCAACAGTTTGGCAACCGCCTAGCTCCATTTTTACCATCTTGGATGCACATTACCTGGGACAGATGGGTCCTGGAAATAGTAAAGGAGGGTTACTCCATCCCCTTCCTAGCTATACCATCCCACCAACTCCCCTCCCCCTTCAAGGACCCCTCTCACAAGCCCATTCTGGAGTGGGAGGTGAGACTACATCTTCAACTGGGAGCCACAGAACTGGTCCCTCTACAACACAGAGGTTGCGGTTTCTACTCTCACAACTTCCTGGTACAAAAGAAGTCTGGTGTTTGGCACCCCATCCTAGACCTTCTCAATCTCAACAAGTTTGTCAAACTACAACATTTCAAGATGATCATCCTAGCACTGGAACAGGGGGATTGGTTCACCGTCTTCAACCTACAGGACACGTACTTTCATATTGCAGTACACCCTGCTCACAGACATTTCTTACAATTCATTGTCGGCCACGGTCACTACCAGTACAGGGTACTACCCTTCAGACTATCCACAGCTTTTGACTTTTTTCCAAAGTACTCGCAGTGGTCATGGCCTTCCTCTGCAAACAAGGCATCACCATTTCCCAGTATCTAGATGATGGCCTTCTCAAAGCGCCATCTGAGACCGAAGCACTCCGAGCAGTCCACACTACAATGACCCTCTTTACAAAACTGGGCCTCCTTATCAATTTTGAAAAGTCCACACTAACCCCAGTGCAAACGCTGGAATTCATTGGTGCTCTATTCGATGCCAAGTGGGCAAGAGTGTTTTTACCACCTCACAGGTTCACAGCAATAACACAACTAGTTTCAACCACCCGAGCATGCCCCCAAATCCCAGCACTTACATGCCTCCCACTTGTGGGACATGTGGCTGCTGCTACGTTTGTGGTCAAACACACGAGGCTGCGTGTGCGGGGTGTCTTCAGGGCTGGCTTCATACAGTATATCTTACTCAGAAGCACAGCATGCAAAAACTCCTGTCCATGCCAACCCAGGTCAAGGACTTACTGCTGTGGTAGATGTGCCCGACAACGTCTGTGCCAGGGTCCCTTTTCTTCAACCTCCGTGATACTTACCGTAATTGCAGCCAGGTGCACTCTAACAGCCAATCCGTGCTGTTTGAGCTGAAGGAGGTAGTTCAATCTGAGAGGTAATGGAGCACAGGCAGCATCGACCTGTCTGTCGGCACACCGAAGTTGGAACCGGTTCCATGTCTAATAGAATCGCACCTGCTATTTATCACGATATGTTTTACTGAATCTGAACAGGTTATTTCTGTATCATACTGTGATACTTACCACTGATGCCTCCCTCCTTGGCTGGGGAGTGAATGTATGCAAGCACACTATACAGGGCTGATGGATGCCCACTGAGTTCACCTTACCAATCAGCATCCTGGAACTGAGGACGGTCCACAATGCCTGCCAACATTTCCTACCACTCCTCAGAAACCGGACTGTTCGAGTAATGACGGACAACCTCGCTTGCATGTATTACATCAACAGGCAAGGAGGTGGCAGGTCCCATTCCCTATGCTCAGAAGCAATTAAGCTATGGAATTGGTGTATCCATAACATCTCCATCTCTTCTGCGTATCTCCCTGGACATCAAAATATGACAGTGGATATGCTGAGCAGAACCTTCTCGCACAAGCATGAATGGCAGCTCGTCATGAGAGCACTCCGACCCATCTTCTGTTGATGGGGTCATCTCACCATAGACCTTTTCACCACTCACGAGAACACCCACTGTCCTCAATTTTGTTCCAGAGCAGGCCTGGGACGTGATTCGCTGAGGGATGCATACCTTATGAACTGGAATGTGCCACTTCTGTATGCCTTCCCTCCCTTTCCCCTCCTGTTCCGAGTCTTATGCAAGATACAGGAAGATCAAGCTCTGGTTATACTAATAGCACCAACATGGCCATGACAAGTCTGGTACACGTACCTGCTTCACATGACACTCTCTCGGCCTATAAACCTTCCCCCAGCATCGTGGCTCCTCTCTCAGGACAGGGGATGCATTCACCATCCTAATTCGCGGATGCTCCTCCTGAAAGCTTGGTCCTTTGTGGCTCTGGGATTCAGAAATAACCTGTGCAGATTCAGTAAAACATATCATGATAAATAGCAGGTGCGATTCTACTGGACGTACCTATTCCCACACGTGGAACCAGTTCCAACTTCGGCGTGCCGACAGACAGGTCGATGCTGCCTGAGCTCCGTTACCTCTCAGATTGGACTACCTCCTTCAGCTCAAACAGCACGGATTGGCTGTTAGTTCTCTTAGAGTGCACCTGGCTGCAATTACCACATTCCACTGCTCTGTCGAGGGATATTCAGGATTTGCACATCCCCTTGTCAAACATTTTCTTAAGGGTGTTCGAAACCTATACCCTAACATACATCCCCCCACTCTGGGACCCCAGCCTAATGGCAACCTGCTCGCTCCTTCATCTAAGCACTGTGTGAGACCAAGAAAAAAGGAGTGTTGGGTTCGAGTTGGGTAACCTCTTTGGGGCCTGTGGATCTGGAGCCGCTGGAGAAGGCACAGTCTCTGTTCATACAGAAGGAAAATGACTTTCATTGACTTCAGCGTGAATACAACCTTCATCAAATGCAGTGGATTTACCATTACAATACCAACAGAAGTAATGCACTCATATTTAATTAGTTTAAATCAATTTAGATGAGATTAATTAGTGAGTGCGCAGACCTGTTGAAGTGTAAATCGCTATGGAAGTGCTAAATGCTTATTCTTTACGTTGAATACTGGGGTGGAGGATGGGGGGAAATCAGGTCTGCGTTCAGGCCTTAATTCAGCAAGGCACTTACTTGCATGACTCAGGGCTGGTCTATGCTGGCACTTTACAGCACTGAAACTTTCTCACCCAGGGGTGTGAAAAAACACCCCCCCAAGCGCTGTAAGTTTCAGGGCTGTAAAGCGCCAGTGTAGACAGTGCCCCGGCGCTGGGAGCTGCGCCCCTCGTGGACTACACAAGCCATGACTACACAAGGCACGTTAATGCTCTGCCGCGGCAGCACTTTAGTGTTGCTAGTGAAGACGTGCCCCAACTTCAAGCCTGTGAGTAGCTTCATTTAAGTCAATGGTACTCCTAGCATGCTTAAAGTTAAGCTTGCGAGTAAGTACCTAGCTGAATCAGGGCCTGATTGCTGTATCACTCAGCAACGGGCATACACAATTCCTGAAGAACACAAACATCAAGTAATATTCAATGACCATTTGATATAGAGAAAAATAGGCCATAGGGCAACTTTTCTTTCTGTTTGTAATGGATGTTTTTTGTTTTAATGTGTCTGTTTTCTGTATTGAATGTGAAATGCAGTAGGGAAATCCCCCTATTTAAGACACCATTTTCAACTACTCCCAAGATTCCCAATTCAGTTTGCTCTGACCTTTAGACACCTATATTGGCTGACTGATTTTTGTTTGAATCTCCATTGTGTGTTTCCTAAGACAAGGAACAAAGAAAATTAACATACATAACTTGCTTCCACATCTGACTGTTACGGCAGAATTGATTTTTCTAACATTGCTTTCATCTCTTTGTGAATCAGAACGAGATGCCTTTGACACCCTCTTTGACCATGCACCAGATAAACTCAGCGTCGTGAAAAAGGTAAAATATTTTAAAAACGTATTTCCTACTGTAGTCAGTAGTGAATTTTTAAGCAGAAAGGGGTCCCAGAAGTCCGGAAACCTGTAGAAAATATTTGTGGTATCAGTGGAAAAAATATGCCCATCAGAATCATACAAATTTCACTCCAAAGTTACAACTGAAGTGCTTATCTTGAAGCTTTGTGGCTTGGCCCAGTATTCATTGGAGTCAGTTAAGACTCCCATAATTTCAAGTGGGTTTTGGATGATTCTTGGTGTTTGTCAGCCCTCTTCCATACAGCACTTTGAGAGAAACTACAGGTATTAATATCCAAAAGAAGCATCCAGTGTCTGATCTGAGCAATTGTCTTGTACAAGGGGTGCCCTTCCACAGCTGGAGAATCTCCCTAGTGTACTGTGGCTTTCAGAGGGGTAGATATGAGTTGTGATTCACCAATTATGGCTGCAAGAAGTTGTAATACTCACTCACTCACTCACTCAGTCTTGCTCTCTTTATTTATTTAAACTTCACTTTCATTAATGCGTCCAAAGGGATGCTCACTTACGACAGCTGGAACAGTCCCCTGGGTCTGTTCTTCTGATACAGATCACAGGCCACCCCTCTGTTCCACCTTCAACATGCCACTTTTTGGGGGCAGAGGGAAAAGGAAGAATAGCCATTAATCTGGGCCAGCTTTTGTTAATATATCCATCTGGAAGAGAACAGACAAAGATTTTGCATTATTCCATTAGCTTGTGCAAATACCAGTGTTAAACTGTTGAGCATAAAACTGAGTAACTATTTTACATAGAGATCGGAACTGAAATTTGCTTCTTTGCATTATATGATTGTTATTATTTGTATTACTAGTAGGGTTATCAATTAATCACAGTTAACTCACGTGATTAATTAAAAAAAATGAATCGTGATTAAAAAAATTAATTGCAATTAATCGCACTTAGAATACCAATTGAAATTTATTAAATATTTTTGGATGTTTTTGTACATTTTCAATATTGATTTCCGTTACAACACAGAATACAAAGTGCACAGTGCTCACTTTATATTATTATTTTTGATTGCAAATGTATGCACTGTAAAAATGATAAACAAAAGAAATAGTATTTTTCAATTCACCTCATACAAGTACTGTAGTGCAATCTCTTTAGCGTGAAAGTGTAACTTACAAATGCAGATTTCTTTTTTTTGGTTATGTAACTGCACTCAAAAACAAAACAGTGTAAAACTTTAGTGCCTACAAGTCCACTCAGTCCTACTTCTTATTCTGCCAATTGCTAAGACAAACAAGTTTGTTTACATTGACGGGAGATACTGCTGCCCGCTTCTTATTTACAATGTCACCTGAAAGTGAGAACGGGCGTTCACATGGCACTTTTATAGCTGACGTTGCAAGATGTTTGCATGCCAGATGCGCTAAAGTTTCATATGCTCCTTCATGCTTCAGCCACCATTCCAGAGGACATGCTTCCATGCTGATGATGCTCGTTTAAAAAATAATGCGTCAGTTAAATTTGTGACTATACTCCTGGGGGGGGGAGGGGGAGAAACTGTATGTCTCCTGCTCCGTTTTACCCACATTCTGCATATATTTCATGTTATAGCAGTCTCAGATGATGACCCAGTACATGTTCGTTTTAAGAATGCTTTCACAGCAGATTTGACAAAACACAAAGAAGGTACTGATGTGAGATTTCTAAAAATAGCTACAGCACTCAACCCAAGGTTTAACAATTTGAAGAGCCGTCCAAAATCTGAGAGGGATGAGGTGTGGAGCATGCTTTTAGAAGTCTTAAAAGAGCAACACTCTGATGCAGAAACTACAGAACCCAAACCACCAAAAAGGAAAATCAACCTTCTGCTGGTGGCATCTGACTAAGATGATGAAAATGAACATGTGTCAGTCAGCAGCATGGATGAATGTCCTCTGGAATGGTGGTTGAAGCATGAAGGGACATATGAATCTTTAGCATATCTGGCATGTAAATATCTTGCAATGTCAGCTACAACAGTGCCATGCGAATGCCTGATCTCACTTTCAAGTGACATTGTACACAAGAAACGGGCAGCATTATCTCCTGCAAATTGTAACCAACCTTGTTTGTCTGTGTGATTGGCTGACCAAGAAATAGGACTGAGTGGACTTGTAGGCGCTAAAATTTTACATTGTTTTATTTTTGAATGCAGGTTTTTTGTACATAATTCTACATTTGTAAGTTCAGTTTTCATGATAGAGATTGTACTACAGTACTTTTATGAGGTGAACTGAAAAATATTTTTTTATTTTTTACAGTGCAAATATTTGTAATAAAAATAAAGTGAGCACTGTACACTTTGTATTCTGTGTTTTAATTGAAATTAATATATTTGAAAATGTAGTAAACATCCAAAAATATTTAAAATAAATGGTATTCTATTGTTGTTTAACAGCACTATTAATCACGATTAATTTTTTTTAATCGCTTGACAGCTCTAATTAGTAAAGCACCTAGGAGCCCTAGTCATGGACCAGGGCAGAAGAGGTGTTTTCCAGGATTCATTTAAACTAATACGTTTAGGCTTGTAGCATGGACAAGTTTTTATTTTTCCATTCTGAAACTGCTGCTAAAGCATTTTTAAAAAGTTGATTGAATTTTAAGTGAATGCTGTCCATTTAATGACAGGTTTCAGAGTAACAGCCGTGTTAGTCTGTATTCGTAAAAAGAAAAAAGAAAAGGAGTACTTGTGGTACCTTAGAGACTAACCAGTTTATTTGAGCATGAGCTTTCGTGAGCTACAGCTCACTTCATCGGATGCATAGCATATCGTGGAAACTGCAGAAGACATTATATACACACAGAGACCATGAAACAAAACTTCCTCCCACCCCACTCTCCTGCTGGTAACAGCTTATCTAAAGTGATCATCAAGGAGGGCCAGTTCCAGCACAAATCCAGGTTTTCTCACCCTTCTCCCCCCCCCCCCCCACAGACACACATACAAACTCACTCTCCTGCTGGTAATAGCCCATCCCTCTTTGAAACATCTCTTTATAATGCGCATGATAATCAAGGTGGGTCATTGTAAGATGAGCTATTGCCAGCAGGAGAGTGAGTTTGTGTGTGTGGTTTTTGGAGGGGGGCGTGGGGGGGGGGTGAGAAAACCTGGATTAGTGCTGGAAATGACCCACCTTGATTATCATGCGCATTATAAAGAGAGGTTTCAAAGAGGGATGGGCTATTACCAGCAGGAGAGTGAGTTTGTATGTGTGTCTGTGGGGGGGGGGGTGAGAAAACCTGGATTTGTGCTGGAAATGGCCCTCCTTGATGATCACTTTAGATAAGCTGTTACCAGCAGGAGAGTGGGGTGGGAGGAAGTTTTGTTTCATGGTCTCTGTGTGTATATAATGTCTTCTGCAGTTTCCACGATATGCTATGCATCCGATGAAGTGAGCTGTAGCTCACGAAAGCTCATGCTCAAATAAACTGGTTAGTCTCTAAGGTGCCACAAGTACTCCTTTTCTTTTTTCTTTTTGTCCATTTAATATACACTTTAAAATCTGACTCCACGTCCCCTCTAAAAATATTTTAAGCTGATGACTAGATTGCTGGGATAAATATACAGTACAGTACAGTAACTCCTCGCTTAACGTTGTAGTTATGTTCCTGAAAAATGGTACTTTAAGCTAAACGATGTAAAGCGAATCCAATTTCCCCATAAGAATTAAAGTAAATAGGCGGGGTTAAGTTCCAGGGAATTTTTTTTCACCCTTTAATACTGTACACAGCGATGATGATTGTGAAGCTTGGTTGAGGTGGTGAAGTCAGAGGGTGGGATATTTCCCAGGAAATACCTTACTGCTAAATGATGAACTAGCAATTGGCTGAGCCCTCAAGGGTTAACTCTTTGTTAATGTAGCCTCATGGTCTACAAGGCAGCACGAATGGAGGGAGGGGAGACAGCATGGCAGACAGAGACAGAGAGACACACCCTGTGTGTGAGAGAGAGGTGCGCATTGCTCCTTTAAGGACGCTGACCCCACTCTAAGTACATTGCCTTTTTAAGTAGATCAGCAAGCTGAGATGGCAGCTGCTGCTAGGAATTTCCCTCTGCTGTCATGTGTCCCTCTTGCTCTGTGGAAGATGGAGTAAGCAGGGTGCAGGAGCAGGGGGGAGGGGGACACCCTGACATTAGCCCCCATCTTCCCCCGACCCTCCGCACAGCAAGCAGGAGGCTCCAGGGAGCAGCTCCAAGGCAGAGGGCAGGAGCAGCACATGGCAGTGGGGGGAGGGACAGCTGAACTGCCGGCAATTGGTAGCCTGCTGGGTGGCTGCCACATAGGGAATTTAGGGGAGAGGGGAGCTGATAGGGGGGCTGCCGGTCCACCCTGGTTCCAAGTCCCCACCAGCTAGCTGCAACAGGCTGCTCTTCCTGCAAGCAGTGGACAAAGCAGGCGGCTGCCAAATGACATTATAAGGGAGCATTGTGCAATTTTAAACGAGCATGTTCCCTGACTGATCAGCAATGTAACGTTAACTGGGACGACTTTAAGTGAGGAGTTACTGTATATATTCATGCTGCTGTTGTCCCTCTGCTGAATGGTAGCAGATGTCTAGGGCCTTGCAGATCAGCTTCCTGTTCAGATGGAAATCAGACATACAGAGCCTGGGTATATTCTTATTGTAACTTGTTTATACACACACACACCAGTTCTGGAACAGAGGGGTCACAAACAGCACACAGACCATCCCTTCATTCAAGAATCTCAGCCCAGTACCAAGGCCCAATTCCCATAGAACAATTCTGGCGCAAGAATTGGCTCTGTTTAGAGAATTAGGGCAGGCAGTGCACACTCCTGCTGCTTACCAGGGCTCCCCCAAGAACCTGCAACTGAACCAACACCACCATAGCATTTCCTCCAAGACTAAAAATGTGCTTGCATGCTAAGAAAAATAACTTGTAAGAGGTGACTCCTGCCATAATACTGTTGCAATGGAGATAGTAATTTACACTGCTGTATCACTTTAATTCTTACATTTTTTTTATTTTTGTGTACTGACAAAGAGGGTATTGTGACAATTGTTTACCAATCTTTTTAGTCTAATGCTGTATTAACCCTACCATATGGACATTGGTTCTTGTTTCTAATCTCATTAGTCCTTGTCATCTTCCTTTACAGTCTCTGATCACCTTTGTGAACAAACACCTAAATAAGCTAAACTTGGAAGTGACAGAATTAGAAACACAGGTAGGCGCTTTGTACAAGAAAATAAATCTCAAGGTGTAAATTACAAATTTAGGCCCCAGTTGTGCAAACTGTTTTGCATGTGCTTCTCTTTATACACGTGAGTAGTTCTGCTAGAGGGGTACACGTGTGTTTGCCTTATTTTGTAGGTGATCGTTATTTGCAGTAACGTTTGCCTCTGGCCGCTTCTCTTGCCCACTTATTGCACACATGACTTATAGCAGATGCAGCTGGTAATTTGTAACCTCGCCTGGCTTCAGATAACAAGGGAAGTTTTAGAATATTTAATATTTGTTTGTGTTATTGACTGTAATATATGGCTGGGTTTCAGACCAATGTTTCAAACACATCAAAGAAAACATGTGCAAAGCACTCGCTGTATTACTTAAATTATGGATGAGAGCAGGTGCCGGGCATGTCTTTTCCAACTGTGTGAATTCAGGCTGTTGATCTGAACCAGGATATCCTCAGTTGATTCAGTAATTGTTGTGGCATAGGTCTGTCTGTGTTTAACTCAGTTTAGATATTGGATATCCTTCAAAACACTATAACCCAATCAAATGTGAGTTCTGGTGACACTGGGGCATGTTGCTTTCACTCAGCTGCGAGCATATCAGAAGCTTGCATAGCTCTAACTGCTGTAATAGAAACAATTACACTGTGTGATGGAAGAGAGTTCATAAAAGATAAAGATTGCTTTAAAATGGGACTACATGGTTAACTTATTCTTTGCTGTTTGCCCAGGAGAGTAAGTGTGTGCACTGGATAGCCTAGGGAATTGGTTATGGACTACTGAGCATTTCATCTGGGTAATTGGTCTGAATCTGGCCTAGGCTGATATAGATTAAATTGATCATCCACTGATGGAAATTCTGGGGCCTTAGTGAATGGGAGGTTTCAGTCCAGTTCTGGGGCCTGGCTATCTTTATCACAAAAATGCACTTGAGCTCTCTGCTGAGATACCTGTGATTAATTGGGCTATGGAGACTTGATCCACCCTCTTGCCCCAAGAGTCTTGTATGATTGCTGTCAATGCGGTATCTGATTTATGGATACAGATCTTTGATCTCCAAGGGCTGTCAATCCAGCATCATTCACCAGTGCTGAAATGTACAAAGAATGTAAAAAATACAAGAAAATGGGCCAGGGGAGGTTAGAATAAATGGAAATATTGGTTAGATGAGACACCCTTCTATTTTAGGAATCAATCAGAATCTTGGAACTCCACCATTGCACTTACCGTGGAAGCAGTTGCTAGACTGCAGTGCAAAGTGGTCAGAATTAACAAGGATTTTTATGCTGTGGGAAGTAGGTTGAGAGGCTATCATGTCTGACAAGTTACTAGATAACACAGACTTTTGATCACTGAACTATTGCTTACCTTGGTCAGATAGTGCAGTAGTACATTAACGTGCTGGCTGGGTTTTCTGTACTACTGTCCCTAACTAGATGGAATGAGACCTGGTCAAGTGTTTTGAGAATTTCTTCCTTTAGTGGCTGGCCTACAAAGCGGATGTAGATAAAGATTTTTCAAAGGAACAAATAGCAACAAAGACCCTAACTCCTATTCATTTCCAATTGGAGGCACCTCTCTACCATTTGTGCCTTTGAAAATCTCCCCCTTAAGTCTATTGTCAGCTAATAGGAGTTTCTGCTTCTGCTAAAGTGGTAGTGCCTTATCCCATGCCACATTTATGTGGCTCTGGTTTTGGAAGTGTAGGTCTCTGTGGATTGTTGCACTGCTTTATTATTACTGTAGTGCATAAGAGCCCTAGTCATGGACCAGGACCCCATGGTTCTGGATGTTGTACAACACAGAACAAAGACCGCTCCTGCCCCAGAGAACTCTTTGCATGTTCCACCTTATCTCTGATTAAAAAGTTCAGGGGATGTCATACAGGTCATATTGGAACCAATATAGGGAATTCTGTTTGAAAGATACAGTACCTGCCAACATTTAAAAGGAATTGTATGGGTTTACAGCAGTGATACTCTACTGGTGGGTCTCTTCATAAGCTTGGTGTGGCTCTCCTCTTGGGTTGGAGCACCTCATCCCAAGTCACATGAACATACATATGGTGTAAAACAAGGAAAAGGCATGCAAAAGAGTTTTGTGTGGTCTTCTGGGTTGTCTTTTAAAGATATAGTTTCCCATTATCAATGTAGCACATAGTTACTCATAGTGAGGGTGGTGAAAACAGTGCACTCAGATGTGGGGAGACATCCCTGTGCCCCTCTGCAGCAACCTGTCTAGCCACTTAGGGCTAGGTCAATGGACTCCAAAGAAAAACCCGTTCGGCATTCGTCAGCTGAAAGGATATTGACCATGATACAGGGCCTTGATGGTTGAGTCTGGGGAGAAGAGGAACTGGCCAAGGGTCCTACTGTTTCTGACACAAGTGCAGTAAACTCCTTCCCAGTCCTGAATGGGGCAGAAAGTAGATTATTAAATGTCTGTAAACCAGCTAATGAAGTGCTGCAAGTAGAGGTAAATGGGTTGGGCCGTTTATTTTGATTTTTCTCATTGGTTGCAAAGCCTTGCATGAAACCAAATGCCTCTTGCCTGTCATCTGGGAATTTCACCAGTATCTCTCCTCAGTTTGCAGATGGCGTCTATTTGGTATTGCTCATGGGTCTGCTCGAAGACTATTTTGTTCCACTCCACAACTTTTATTTAACACCTGAAAGTTTTGATCAGAAGGTGAGTAGAAATTCCAATCTGGACTCCGCTCGCTACCATATCCCACATGCTATTTTCCATCCATTGGCTGAATTCTCTTCATGCCCAATTAAGCCAAAGTATAGCATATCCTTTCTTTCAAAGGCTGTAGCGAAGGTGCATTCGTTATAACACTTGGCAGTTCCTAGAATCTGTATTTTAAAGGTTGCCTGTGAAACAAAGGTGTAAATCCCAGTGACTTTACCAATACTTCCTGAATGACTATACTATAAACATATTTAAGAGAAGAAAAGCTAGGTCCTGCGATGTCCAGCACAGTTGTGGTCAGATGATGTTTATAAACCCAAAGGATATAAAATAATAAATAGTTTGCACTTACATAGAACTTTTACATGTTCAAATTGAATAACTTATTTAATTATTATTACAGCAATGCTTAGAGGCCACTCTGAGACCAGGGCCCCATTTTGCTAGGCAACGTATATAGTCACAAATAAGAGACAATCCCTGCCCTGAGCTACTAACAATCCAAGAAAGGCATAAGAAGGGCAAATGGTGGGAGACAGGAAGTCTTGTCCCCATTTTACAGGTGGGAAACTGAGGCACAAAGAGACTAAGTGACTTGCCCAGGCTAGCATAGGCAGTCAGCACCACAGTGCCAGGAATTGAACCCAGATGTCCTGAGTCTCAGTCCAGTGCCTTCACCACAAAGCCATCCTTTATCTTTCCTAATTTTTGTCACTTCCCTGTAAAATGTGGAAATAAGTAATATTACCTCCAATGTATATGAGGAACTGACGCAGAGCAGTAGTGACTTGGCCAAGGCCACACAACCGGTCTCTGACTATACTGGGGTTAGAAGTCATTTGCTGAGCACTGATAGTGGGATTGATTCTATACCAGACACACAGTCAGACATAGGCTCTGATCCTGCAATGAGCACCCATTGGCAGCATGCAACACAAAACCGCACTGAAGTAAATAGGAATCTACACCAGCTCAGGGATCTGCTTGTGCACAAGTCACTGCAGAATTGGGGGGCCATTGTTCCTGCCCCAAGGGGTTTGTAATCTAGGTACACAGTTTTCCTCTGGGTCTCCCAGTGTTCTGTCTGTCTAGCTAAGCATTTTCTTGTATTTCTTTCCATATGGTAAGATGTGAACGATGGCGTCTGAGCTAAAGTGGGTTATTGTGGATGGGCATCACAGACAAAGTGAGCTGTGAGGAGAGGGTAAGGATTTGTCACGCTGTTGCAGCAAGGGGCGGCCTAGATCAGTGGTGCCTAGAGTGATAAGCAAGTTGTGAGTGTTGCATGCCATTGGGAGGGGCGATAGGTTCTGTGTTGGGCCTTCCCAACAGCCATGGAGAGGAGGGGCAGTGCTGGCTGCCGACTGCCTACTCGGGTTGGACCCCATGGGCCCTCCTTCACAATGGGTGTGCCGCAGGGCTGAAATTGAGTGAGTGACATTGCAACCTGGTACACAGGGGTCACTGTGCCGCTGAGGTTTGGCCCTGCCATCCCCCCGTCATGGTGGAGAAGTGGCAGGACCAAATCTGAGTGGGCAGAGGGGCAGCCAGCTCTGCTCCTCCTCACTGCTGCTGGGGGCTGGCTCCTACACCAGGGCTTGCCTGACCTCGTCCCACTTCCAGCAGCTTGTTTCCTCTCTGCTCTGCCCACAGGACTTGCTGAGTGAAAGCCTCAAGACCTGCTACAAGGAGGAGGAACTGCAGGGCATGGGAGAGGGGCAGCAGGGAGCCCTGGAGTGTACCATGTGAAAAATTTCAGGGATGGCCCTTGGTTTAGATATCCTGGTTCACTGTTAGCCTCCATGCTATGTAATCCTCCTCCATGCTGTGCAGTGGTGCAAGTACGGTGGTACAGTCTGGTACGCCATACCAGTAAGATATTTATAGCTGGTATGGTGTACTGGAAAGACACAGGAGGAGCCTGCCCCACCCCAGCCCTTCCACGCAGCTGCATCTCCTGAGTCCTCCTGCCTGGGCTCTGTAGAGCAGCCCCGCCGGAGGACAGGGCTGGGCAGGGGTGGGGTGGGGTTGGGTTGGGGCCCGACGGCCTCACATTCTGCTCCTTGCCCCGCTGCGGTTCCCAGGAGAGTCCTGAGCAGCCCTGCCAAAGGACGGTGGATACAGCAGCTGCTTCTGCCTCACATTCTTCTGTTCCTTTTGCCGCTGCAGTTCCAGAGAGCCTTGATCTCCCAGAAACCTCAGTGGTGAAAGGAACAGAACATGGGGCCACCAGGTGTACTGCCCCCAGCCCTTCCAAGCAGCTGTGTCTCCTGAGTCCTCCTGCCTGGTGTCTGTACAGCAGCATGCCCCGACTCCTCCCTCCCCCACATCCATAACGTGGGATGGATGTGGATCATGGGGAGGGGACGGGGAGAGCGCGGGGGCCCCAGGCTGGGGGCAGAGCGGGGACGAGTCACGTGGGTGGGGTCACATGGGGCAGTCACGTGCCTCCCCTTTGTGTCCTTTCCATGAGTGCAGCGTACCAGCAAGAAATGATTTCTACTTGCACCACTGATGCTCTGTAATCTCTCAGTGAGTTCAGTGCCAAGCACAGTGGGGCTCTGACCTTGGTTGCAGGCCTTAGATGCTTCTGGAATACAAACAATGTATCTGCCCCCTGCGAGGTTGGCTCCTTGTTCTGGTGGGGTTCTGTGGAGCTCTGGTCTGAGTGCATAGTGCATTCCAGGGTTATGAATAGGAGTGAAGCTGGCTGCATCGGGGGTTGACATGTTAGTAACGTTGCAGGAACTTAGTAGTCTTTAAGGGTATGATCCTGCAAAATGCTGAGCACCTTCAATTCCTGCTGACTTTAATGGAGGTGGTTGAGGCCCAGCGTCTACCAGGAGGAGCCCAACACCTTAAAGGACTTGGTCTTCACTGCCCAACTCACCTTTGATGGATACAGCTCATCCTCATCAGAAGGGATTGTACCATACTGTAGGGCAAAAAATATATTGTACCAAATTAGGAAAGTATTGTAACTGGCTGAAGAGATTGCCTGAAACTCCCTGCCCTGTTAACCGGTGTCGATCGCGCTGAGAAATGGCAACCTGGGGTTTGCTGACTCCCTGAGGCAGTTGATGATGAGTTGCCAGATGTGGATGTATGGGAGGTAGGAGTGGCTTCCTGGAGAGGAGAGACGAGAATCCAGGATGTGGTCTGAGAAATTCTATGAGAGAAACACCTAGGAGTAACCGAGCCTGAGGATAAGATCTGAGTGTATCTTTTGTTATCTTAGAGTTTTCTTTTCCTAATAAAGAAATTCCAAGGGAGTGGGTGATGATGATGGACTTCATATTCTGTGTGGACTATGTTTATAGAGCAGGTTGGGAAAGATGAATATTTTATTATTTCATTAAAAAAACCCTTCATGGGTACTGCTTAGCTTTTTTTTTTTTTTTTTTTTCAGTTTTTCTTTTTTTCTCTCTCTCTTATGGGTTGAATTTTCTTGCGTATAAAATCGTACAATGCCTATCTATATGCTATAGCTACTCAGCTGTGATTGTGGTGTTGCTTGTTTATGTCTAGCTGCATGAGACTCATGCTGAACCAAAGTTATTAGATATTGTTTTGAACCAGACACGGAAGAAGAAAGTGTGTCTGTGAGCATGAGGAGGGATTAGTTTGCTTTTATTTGTGAACTGTGCATCTCTTTCTACCTCTAAAATTGGTTTTGCCTAAATAAATCAAGGAAAAACAGGAGTAGGAGGAAAGATTACAATTCTGATCAATTAATCCAACAAAGGGAGCTTTTTCTCATCCTAATGCAAAGGGGTTTTGTATGCATAACTCCTTCACTCACTGAGATGAGTAGTTTTAATTACATCTCCCCCTTCATGGCACATATTTCCAGAGTCAATCACTTAAAGGGACAAAAATACAAAGATCTCTTTATACAAATTACCTTTCCACATGCAGAGAGGAAGAATTTCTTAAACGGCAGTAGGCATCCAGAAGAAAAGCTGATTGCTCACGTTAAATCCTTTCAGACTAACATTCTCTCCCCAACAGGTTTCTCTTCTAAGGGCTTGTCTACACTGGCAATTTACAGCGCAGTGGCTTTCTGGGTCAGGGGTGTGGAAAGTTTCAGCTCTGTAATGCGTCAGTGTAGACAGTGCACTAGCGCTGGGAGCCGCGCCTCTCGTGGAGGTGTTTCTTTTTTTTTTTTTTTTTTTTTTTTTAGAGTGCAGGGAGAGCTCTCTCCCAGCGCTGTGCCCACACAAGCCAAGCAATGCTTTAGCTTTGCCAGTGTAGACTAGCCCTAATTGATCCTCTTCATATTTTTCTTTCCTGTGTGTCTCCCTGTTCTGTTCTCTGACTTCGCCTTAATTCTAAGAGTAGTTTTTGTGGGTTCTCTGTTAATGTGACTGTCTTCTTTTTCATAGAACCCAGAAGCCCTCTTTTCCTCTGTCAAGATACTGCTCTTAATTATTACTGAGGGACAGCCGTTTACTGTTGCTGATTGGTACTTAGTTTGTAATGATCTAGTGAAAATCATTTGAAAATGTTAAGCCTGACCTTACTTCTAATCTCTCTCCCTAATTGTCACCTGCTTTCTGTTGAAAATTACTGCTTGGATGGCAGATGATCTGTTCCGTAGAGTCTGAAACACTATAATTTATCATGAGTATACAGACAGGAAAAGCTCACCAGAAATGCAGATGTTTCTGCCCTCATATAAAGGCTGTGACATCTTGACTTCTCCAGGTCCCTCCCTGCCCTACATTTGTATGATTTATTGATCTCAGTAGCACACCAGTCTCCAACACAGAGACTTGATTGTTCTGCCAAGCTTTCATGGGGTTTCCTAATTCAGACTGTACTCCATCTTAAATTTTTGACTCTTTACATTTGGAAACTTTCTTCTTAAATGAGTCCCTCGGTCGATTTGATTTCTGTTGTCTTTACTCCTGGGAGGAAAACAGCTGCGATTCAGATCAACAAATGTTGTTGATTTTAAAACCAACAAAATAAATCCCAGCATCATTATTTTTGATGTCAAGAGAAGGGAGAAGAAAGTAACTGCTTTTTTATCGATTTGTTAGAATTTGGGAATTTATTTAAATTGCTTCTTTGCAGGTCCATAATGTTTCCTTCGCTTTTGAGTTGATGCAAGATGGAGGGCTCAAGAAACCTAAGGCTCGTCCTGAAGGTAATATATACGCTATAGAGGTACAAACTATTTATACAGGCACAGTGGCAATTACATCTCTCGTGTTACTCCATTAAAGTCAACAGGGTTAATAATGTTGTGGGTGCATGTATTTTACACACACACACACACACACACACTTTTATCAGACTCCCTCTTATCCAAAAGACTCCTTATGCATATCTGCGTTATCTCCCTTAATGTGCATCGTAACTGGAGTAGACTCAACTATTAACAGGTTCAAGTCAGGCCCATGATTTTAGTAAGTGATAGTGCTATGTGAAAGCTGTTCAGAAGCCTATGTTAGATTAGTTGGTGTTTTCAGTCTTTTTCCTAGTGGAAAGTTTACATAAAAAATTAGCACTAATTTGCGAGCAGCCTGATCACAGAGATCAATAACTGAAGGGATAATTTTTCTCCTATGGAAATCAGTGACAAAAACTCCCGTCGGCTCCTATGGTGCAGGGCCAAGTACTGAACGAGCATGAAGACTTGAATTATGCTTTTGACTTTTTAAAGGCTGTACCTCCGAGTACCGAAGCTAATTAATGGAGCAGTGTCAAGAATCTTGCACTACCTCTGCACTGTTTGCTCTTTGGCTAACAGGAGGAATTATGTCGTCTTGACTGTCAGTCGAGCAATCTTCATTTTCATTATGACTACCCCAGAAGTGTGCTCGATGCTTTTGCAGCACACACAGAAAGACAAGGGAGGCCTGAGGAGTTTTACAGTCTAACTTTAAATGAGACAAGTGAGGATAATAAATAGCAGGAAGGGGATGAGGTGAGGAAGGGAAAATGTTACGGCATCAGGATCGCCTAGTTACTCGGTTTAGGCATGTGCCCGTCTTCATGTCTCAGACTGTTTTTCTTCTTTCCCAAAGTGCACCTAAAGGAGAGATTTGAATGAAGTGAACATCCTAGCCTGGAGGACCAGAAGCAGGAATACATTCCGTATACTGGGGCTGGGGAAGGTTGTGGGTGCAGTGGGATCAAAATCAGGACTGGCATCGTTGGTGGAGTGGAGGGGACGGAGGGGGAGAAGAGGTGAAGGCAGGTAGCTTAGCCTGACCATTACTGTTTGTTACTGCAGGAAAGCATTCAAAACGGTGTTATTTTACTCTTTGCTCTGGACTCCATGTGGTTTGCCCTCTGATTCAGTGTACAGCAGAGGATATCGTAGTGAGGCCTGGTCTATACTGGAGTGGGGGTGGTTGATCTAAGTTATGCAACTTCATCTACGTGAATAACGTAACTGAAGTCAGCGTACTTAGATCTACTCACCGTGGTGTCTTCACTGCAGTAAATCGACTGCTGACACTCCCCCGTCAACTCTGCCTGCGCCTCTTGGTCCGGTGGAGTACCAGAGTGGACAGGAAAGCGCAAGGCGGTTGATTTATCGTGTCTTCACTGGATGCAATAAATCGACCCCTGCTGGATTGATCACTCCGGAGGTAAATGTAGACATGCCCTGAGAACTGGGACAGGTTTCAGTGTCTACATGGTCTTAAAATCAGCTGATTATTGTACCCTTTAGAAATTAAATTTATTAATAAAAGTAGGAGGGCAAGGTTAGTTAATATGGCAGTCGTCTTGGTCTGATTGTCCCCCCGCTATTGCAGGAGGTAGTCTCGTGTGTACTGTTCCCCTTTAGCACCGGTTCACATCTGCTTCTCTGGGTTGAATGAGGGTGCTGATACACCGCACAGAGCTGTGATTTCCAACAGAGGAGACACTGTTTTGTACAGCTGCTCCTGTGGAAGGGACAGTAGCATCGGAGGCTGTTTTTGTTGCAGTAGTTTTATTTCATCTTGCTGTGGAATCCAGAAGGACAGGCATTTGCAAACTTTGTGTCCCTTTGAATAACAATTTGCAGTGGTGCAGTTTCTCACGCTCCACAGAATGTTCTGTGTGTGGGATTCGCTGTGTATGCCCTACTGTACTGGTGTCACTTTGTGCCTGAATGGACTGGAAAAAGCGCCAGTTGAAGCTATTTATTTACATTGATGGACAGTTGGTTTGACTCGGGTAATAAAGGCCTCTTGAATTATTTGTTGTAGGATTTTCTGAGGACAGGGCACTTTAACACCACTTTGCAGTCTAAGTGCTTTCTGCAGTACTCGCAAGAGACAGGTCTAGTATTCAATTTAATATTTTGGTATATCCTGCTCCACTCACTCCCACCCCCATAAAATATCAAAAGTCATCTTGCATGGTGTATACAACATTCACAAATTACAGGCCAAATTCTGGCCTCTGTTACATCCATTAAATACAATAGACACATCTGAAGGCAAAATTTTGCCCTAAGTCATTAAAGTAGAGTGAATTTTAGTGGGCAGCTTTATTATCTTCCCAAGGGATTTTGACAGGTTGGTAGAGGTATTATTCATTTAAACTCTATTTTAGGCTATTTTTATGATTTATTGCCACCTTTGGTTGGCATTCTGTCAGTTAGCACTGGCTGGGCTTTGGCCACACAAACTTCCTCTTACAAGGAGCGGAAGATTGAGATCATGGGTTTTTTTGGGCATGTCTGGTGTCCCTCTTGTCAGTGCTTCTCATCTCATGGCCTATAATTACCCATGCAGTGAGGCTATATCTGATATTACATTACTTTTTAATCTAGCAGACAAAGGTTTAACAAGGTCCAATGGCTAGAAGTTCTTTGAAAGGAAAAATTAAACTGGAAATAAGGCATAGATTTTATAAGTGAGAGTAATTAACTAATAGAACAAATTACCAAGAGATGAGGTGGATTCTCCATCACTTGAACTCATTAAATTAAAAGTTGATGTATTTCTAAAAGATATATTCTAGTTCAAGCACAAGTTATTAAACTCAGTGCAGGAATTACATGGTAAAGTTCTCTGGTCTGTTTTATGAAGGAGGTCAGACTAGAAGATTGTAGACCCTTCTGACCTTAAATTCTATGAATCATTACATTACATTAGCAAGTAAAAGACTCGGGTTTATCCCTTTTCAGCAGGAGGAGTGAGCAACATGTCATAATTCCCTCCCCATTGCCTCCTATCAGCTGAGGCAGAAGTTATGGCACTGACTCAGAAAGAAGACCCACACGGTCTTCAAGGGAGGTCTCTAGGATGTAGGACCTTGAGAATAGGAAGGAAGGGAAGAAGTAAACCAATGGAGCAATGGGAAATGGCACAGATACCCTAAGAATCCCTGAAGGCAGAGGACCACCTGTCACCTTAAAAAAACAATCATCCCTGTTAAGTGATGATTGCAAATAAACTGCACCGTCCACTTATCTTGCAGACCAGGTACTATAACAAAGAGCAGAGACAATGAATCTCAGTACTGGGCACCTAGAGATGTAGTCCTTGATCCTTGGCTCTAGCGGAGCTGTGCTTAGTGCAGCAGTAGAAGGGGGCTTTATGTCACCTTCATGCTCCCCCAATGCACAGGGCTGCTTTGGTCTCAGCTGCTCTAATTTCTAGCTGCCTGCAGTGGACTCAAGGGGGATTGGTGGAGCGCAGTGCTTTCTGGCCACCTTTCCCTCCTTTGGAGTACTCTCTGTGTTGGCTGGATGGTGTAGAGTTGGCTATGCAGGCTCTGTGCCAGGTAGGGATTGCCCATGCCACAGTAACCTCAGCTAGCCTCATAGGCCAGCTGTAAGGGTGCTCTGCACTACGAGAGCTATAGATTTGGTACTGGAACTCCAAGTTGGCTGCCAGCACCGTTAGGTTGAATCTTCCTGTCGGTTTCCCTGGCCCACACCAAAGATTCCCCTTGGCTTGCTGATTGTGGAGGATATGGCTGGTAAGAAGCTTTGCTCCTCAGGGCTAAATTCACATTTAAATCTGTCTCTGAGGCAACTCGATCTGTTGCACAGAAGGTAGTACACGTTCCCAGGCCATTTGGGAGTGTTGTGCTGCTGGGGATGCTGTGGAGTTAAACAGCTTCCTACGCCTTCTGGAAAACTTTGATATACAGAAACGATTCTGCTAAAACTAGGACTTTTCTTCCTGTGTTATAGTGGTCCTTTTCATACAAGCAAGATCTTTGTTAGGAGTTCCCTTGCTCCTGCTGCTT
Organism: Natator depressus; assembly: GCF_965152275.1. Lineage (NCBI taxonomy): Eukaryota > Metazoa > Chordata > Testudines > Cheloniidae > Natator > Natator depressus. The sequence goes on along the minus strand of NC_134234.1, from coordinate 226,092,850 downwards.
ATGCACACGTACAAGGGTTAGGAAGAGAGGATAGCATGGGGGAATAGCATGACGCTGGCAACTGGTAATTGGATATGTGGCTGTTCACTTCTAAGTCACGACATAAAATCCGGCCAAGCTGATAGAGGTTGCACGTCATTTAGTAATGCTGGTGGCTGTCCGGAGGCTTGTGTAAAATAGTTAATTTCTTCCCAGACAAGTGTGTGCAGCACAAATCTGTCCCCTCAAATGGTGCTAATTGAGAGCCAGTTGGCCATCCCGTCACGGAGGCTGAGAAGCATATGTTCATGGAGCATGAATTTCTCTCCTACCCAACAAGGGATCATTTCAGGCCAGGCACGTTTGCAGGGCATGGTGAGGAAGCCTGTGCTGGGTCCTCTCTGTGGAGCTCTATAGCCAGCACGTTTCAATCCACACGTTAAACGAGAAAGACAAAGAGCCTCTTTTCACGCAACTGTGCAAAATAATAGACGAAGGAAGAGAGGGTGAGAGGAGACTGAAAACGTCGTTTTTTTGGGAATGGGGTTTGTGGGTTTTTTCTTTTTGTTTTTACCTCTCTTCCTTCCTCTTCTTCCACCCGAACTGTTCCTCCTCAATTTTTTTCATCTTCCTGTTTCCCTTACTTTTCCCTCCTGTCCTCTCCCTTTCCCACATCTTTACCTGCTGCTTTTCCCCTCTCCTGCGCTGCCGACGTTGGCAGATCCTCTCTCCAGTCTTGCAAGGGCACTCTGTGCTGTACTTTCCCCTGGTAGCCTTTGGAATGTACTTCTCTCCGGCACTTCCTCTATGTTATCGTAGCAAAAGGACAGGAAGAGCAAAGACAGAAGCTATCTCTGTTGTACATCTGAGAAGGGGGAATACCAAGCCCATGAGCAATAAGTTTGAAGTTTGCAAAGGGGAAGAATGGGGAGGGTGGAAGATGGCCTGTCTTTATGGTGGACTGTAACTGTTGATGCACTCTTCCCTTCCTTTCTCAGATGAAAATGTACCCACACTCTGGCACAGTGAGAGGGGATGCAGGAAGGTTTGGCACACAAAGCAGGAGTTTAAGTCCTGCTCACTGCATAGCAAGTCATTGCAGAGGTTCTAGATATGGTGGGTCCAGAACCTCACATGAAATATACAATTTAGACTTAAATCCCCACTCTGGACCCCTGGTTAGTAATGTCCCTGGTAGAAACTCACTAGAAATTGTTAAAGCTGTGACATGGTATCTAACATGGAGTATTTTTCAAAGTTATTTGTGAGATATCAGGTCTGAGACACAAGAACTCTGCAGTCTATGATAAATTGTAGATCAGGGAGGGATGGGGGTTCTTTTTTTTTCTCCCCTCCAGAGAGAAGTTTAAAAATATCAGTGATTAAAGTACTGTAATGGCTAAGGTTTCTTGAAGTCTATCGTATGATGCTATTCAAGGGAACTGGATCTGTATTTTTTAAATTTGATTTGATTTTTTATTCTTTTGAGTTCACAGATCAGAAGACACTTTCTTCCATTCATAGGAAACTGGGAGGTAGCACTAAACCAACCTTAAGAATCTCTCCTTTTCTTCCACAGATGTTGTTAACTTGGATCTGAAGTCTACCCTCAGGGTTTTGTACAACCTGTTCACAAAATACAAGAATGTTGAGTGATCCTGGAAGCAGCTGAGATGTTAATCCTCACGACCTTCTTAGGGAAAGAAAAAGAAAAAGAAAAAAAAAAAAGGGAAAAACGAAACACCTTCTATGTTCCCATTGTGCCTTACACTATATTCCATGCTGCATGATGGCATTCCTTCTTCTGTTCACATTATCTCCATGTACCTCTTTGCATGACATGCCCACTGAAAATACTTTGTGTATTTTATGTTAGCTCCCTTTTGAAATATCATTTTTACATCTTTGCTCTGAGATCCTGGTGGGTCTGTTTGCTAGGGTCAACAAGCTTTCTTGTTCTGTTGATAAAGAAATCTACTACTAGCTACTTTGATAAACAGGAAAAACTTGAACCCTTCTTGATGGGGCAATGCCTTTATATACTTTCTTTTGTAAACTGCTTGGTTACCATTGGTGGTGGAAGATATGCTAGGCTTGAGTGTTAGAAATACAACATTGCATTGTAATATATTTAGAAACTGCACAGTTTCCATTAAATAAGGTTTGTGTGTGTTACTGTATTTGTTTCCAAGGACACCACCTGAAACTGTACATAAGAACCCATGAGGGCTTTTTCTACCTTTCATGTTAACCTCATACTACCCAGTATTATTTCCACTTGATGTTTACACACAGTTAGACTAGAAATGGAATTATTGCCCCATCCGGTCATAGCTGCTTTTCTCTCCCTCCTTTTGTGCTGAGGAGGGAGCTGTAGCCACACTTGAAAAGTGCAGTCTGGATCAGCTCGGTCAGGAGCTGGTCAAGGATGGATGGGCTGGATTTATGCATTCTTTTTAACCCTTTGTGGAATGAACAGGGGGAATCAGTTTGATTGCTTAGAGGTGCACGGTGGACCTTTACTTTCATGTGGAAAAGCTAAAGCACCTGCTCCTGCTCTCATTGAAGTCAGTGGCAGTTACAGCACGACAGGGCCCAAAGTCCGTAAACAGAACTACAGTTTTTTGTCTTGAAAATTAAATGAAGCAAGGTCATTTTTCAGTAAGATTTTGTCTCTGTTTCCTGGGTTATTCTGGACAATGCCATGTAATGTACACCAGTATCAAACACACTGGACTGCACTGAATTTGGAACAGTTTAGAGGTGCAAGCCCGGGGCTGAAAATAACATAAGTTTCCTTTCAGTGATGCTGTGATGAGTTGACTTCATCCCATCTTTCCCAATGATATTTTGCTACTGCTGTGAACTCTGGACCCAGTGCTGTAATCCTTAGGCAAAACTCCCATTGAGGTCAGTGAGAGAAAAGACTCTACCTTTTGAATGTATCTACCTTGTCACAAGACACCGTTACAGCACTTGATGGATTTCACCGGATTGTGCAGATATATCTGCATGTCTAATGATGCAATAGGTGTAGTTAAATGTACAAAGAAGGCAAGGCTAGGATGTGGTTTGTGTGAGCAGGTTATGGGCAGGGCTATTGAAAGAAATAGTATTATAATGCTAAAGCAAGTTATTTGTGGGCTCTGTATTTTATAGCATTTCTTCCCTTAGAATGTGGAGGAGAGCTTCAAAACCACTATCTTATTGCTTTCTATTTATCACATTAGTCACATTTTATGGGCTGCCAGGTTTTATGTAAAGCATTTAACAGAGCGGCCTATCAAGGAAGACAGTGTTACTGCGTTATCTGGGCCAAGTTCAGTCTTGTTGTAAGCAGAGGCCCATCTCTCATTGACTACAAATGAAATGCATCTGCTTACACCAGGACTGAATTTACCCTTCAGCATTAAGGACCAAGAGGAAACGCATGTCCCCTTACTGTGCTATGTGAACTGTGGTGTAATTGTACAGAAGAGTCTTCTCTTCATTAACATTTTTGTCTCAGCTTGACACTTTAACAGTGACTTGCAAAAGGAGAAAACACTTATTTTTTGTTTCTTTACGAGGTATAAAAGTGGCCTAAGGGGGCTAGTGTCCAAAAAAAAAAATTAAAAAAAAAGGCGGGAGGAGGTTTCTACTTGTTTCCATTCGAAACTCAGCTCGCATCTACCGTGGGAGATGCTATGGTGACTGAAGAACTAGTGAGTTAGATTGTAAGGGCTAGATTCACAAAGGAATTTAGGTGCGTAACTGCGCACTTAAGTCCAAAATGTAGATCCTCAACTCCCCTGCTCAGCTGCTGCCTAGTCCTCTAGGTCCCTAAACTCCTGCTTAAACTCAAATATTGGATATGAAGCGGAAGAGCTTCAACAGGAGAGAGTGAGAGCCCCACCCCAGAAAACTCCATAACCCAGCAATTAGGGCTAGTTGGGAGACCTGAGTTCGAGTCCCCACTCCAAGTCAGGTGATTTGAAGTGAAGTTGGTTTTTTACATCTCATGTGAGTGCTCTAATCACTGGACTATTAGATAGTCCTTATATGAGTACTCCTGTGAGCAAGGGACTGCAGATTTGGGACCTTTAGTTTATATGCCATGGGCAAATTGCTAACAGGATGCTTTTAACTTAAGAAGGGCTTCCCCAAAAGCAAACAGTTTTAAAACACAATCATCTTGATATAGCTCCCCACCAACTAATATTGTTTATTTCATTCCTAGTCTATCACATACCTAATATGTGGGTTGTAATTAGGGTGATCAGATGTCCCGATTTTATAGGGAAAGTCCGGATATTTGGGGCTTTTTCTTATATAGGCTCCTATTACCCCCCGCCCTCTGTCCTTATTTTTCACACTTGCTATCTGGTCACTCTAGTTCTAATTGGCTAATATGTTTTGGGTTTAAAGCTTAAAAATATAGGTGTCCCCCCATCAGTGCTAAAGAACAGGATGGCTAATATTTTGTTCATATTACTGGAAATTTTGAATTCTGCCTCTTAGTGTAGAGTTAGTTGGGTAGAAAAGGCCAGGGAATTCTGAGGCTTGTTGCATAGTTCTTGACCACTGCATGCCCAACATTCAAGCTTCCACATTTATATATGGTTAATGAGATTGGCTGCCTATACAGCCTATGTAATGTGCCTTGTAGATTCACCATCAGAACTGTGGATTCCGTTCCAGCTGGTTGTCGTACAACTTGTTCTACGGCTCAGGAGAGGCCTGAGCAATGGTCAGCTATGTCTTAATGTTTCACAAGACTGCAAAGCAACAAAAAAGAATTTACATCAATGTAAAAACTTAGAGCTTTCTTTTTTCACCCTAATAGAAACCCAATGCTTTGTGTATTAATGTATTTTAAGAATCTTTTCTACTATTTTTTAACAATGTTCACTCTGGATTTCTGTTCCTAAAAAAAAAACCCCAACCCACACAAAAAACCAACCTTGCAGATGAGATACTGCACTTGTCATACCGTGGACAAGTCTGGCTTTGTGAGAGTGTAACAGTAGTGTACTGTAAGCAAATTACAATGCAATCCTATGTTTTCTAAAATCACAGCAGGAGTGTTGTGGAACTTAATGCATGGTTTGTGACAACTGTATTTATTCTAATAAACAAATAATGATTACATAGCTTTCTTGCTCTTATTTGGCCTGCTTAATGGATGAAGTTCTAATAAAAGGAAGGACTTGAATGAAGAATGCATTTAGTGAAGACCAAGAAGCCAATGAGATATTGGTCTGCATAGGCCTTAGAAAACAGAGCAGGGACGTGACAGTCTGTCTCTCTGGCACTGGTAGAGCAGCATATGAAGGGGTCCACTCGCTGCAGGTGTGCCTCTCTGCCTGGGTCTGGGAATTAACTTTTGCCCCATATGGTGGCCCCTGCAATCAGTTGCTTTCTCTCCATCCTCCCTCCCACCTCCATGACTTGGAGTGCTTCCTCTTGATGATTCAGCCCTTCGGCCAGTCACTATATAGTCTTCCCCCACCTTTCCAGGGCAATGACGTCCCACCAGACAAGCTGTCCATATGTCCTCCCAGGCAGTCTTCTATTCCAACTCCAGCTCTGTGCCACTTTGCCAGTGGCTGGTAGGGGAACCTAGGCCTGCCTGTTACTCTGGGTTCCAGCCCAGGGACCCTTTGACTGCTGTTGCAGTCCTTGGACTCCTTCCTACCCACCTCTCCATCTCCTTGTCTTTGTCTGGGTTTACCCCCAGAGCTTCCTCCATTCCCCAGGGCCACGTCGCCTCCTAGGCCTCTTGTAAGACTCCCTAATCCAGGGCAGGACACCAGGGCTTACTTGCCCCCTGGAGCTCCTCCTTGTCCCTGGCCAACACCTTTTTACTCTAGGCAGCAACTGCAGATACACTGCCTGAAACCCTTTCCTGTGCTTACTCCCTGCTTTATAATGCTGTTCCAATCCCCGCCTCCCAGCTCTGCTTCATTTGCCATTTGGCCCTATCCAGCCCTGGGTCCCCTCCAGGTGCAGCATCTAAGGTTAATTGACCCCTTCTGATCCATATTAACCAGTTTAGGGCTTGTGTGGGGTGGACGCGCCATCACACGCCACTTAGACTATCGTACTTAGATCGGGGCATCTTATCAGTAGAAAGCAATTGGGGGGAATTGGAGAACAGCAACAAAAATGACTGTGAATGCATCAGTTAGTGACGGGAAGGCTTTAGACAACAAATCCCAGTCAGTGTGGTTGAATAATGAATGAGTATATGTGGGAGGGGATGGCAATCAGCTACCATTATCTGATGGGGATGTATGGTGAGGAAGGAGAGGAATTGAATAGTGCTTGGGGGCTATAACTTGGAGTAAGAATGTGAAATTTTTAAAAAAGGAAAATTTAGCTTAAATATGGTGGTTTATGATATCAGAGTGAGCCCCATTAGACTGTGAAATAATCTCCCAAGGGAAGTGGGGGAAGGAAGCCTTACTGCTTATGATGCTTAAAACTAAATTGGACTAACCACTTGAATTTACTTCAGGGAATCATCATGCATTAGTAACTGGATGGATATGACCTAGTAGGCTTTCTCCATTAGTATGCCCATTACAATATTTTAAAATGTTAATTAGACTAGGGGAAAATCTAAATATTATATTCTGAAGAGCGGTTTTGCCTCTTTGTCTTCAGAAAGAAAAGTATTTAATCACCTGAATGGTAGGTGCTACTGTATATTTCCTGAGAGAGATGCAGTGTTCTGTGCAGTATGACAACAATTTTCTCTGTCAGTAAAATACCAGGGGGTTGTTGCTGCAGGCAGGGGGGTGTCTGTGGCAGGGGAGTGAGGAGGGGAGCGGTGGGTGGGGGTGGGGTAAGAGGAGGCGAACGGCAGGTGGGGGACTAAGGAGGGATGCAGGAAGCAAGCGGTAGGCGGAGGGGGGTGAGGAGGCGAGCGGCGGGCCCATGGCCACTGGGTGGAATCCCCCTTTTGGGGATGCTAGCCCCTGACTCCATCCCTTCCGCCCGCACACACCCCCTGTGGCTGGAGCCACAAGCCCCCAGCCCGGAGGAGCCCCGGGCTGGCCAAAGCCCTGAGATGCCTCCAACACGCACATCTGCCCGGAGGAGCCCCGGGCCAGCCACAGCCCTGCCCACCCCTCCCCAGACCCAAGCCACCCAGATATGTTTTTCATTATTATTTGGACTATTATGTCAAAGCATTTTTAAATTTACTTCAGAATTGTACAGACAACCACTTTTACCAAAAAAGCAAAAGAAACAATAAAAAAGACAAGAAGGTGCAAAGTACCTTATTTGCATTTCTATTCTGTTAGGTCCAGTAAAGAATAGAGATAATTGTGCATTTATTTTTATTATTGAGTTTGCAAAAAACAAACCAACCCAAAACCTTCCATAAATAAATTACAATGATTTGGATGTATATATGTGCATATTACTTTATTAACTTTAGGAAAAAGAAATAATTTTAGGAAAAAGGTGTCAGTGTGGCCACCAGCAAGAGTTGCTGCCTCACTCTGAGGCCACCAAAAATTTGTTGCGAGAACCCCTGGTTTAGATGCACATTTACTGCAGTTACTATAGATGCTAGCAGAGACCATACTTGCTGACATTAGGGCTCTGAACAGAATTGTGGTTTCATTTTTAAAATGTAACGTAAGAACTGTGTGTAACTTGCCTCTTGACAATCTTCAAGCTGCTTTGATGCAAGGCAGCAATTTCAACACAAAGCTGCCCAAAACTTTATCTTGTGCTAGGTTTCATACTCCTTTCCCATGACCTTACCTTGAATACACCCCTTGAGGAACACTTAAAGAATTATTAAAGGCAACATGGTGTCAGTTCTTTTATGTAAAATGTTCATGTGCAAATTGATTATATTGGCTAAATGTGGCATAACGTCATCTCTTTCCTGTTGCTACCAAGCAAACCTCTTGAAAACTGCAGTGCAAAATGAGGAAGTAAGGGACTGTTCTAAACTGAGTGCAAAGAACTAGTCTTTCTTTTTGTTTCTTGCCTACTTTTCTCATCGTGGTGTTCTAATGGCAGCAGTATAAAATTAGGTGGATTGATTGAATCCTGACACGTGCAGTTTTTATTTTTTCAGACTAGAAAGCCTTTTCTTTGGTACTAATTTTGAGCTTATTTGGAATACCGCTTTTGGCTTTTTCCAACCGGAAATAAATCAATTCAAACTTCTTGGTGTCCTCATCTGCAAAAGTAAGTGTTTCGTGTATATTCTATGGTAGATTATAACTATGGTAGCATTATAAGCAGTAAAACATACGTAATAGCTCAGTGAAATTTGGGGAACCAGATGGTGAAGGGATAGTAGACGAAAAGTTAGGTGATTTGAACTATTAATACAAAATGGTTATTTTGCAATCCAGAACCTTCTTATCTGCTATTTTCAGCAAGTAAGGAACTGTACCATTGCAGCTTATAATATTATAGCAACTCTTGAATACCTGAAAACTTATTCACTGACTACTCCTAGCAGAATGCAGAAAAATAAATAGCTTCTGCCTTTCTCAAGATCTCAGAAAATTTAGGATAGTCTCTCAGTAATTGAGAACACAGAACCAAATGATACCATTTTGCTCAGAGAGTCAAGTGTAAGGCCAATATGATTTAAAAATTCCACTACACAATATTGTTGCAATCAATATTCTAGCAATTGTTTTATTCCAAGTGTTGTTCTCCATGTACCAGTAAATAACGGATGCATGGATGCAAGGCCGGAGAAAATAGCCTGATAGCAAAAGAAGTGAAAAGAAAAATAGAAAAGATAGTCTGCAGAGCCCCATTGCAGCGGGCCTGCATGACAAACTCCAATCTTAATACTTCTCCCAGTGCAATTAAGGAACTGAAATAGAAAAAGGATTCCAAACACATTCACGTTCCCCTATGATGTTAGTGCAATATATAAACCTTTAGCAGGCAGTTTTCTGGGCTATGTACAGACATCCTGGGGGTTGTTTGAAACTTATTGTATCAAGTTTTTGAGCATTTCACTGGAGCAGGGATGGCCAAACTTACTGACCCACTGGGCCACATATGATAATCTTCAGAAGTTCGAGAGCTGGGAGTGCCTGCTGGGGCTTGGGGCTTCAGCCCTGCGGGGCATGCCTTCTGGAGTTCCTGCCCTGCAGCAAGGTGGTGGGGCAAGGGAATTCTGCCCCATGGCAGGTGCCTCCCATGGGGCAGAAGCTCTGAGACCCCCCCCCTCGCTGTTGGGCAGAAGCCACTAGACCCAGCACCTCTCCTCAGGGCAGAAGCTGAATGGGGGGGCGTGGTGGGCTTCACTAGCTGCACTTTAACTGTAAAAGAGCCGCATGTGGCTCGCGAACTGCAGTTTGGCCACCCCTTCACTAGAGTGTAACTTGGAGCCTGATCCAGAATCCACCTTAATAATAATAACTAACGATCCTATAAAATGCTGAGGCCCTCCATTCTCAGCTGCTGAGCAGGTTATTGGATTGAGCCCTAAGGGTATATTTATGTATGCTGCCACCAATTTTTAATTTAAGGCCTGTTCTTGCGTGGTCCTGAGTACTTCTTGTGACATGCTGAGATCTCCAACTCCTCTAGCAGTAGGTGCTCAGCATCTTGCCAGCTTAAGCCATACATTTGTATGAGATCCCCAAGTTTTTTCAGCTTACCAAAACAGCTCCTTAATAAATCAGAGGAGTCAACGTTCCCAGGAGGCAGGCCCCGCAGCATTCTGAACCCAGGTTGGCTTGGGAGGTGAGAAAGTGGCAAAAATGGGCACTGTACAGAGTAGCAGACAGTCCCTGAAGTTAAAAGCTTACAACCCAATAGACAAGGCAGACACAGGGAGAGGAAAAGGGTAGAACACACAAGCAGAGTGCACAGTACGGTAGTGGCAAATGTCATGTTAGTGCTGTGATCCCCCCCCACTCCTTTTTGTGGGTTTAGGTGGAAGGAAGTATGCTAAATGGAAAGAAAAGTGAAGAGGGAGGGGACACGGTAGTGAAGGAGGTAAGGGAGATAGGACAGGGGTGAAGATGAGGGTAAGAAGGGCAGATGGGGTGAAGCTGAGGTGAATGGCCTGTGTGGGAGAAGGTTGCAGCAAATTCTGATCTACAGTCTAGGTTTCCACTGGCCTAGACATGCAATGCTGGGTCACTTGCCTGACACTGCATACCAAGCCACCCTTATTGTAAAATAAGAGCTTGAAAGAATCCCACATCAATATTCTCCCTGGAATTAACAGGAGATTTCTCAGTATACATACTGTATCAGCCAAGATGGCCACCATCAATCCATTGATTTAATATTATGGTGGCATACCTACTGAATCTAGTCCCTTTATAGCCTTAAAGTGCTTCTTGAATAATTAGGGCACAACTGCGGCTCACCCTACATGCTCATGCAGTGGAGTAAAGGGGTGTCGGGCACATCCTCACTCTTCTGGGTGGTTTAGTCAATATGGTGGGCCCCAACTCGGGGGGAGAGCAACCTCCATTGGGCCCTTCCGCCCTCCTGTGCAGATGGACAGGCAAGGGCAAGGAATGGGCAGAGCCTTGATGTAGTTGTCAGCATTGCTGAGCTAGTGCAGAGAGGGAAGTCACTGACACCTGCTATCAGATGACAGCAGATTACTTCCCTCCCAGGAGCAAGGCTGGGAGAGTAGAAATCGAACGGTGACTGTTACTGAGTCACAAGTCAGGTTCTAGTCTGAGCCTGGGCTGGCACAGCAACCTGATGCTCCTTACTATGGGTGGCGGTGAAACCTCTCTCTAGTCCTCATCAAATGAATCCCCACGCAACCACTCAGCGGCAGGTGTTCCTCTCCTCACGTCACAGGTGGGGAAACTGAGATGCCAAGGTCCAAACTCTCAAAGGTGGTGTCTGATTTCTGGGGGCCTCCCCAATATCCCATGTGTGTTTTTAGTTACTAACTTTTTATTAGAGAGAAGCAGAATTGTTGACAGTCCCAGTTATTTTCAGCCATAAGTATTAAAGGAAGGGTGACTGATATCAAAGGTAAGGGGAGCAGCAACACTGAGGCAATATAGGGTATGAATTACAGTAAGTGTACACACGTCTAAGAGTTCGGAGAAAGATTTTTAAAGGCAAAAGTGGCAGTTGGACACCTAGCCCCCATTGACTTTCAAGTTAGGTATCTAATTGCCACTAGTGCATATGAAAATCTTCCACTATATTAATTACATTTTTCATTTCCCTTGTTCCAGCGTTCCTCAAATAGTTCAGTTGTTGCTCTTATGTAGGCAGTAAAAGGCTCCATTTCTTATAATTATTCCATTCTTGCCAACTGCATTTCTAGAGCTGGCATTTGGTTTTGCAACCATAATGATGAAATACGGTCTCTCCAGCGGTTTTGTGCATTTCGTGTCTGTTGTGTTGTGTTGTGCAAGACCGACGTGTGAAAGTATCTAATCATAGTTTTCTGCTAGTATTGTCTCGCCAGGCATATTTTTAAAATGGAGCGATCAAAGTCTGTACCAAAACCCAACACATGCACTTTCCTTACACTGGAGCCCCGATAAAAATGTGAGAGAGATTCTAAGGGGACCCTCCCAATGCTGTTTGGAGTTTTAAGCTGTCAGAGCAAGAAACTGTACCTTAGAGATCTTCCATGTCAGATGTGCAATACTGTTTGCAGTGGATCTCTCACCTATTGATTATTCTGCTTTCTTGTTCTCACAATGTGAATGTTTAACAAGGGGTGCCTCACTTTCCTTTAAATTTACTTCTTCCCCTATGTTTTTGAGACTTGGAACTTTTTTTAATAAGAAGGAAATGTGTTTCCTCTTCATAATAAAACCTAGCTCTTATACAGCACTTTTCTTCCATAGGTCTCAAAATGCTTTACAAAGGTGGTCAGTATCATTACCCCCATTTTACAGATAGGGAAACTGAGGCACAGAGAGGGTAGCGACTTGCCCACGGTCACCCAGCAGGTCCATGGCAGTGCTGAGTCCACATGCAGTACTCTATCAATTAGGCCATAGGAACATAGCATTAATAATACCGGGCAGATTATTTATCCGTGATATCTGATATTCTGCCTCTAGCAATAGCTAAGATTTGATGCTTCAGTGGAAGGTGAACTGTGGCCCTCACTTCCAGAATGCGCCTGATTAGCTACACAATGCTGTTTCCCTTCCTGCCCTTTGTCTGTTTACATTGTAAGGGGCAGAAACTGGCTCTTACTCTGTGTTTGTACAGAGTCTTGCATGATGTAGACCAATCTCAGACTATTGTAATACAAATAATGAGCAATAATAATTATAAATGGCTGGTGGTGATGCAAGTAGTAGTCCTTTCTGACCCCGGCAGATGATAATTTTGTGCACTGATGTATAAGATTTTAATATCCCTATTTTTAGCTTGCGTACTGTAATTACAAATGTTATTATCCAACCCCTTAAAATCCAGTTACAGTATGTGAAAAGATTTCCTGGTGCAGTGAATTTAAATTTACTTGCCATTAGTGTAATAAGTTAACCTCTTGTTCTTATATTATAGGACAAAGTAAAGAGAGACTGCTCAGTTTTTAACTATACTCTTCAGAATCTTAGTCTCCTTTAGCTCTTTACCATTCCTGACTAAGCAAGCCTAGCTTTCTCAGCCTTTTATATTACATATAAAAAATCCTACGTTGAAAGAACTTTAAGGTTGCAAAGTCAAGCATTCTAATGTTAGGAAATTCTAGGATTACGTTTGTGTATACAAACTTATTCTGCTCTCCCTGATGTGTTTAAATTTTTGAAAGATACAATTCCAGGTGATATAGGGGAATGTTTTCTAGTGGTTATAGACCCTTCTGCCTCTGTGCTCCAACCTGTTTTTGTCCCTCTTTGCTCCTATCCAATTCACCCCCCACTTTGGCATCTGCTACCCTCTCCCACTCTTCCTGTCCAGTTTTGAAAATCCCTTCCATAGTCTTCTATATGTTAACAAGATACTTTGGTCTGTTCTCCTTTGTGTGTTGCCACCCCCATTTTATTTCAGGACAGTAGTAGTTGGGAAGGGAATTAACGTCAAAACCTGAGCTTTTTTGAACTTCCTTCTAAAATACATAGTCTTCTAGATCCGCTATATTCTTGGTTTATTCATCCCAAACAGTTAAGTGCTGACCATTTTTATAACTTGCACCCCGATGTCTCCTGCTGAAGCATTTATCAGCTGAACTGAAATAGGATTTTGCTGATCTAATTCAGATTAAGCGGAACTGACTGGAGTTAGGACTTTTTTTGAATATTGTAGTGCTTTTCGTCTCCAGGAAAAAACTGATTAACTTCATTTTAATTTTAATGTTGCTTAAATATACGTTGCTGCATGTTTAAAAGTAGGTCACCCACAAACACTTCAAAAACTGCTGAAAGAAATAATTTCATTTGGTGCATATTCCCTCATTCGTACTCATTTTGGCTCTAGCACATTTTGAATTTTTTTTTTCAATTTTCTAGGAGCAAAAAATAATACAATGGAACCAGACTTTCTCACTGCTTTTGCACAGCCCAGTGCACTTCATCATTCGCCACCTAAGAATGACATTGTTCAAGGTATGTGTTTTATAAACCAGCAATGAAGAAAGAGAGAGGAGGGACCCAAAGAACCAAAAAAAAAAAAAAAGAAAGTTCTCAGCACAGATGAATCTCACTTGTTTTACAACATTATTCCCAGGTTCAGACAAGTGTAAGTAAGTAACCTTTTGCATGGAATTTAGCCTCCAACTCTCCATAGGCGGGTTATGAAGAGTCAATGCAAGTTCCGGTTAATCCTCTAAATGAGGTTTACAATTCACAAAAGAACCAAACCAAACTGTGTTTTTGTTTATTTTTTAGAAAGTGTCCCTTTGGTCTCATCAATTTGAATCCCCTGGAAAGATAATTTCTAACAGGCAATTGTAATGATCTGATATGCCCTTTTCTCTCTCATAGGAAATCTATAAAATTACAAATGAGTACACCTTTGTCATGGTGTAATTAGCAAAATGGGGCAATATTGAACTGATGGCAGTTGTTATAGAAAACTTGCATTAGTCACATCAGAGAATTGTAATGGATATTGTTCACTTCTGTTTATAGGAGAAAAGAGGAAATTAATAAATCCTACATCCTGCAATAATGCTAAGTTGGAAGAACTACAAATGGTATAATTTCTTTTACTAAATTATAATTTACACATGAACTGTTGTTTTTAAATGTTTTGTAATCAGGCTCCATCATGTAAGGTACTGAGCACTCTAGCCCCAGTCCAGCAAAGTACTTAAGCAGGTTACAGGTTTCAGAGTGGTAGCCGTGTTAGTTTGTATCAACAAAAAACAAAACAAAACAATGAGTACTTGTGACATCTTAGAGACTAACAAATTTATTTGGTGTGACAGGGTCAGGCCAGATGGCTACAGAAGAGTGAAAGAAGGCAGATATATTAGCCCCAGGTTAAGTAGGTCCTTTTTCCCTGGGTAAGGTAACAGGGAAGGTTCCAGAACAATCAGGAACTTTGTGGAAACAATTAAGGCAGACAGGCTGATTAGAATACCTGCAGCCAATCAAGAAGCTGCCAGAATCAATTAAGACAGGCAGACTAATCAGGGCACCTGGGTTTAAAAAGGAGCTCACTTCAGCTTCTGGTGCGCATGCGAGGAGCTGGGAGCAAGAGGTGCAAGAAGCTGAGTGTGAGAAGGCGTACTACTGGAAGACTGAGAAGTACAAGCATTATTAGACATCAGGAGGAAGGTCCTGTGGTGAGAATAAAGAAGGTGTTGGGAGGAGGCCATGGGAAAGTAGCCCAGGGAGTTGTAGCTGTCACGCAGCTGTTACAGGAGCCACTGTAGACAGCTGCAATCCACAGGGCCCTGGGCTGGAACCTGGAGTAGAGGGCGGGCCAGGGTTCCCCCCATCTCTCCATCCCCGCAACTCCCTACTTGATACTGGAGGAGTTGACCTGGACTGTGGGTTCCATCAGAGGGGAAGGTCTCTGGCCTGTTCCCCGATCCCCTAGGTGGATCAGCAGAGACTGTGGGGATTGTTCTTCTTCCTTTTCCCCATGCTGGCCAGTGATGAGGCTAACTGAGTGAACAGCAGATTTGAGCCATGAAAGCCGCCAAACTGAGGGCTGCCGTGAACCTCTGAGGTGAGCAGATCCGCCAATAAGCGCAGGACCCACCAAGGCAGAGGAGGAACTTTGTCACATTGGGCATAAGCTTTCATGGGTTAAAACCCACTTCATCGGATGCATGCAGTGAAAAATACAGTAGGAAGATATATATATACAGAGAACATGAAAAAATGGGTATTTCCATACCAACTGTAACGAGACTAATCAATTAAGGTGGGCTATTATCAGCAGGAGGGGGAAAAAAAACTTTTGTTGTGATAATCAGGATGGCCCATTTCAAACCATTGACAAGAAGTTGTGAGTAATAGGAGGGGGAAAATTAGCATGGGGAAATAGTTTTTACTTTGTATAATGACCCATCCACTCCGAGTCTTTATTCAAGCCTAATTTAATGGTGTCCAGTTTGCAAATTAAAATTCCAATTCTGCAGTTTCTCGTTGGAGTCTGTTTTTGAAGTTTTTTTTGTTGGAGAATTGTGACTTTTAGGTCTGAAATTGAGTGACCAGGGAGGTTGAAGTGTTCTCCAACTGGTTTTTGAATGTTATAATTCTTGACGTCTGATTTGTGTCTATTTATTCTTTTGCGCAGAGATTGTTCGGTTTGGCCAATGTACATGGCAGAGGGACATTGCTGGCACACGATGGCATATATCACATTGGTAGATGTGCAGGTGAACGAGCCTCTGATAGTGTGGCTGATGTGATTAGGCCCTATGATGATATCCCTTGAATAGATATGTGGACAGAGTTGGCAACGGGCTTTGTTGCAAGGTTAGGTTCCTGGGTTAGTGGTTTTGTTGTGTGGTATGTGGTTGCTGGTGAGTACTGGCTTCAGATTGGGGGGCTGTCTGTAAGCGAGGACTGGCCTGTCTCCCAAGATCTGTGAGAGTGAGGGATCATCCTTCAGGATAGGTTGTAGATCCTTGATGATGCACTGGAGAGGTTTCAGTTGGGGGCTGAAGGTGATGGCTAGTGGCGTTCTGTTACTTTCTTTGTTGGGCCTGTCCTGGAGTAGGTGACATCTGGGTATTCTTCTGGCTCTGTCAATCTGTTTCTTCACTTCAGCAGGTGGCTATTGTAGTTTTAAGAACGCTTGATAGAGATTTTGTAGGTGTTTGGAGCAAATGCGGTTGTATCGTAGCGCTTGGCTGTAGACAATGGATCGTGTGATGTGGTCTGGATGAAAGCTGGAGGCATGTAGGTAAGTATAGTGGTCAGTAGGTTTCCGGTATAAGGTGGTGTTTATGTGACCATCGCTTATTAGCACTGTAGTGTCCAGGAAGTGGATCTCTTGTGTGGACTGGTCCAGGCTGAGGTTGATGGTGAGATGGAAATTGTTGAAATCATGGTGGAATTCCTCAAGGGCTTCTTTTCCATGGGTCCAGATGATGAAGATGTCATCAATGTAGCGCAAGTAGAGTAGGGGCATTAGGGGACGAGAGCTGAGGAAGCGTTGTTCTAAGTCAGCCATAAAAATGTTGGCATACTGTGGGGCCATGTGGATACCCATAGCAGTGCCGCTGACTTGAAGCTATATATTGTCCCCAAACGTGAAATAGTTATGGGTTAGTCACAAAGTTCAGCCACCAGGTTTGCCGTGACATTATCGGGGATACTGTTCCTGACGGCTTGTAGTCCATCTTTGTGTGAAATGTTGGTGTAGAGGGCTTCTACATCCGTAGAGGGCTTCTACATCCATAGTGGCCAGGATGGTGTTTTCTGGAAGATCACCAAAGGATTGTAGTTTCCTCAGGAAGTCAGTGGTGTCTCGAAGATAGCTGGGAGTGCTGGTAGCGTAGGGCCTGCGGAGAGAGTCTACATAGCCAGACAATCCTGCTGTCAGGGTGTCAATGCCTGAGATGATGGGGTGTCCAGGATTTCCAGGTTTATGGATCTTGGGTAGCAGATAGAATACCCCTGGTTGGAGTTCTAGGGGTGTGTCTGTGCAGATTTTTTCCTGTGCTTTTTCAGGGAGTTTCTTGAGCAAATAGTGTAGTTTCTTTTGGTAACCCTCAGTGGGATCAGATGGTAATGGCCTGTAGAATGTGGTGTTAGAGAGCTGCTTAGCAGACTCTCGTTCATATGCTACCTATTCATGATGACAACAGCACCTCCTTTGTCAGCCTTTTTGATTATGATGTCAGAGTTGTTTCTGAGGCTGTGGATGGCATTGTGTTCTGCACGGCTGAGGTTATGGGGCACGTGATGCTGCTTTTCCACAATTTCAGCCCGTGCACGTCGGCGAAAGCACTCTATGTAGAAGTCCAGTCTGTTCGACCTTCAGGAGGAGTCCATGCAGAATCCTTCTTTTTCTAGTGTTGGTAGGAAGGTTTCTGTGGATTAGTGTGCTGTTCAGAGGTGTGTTGGAAATATTCCTTGAGTCGGAGACGTCGAAAGTAGGATTCCAGGTCACCACAGAACTGTATCATGCTCGTGGGGTTGGAGGGGCAGAAGGAGAGGCCCCGAGATAGGACAGACTTTGTGACAGGTATTTTAAAAATGCCCTTTGAGTGTTGGTGTGTATGTATAGCTCATATTCACAAATCCCTAAACATATGTTTGTGTGTCTCTATATTATATGTTTCCTAAAACCTAATGAGCTCACAATCGGTTCATGAAGGATTTAATTTTTGCAACAGGGTTTACCATTACCATATTTTAATAAATGAGAGAATCTGAGAGGTGGTATAGCAAGAAGGAATCACTAAAGACACTGAATTCATTCTTCACAAATTGCCAAAATAAAAGATTTCTTTAGCCTGTGATTGTGAAGATTCCTGTGAGCTTTGCTGTTGACCCCATTCATGGTTACAGAGCATGCAACCTGGGTTTGACTGACTAACCCAGGGGTTCTCAAACTGGGGGTTGGGACCCCTCAGGGGGTCGGGAGGTTATTACATGGGGGTCGCGAGCTGTCAGCCTCCACCCCAAACCCCTTTTTTGCCTCCAGTATTTATAATGGTGTTAAGTATATTAAAAAGTGTTTAATTTATAAGGGGGGGGCCGCACTCTGAGACTTGCTATGTGAAAGGGGTCACCAGTACAAAAGTTTGAGAACCACTGGACTAACCTGTTTCCTCACTGGCTAGGGGAAGAGAGAGAATGCTTTATGTTGCTCACCATCAGCAATGCCTTCTGGCATATCGGGGAGTGGCAGGCATTTTCTTCCTTGTCTGGAGAGTTCACAGCTCTGACACCGAGCCTTTAGCGAGGCAATTATAATGGGAGACATTGGAGTCGCTTCAAGGGCTGCCTTAGAGAAGCAAAGAAACTCACTTGTGGAAAATATTAAATTAGTTTCCTGATTTAATTGGGTGTTCTTATCAGGGTGGCTTTGGGGGCAAAGAAATATAAGCTGCAAGATGGGCCACCTCAGTTGCCAAGATTATTAAACTACAGGTAAAATGTGAAGTGCTTAAAGCAAGAAGAAGTTAGTAGCAAAGTTCTGCTTCAACTACTCTTTTTTTCCTTTCCCTACCTGTTCTTTTCTCCTGTATTTTCAGATACACTTCTCTGTACTGCTGCCTGGGGAGACCCTGGTAGCTAGAGGCAAGGCAATGTTGCCTAAGCTGTAGGCTAGGGAGATGGCTGTTAAAAGATAAAACAGGTGAACCAAGAAGCTTGTGACTCTATTTTCAGCAGTGCAGTTCATCAGCTTATGCCACTGCCCTCAGCTTGCCAGTTCAAACTGCACTAATCCAATGCATCGTCAGAACTTGAACTCTAGGCATTAGGTGAAGAGATAACCACAGTTCACTGAGTGAAATCCTGCTGTCTCTTGGCTTTGAATATACATTACACACACTTTGAGAGCTCATCAATATAGAGCAGAGAGGTTTTTTAGTTTCTTGTGAATTTTCAAACATCTCATAGGGTTTTTAAGGTTTCTTTTATACATTTTTCTTTGAGAAGCATGTCTTCAGAGTAACAATATGGACTGGAATGTTTCAGCCTGACGAACAGTCTAATGAGGGGAAAATAGGCTTATTCAGGATTCCATTCACCCCTGGGCAGAGAAGCAGCACAAAACTGATACACCAAGTAAGCCCTCCAAGTAGGGTTTAATTGGGACAGAGATGAGCATGGACCATAGAACTGGGGGCTTCCAGAATTAAAGCATGAGCTGTCACAGCTTGAGCTAGAGCCAAATCTCTGTAGCTGGGCTGTAACAGACTAATAGCCTCTAAAAAGAAAAGGAGTACTTGTGGCACCTTAGAGACTAACCAATTTATTTGAGCTACAGCTCACTTCATCGGATGCATTCGCTGTATTTTCCACTGAATGCATCCGATGAAGTGAGCTGTAGCTCACGAAAGCTTATTCTCAAATAAATTTGTTAGTCTCTAAGGTGCCACAAGTCCTCCTTTTCTTTTTGCGAATACAGACTAACACGGCTGCTACTCTAATATCATCTGCGGATCAGGCACAGAAGAGGACCCATAACACACATTCACCGGTGGGTTTCACTGGCTTTCTGCACAGCATGAATTCTACCCTTTAAGCATTTCATATTTTGAAGTGCTGAAACACATTCGATCAACCACAGCAGAGAGGACACAAATAATCGGAGCACCTCCCTTTACCACACAAAGAGGTGTTCCATTACATACTGTGTATATGCCACTTAGTGAGATGAATTGAAAATAAAGTGGATGTGGGTGAGGAGGAGAGAAAATGAAAATGGAGAGAGAAGAGAGTTGGAAAGAGAAAATAGGGGCATGATGTTGAGAGAGAGAGAGAAGACTGAAATAAAATAAAGACAAGGAGAGACTCGATGGAGGATGAAAACAAAACAAAAGACAAAGGAGAAAGGTGCACTCTTGTGGTGGTCAAGTGTTACCATTTATTTTCCCACTTTCTGTTCCAACAACAGATATATCATTGTTGACTGTTTGATTTTTCCCTGCAGCTCTTGATAGATTGGATTAACACAACCCTGAAAGAGGAACACATCATAGTAAAAAGCCTGGAAGAAGACCTATTTGATGGGCTGATACTTCATCATCTATTGGGTAAGTCGCTTCTTTGAGCTCTGCTCCCTAATAAATCTCGCATGCTCTTCAGTGCAGAAGCTCACAGATAAAATAAAAACCAAACACACTAAACTGTAAGAACAGCTTTGCTTCCTGGTATCTTACTAATTATTAATGCCTCTTGCACTCAAATAGACACGAGCACTGCACTGTGAACCATATGTGGTAATTGTAATCCTGAACAGGTGCTTGATCTACCCTTCCCCACCAACCTTTGGAAAGTCTTTTTATTCCGCTGTTTATATAGAGAGTAAAAAGGTTAACTTTGAAGTCTGAGGTTATAACACCTCCAAGAGGTGCTGATGACATTATAAGCCATGACAGTGAATATGATTTATGATATTACCATAAATGCCAGCTGGAATCACCTCTACAATTATACATATATATGTATTGTGACAGGATCAGACCAGATGGCTACAAAAGAGCGGTTGAAGGTAGATACATGAGTTCCAGGTTAAGCAGGTCCCTTTTCCCTGGGTAAAATAACAGGGACTATTCCAGAACACTCATGAACTTTCTAGAGCTAATTAAGGCAGGCAGGCTAATTAGGACACCTGTAGCCAATTGGGAAGCTGCTAGAATTAATTAAGGCTAATCAGGACACCTGGTTTAAAAAGGCTGTCACTCCAGTTAGTGAAGTGTGTGCAAGCAACTGAGAGTGAGAGGGCATGCTGCTGGAGGACTGAGGAGTACAAATGCTATCTGGCATCAGGAGGAAGGTCCTGTGTTGAGGATACAGAGGAGGCCATGGGGATGTAGCCCGGGGAGTTGTAGCTGTCACGCAGCTGTTACAGGAGCCACTGTAGACAGCTGCAATCCACAGGGCCCTGGGCTGGAACCCGGAGTAGAGGGCAGGCCTGGGTTCCCCCCAACTCCCTATTGGATACAGGAGAAGTTGACTTGGACTGTGGGTCCCACCAGAGGGGAAGGTCCCTGGCCTCTCCCCTGGCCCACTAGGTGGACCAGCAGAGACTGTGGGGATTGTTCTCCTTCCTTTTCCCCAGGCTGGCCAGTGATGAGGTTATCTGAGCGAATGGCAGATTTGAGCCACGAAAGTGGCCAAACTGAGGGCTACTGTGAATCTCTGAGGTGAGCAGAATCTGCCAGTAAGCACAGAACCCACCAAGGTAGAGGAGGAATTTTGTCACAATATATATTTAAAAGCCATAGTCTGAGACCTCAGGCCAGAACTTCAGCTGCTGTAAATCAGTGTGGCTATATTCACTTCAATGGAGCAACATCAATTTTATACTAGTTGAAGGTTTGGCCTCTTGAATCAATGCCCAGCCTAAAGTTATGGTCTACCATTCCCCCCATGACCATGCCTCTAATTACTGCGGTCTTCACCCTCTTCTCCACTCTACTTTGACTGCAACTGGATTGGCCCTCACCTCCTAATCTTCTGATCAAATCTGATAAATAGTGGTGTCACCAGGCTCATGAATAGGATTGGTTTTCTTTTATAATTTGGGGCTGTGATGTCACAACTATGAACTAAGATTTTTCTTTTTATATGAACTGCTATGTGCTCAGCACATATACCAATCTACAGGGCAGATTCACTCATTGGATTCCTGCAGTCCCCACTGGTAAAACCCAGAGTGTGGACCACTTGTGGCTAAAAGTCAATCTGCAGCCTGTGGCTCCAATCCTGCAACCAGAACCATGTGCGGAGCCTTATTGATGTCAGTGAGATTCTGCATGAACCCAAGGGAGTACCTGTGCACATCCAATTGCAGGTTTCGGGTCTGCGTTATATAATTTATTAAATTATACTGATCACTTACATCAAGACTTTTTTTGGTATTTCTGCTATGATTTTGTGTTGTCTCTACAGTGCTGTTAAAACACATCAATCTTGCTTTGTTTTGTTTTAATTGTGCTCCTTCTCAGAAAAACTAGGATCTCTCAGGCTGGATGTTGAGAAGATGGCACTGACGGAAAAAAAACAGAAACGTAAACTTGCTGTTATTCTGGAAGCTGTGGGCCAGTGTTTACAACTAGAAGAGAGCCAGCTGAAATGGAGTGTTGATTGTATGTGGAGAAGTAAAATGCAAGGAAATTACCTCATAAAAATACATTGTTCTGGGGTTTTACTGGGCTAAGATGATGTTGCTAAAGGAAGGATGATCTTGGGGTTAAGGCACTGAAATATAGCCAGGAACTGAACCCAATTCTCCTGTGTCTAACTGCAGACTTCCTATTTGACCCTGAACAGGTCTCTTTAATCTTTCTGTGCCTCATTCCCACAGCTATAAAATGGGACTAATCTGCTCTTCCTCATGAGCATATTTGGAGGCATATTCATATTTTGGTTGTAAAGCACTAGAATGTTCTCAGGAAGGGGCAATGGGAATGCAGAGTATTACTATTAGGCTGTAGTGAGTTTGCACATTACTTATAATTTGCTTTCTTTACATGAAACAGCTATCTTCCAGAAGGACTTACTGAGCACATTATATCTTCTGATTGCAATAGCAAAGCACTTCCAACCTGATCTGCCTATCCCTTCAAATATTAGTGTGGAAGTAATAATCATTGAGGTAATTATGGCTCTTTCCTTTGCTGCCATGGGGTCACAGAAATCTCACAAGAAATTAAAAAATACAGTGGAAGAAAAGTGTGGTGTATATCACTGTATAACTGTTCTGCTTTTGTTTTCTGTGTAATTCACCTTTTAATTCTAGAAATCTGTTGTTTGCAGGAGTAACCAGCCATTTTGTGTTCAGTTCAGAGGTAGCGTTCTACAGAGGCTACAAACACAATGCTTTGTCATTGAGACTTTCCTGCTACGCTTTTGCTGTTTCCACTTAATGTAAAATAAAAGGCATTCAGACTGAAAGCAGAGTTGCTCTTGGTGGATGGAAAATTATAACTGATTATAACCCCAACTGTTCAAAATTCATTTTCTGCTCCCCAAAATCCTAAGATTGGCCTAAAAATCATGAGATTTTTCTTTTAAAAAACTGGGTTTTTTATTTACTTTCTGATTTTTGTGACTTTAGGGTGCACTTGGGTCACATTTTCAAGCTTTTCTCCACACCTATGAGGGCTAGGAACTTACCTTTTAGAATTTTATTTATTTAGGTAATGAAATGAAAACTGAGATCCTCACATAGTTACATGACTCTAGGATCTGGGGCTTTAAGAAAAACATCACATATCCCACAACTTGTGATATAATTGTGGAAGTTGGCAATACTGAGTCAGATTTTTAACTGTGGGTGAAGTTCCTTTGCATATAGAACATAGCATGAGGCCTATATCCCCCTTAAAGTCCACTTAATCCCTATTTGCAGGGCTACACATGGGACTTACGTGATGCATATGCCTTGGGCTTGCTCTCTACACATTTACATCTAGGAGAGTCTGGATTTAAATGCTTTATTGTATGGATAGCCTCTGACAGGAAGATCTAGATCTTGACCATACAAGATGCCAGTAAAGTCATTTTTGACAGTTGGACTTAGGTTCCTAAGTCATTTAAGTACTTGTGAATATTTTAAACTTAAAGTTTATAGCCGCAAACTGTTAATAAAAGTTGCCTTTACTTCTACACATTTCCTTGTATAGTCCTTGCAGTTAAACATTATTCTATATTGGCTTTCTGTTTAAAGCGTACCTTAACAGGATTAAGGACAGAAAATGCAGTGGAATATATCACGGAGAATAGGTAAGAGAAGAAACATTTTGTTTTATACATTGTATACATTTTCCAATAACTTAAGCATGTGCTTTCCAGAATTCCACCCACGTTGATACCCTGATTTACAGTTTCACTTTTCTGGGACATTGTGAATTAAAACAAGGGAACACACACATTCTGCAAAGGAACTTCTAAACCAGTCACACTTTACTCATAGACAAAGCACAAGAGATATTCATATTTGAAACAACAAATGCCTGAACACAAGACCTTCCCTCAATTTCCTCATCCTTCCTGAGAGCTCTTTTGGTATTAATCAGTATCCTTCAGTGAGTCCAGGATCCTCTGACACCATTCTCTGTTCAGTCTTGTCTTCTGGTTCTGGCTCCCCTTGCTAAAGTAAGTCTTCTTTTAACAGCTGTTTATTAGACCTTGTCTCTTCCTGGCCTTCCCCTGGGGTTATTCCAGCCTCTAGCCCCCTGTGGGCTGTGGCTAGGGGTGGTTGGAAAGCAACAATTTCATTTTATGAAAAAATTCCAGATTTCAAAATTTGTTTTTGTTCTGCATCAGATCAAAAGGGCAATGTTTCAAAATATTTTATGAATGAATACAAGAGAGGTAGAAAAAAGATACACCACCCCAATAATAGGCAATAGTCCAAAGGTTAGGGCATTCATGCTGGTTAAGTCACTGGTTTGGAGGAGGGATTTTAACCTGGGTCACCCACATCCTAGGTGGCCCTAGGGCATTGGCTATTCTGTGGTGGGTTGGTGTATCTCACTCACTAATAAGACTCCATCCTGGACTTTAGAAACCTTCCTCACAAAGTTTTCATCAGAACATTTTGATTTCAGTGAATCAGTGTTCAACTAACTTTAGCTGTGGCCTTCAGCATCCTCTATATTTGTTACCATGGATAACAGCCATTAGTAAGTCAGTAATCTCTGGCCAGTAGTCTCCACTGTCCTCCTAGGGCCAGGTTATTAAACTATTGATTGTCCTTATCGAGGGTCAACCGCTTAGGTGCCAGACCCTTTGCAAAAGAGGGAAGATGTAATTTTTACATGACAGCATACAGAATCAAATAAGCATATAATCACACAAAGAGTTCATAAAAATCAAACTGAAAGTCATAAGTTCATATAAACATGTTCCCAATATGTCACACCAACACATTGACCTGATCAGAAAAAAATTCTGAAATTGCTATTACCAAAAAGTTCAATTATACATCATGACTGGTTGCCATTTAGTTACAATCGGTTCAGTAATTTAAGCATTTTCAGGGCTTAGTAAACCTACTGCCACGCTAAATAAACACTACTGCTATTGGACGAAGTAGAGGCATTTATTCATCTTGCAGAGCCCTTACTGGTTTTGACTGGTCTTAGCAAAACCTGACAAATGACATAGTTAGTAAACCAAGCATGTTAGGTTTATACATCTGAGGTTAAAACTGCAATTGTATAAAAACAAAACCAGTTTACATATTACTAATTTATAGCTATTGTATTAATACATTACCAGAGTTCAGCAATTTTTCCTTATTTTGGTAGTGAAGAAAGAACAATCTGATCTCGCTCAGTTTGTGAGATTCTCTAATTATTATATGAGCTCAGCAATGGGACACAATGAAATCATGGAGGTTGCACCATGAGCTGGAAACAGTTTTTCCCTGCTACAGTTCCATCATCAACTATTATATTTTATATGTTAACAAAACTTCAAATTCTAGTATTGTGAGCAGCTCGTTGGAAGACTGTGCTTATAAAATAAATGTGCGTTAGTCTGTGTGCCAATTAAAATATTATATTCTTCCAAGAACACATAAATACAGTGCACTATAAAACTGTCTGTTGGAAAGCTACCTCTGGCAAATAACTGGTGAGGTTCTCTACTCTATCTCCTACTTCATAGGGATCCTTATGGCACAGATATGCTTTGCTTCGAAATTGGATTAGTTCTGCCATATGTTTTTGCTAATTCTCTTTTTGTTGTTGAATCTTTAGAGAGAATTTAGAAGGCCAGTCAAGTAAGTAATCTGAAGGCCAAATTCAGTGTTTCTTTACTGCATACTGTTTTCAAAAGTTGTATGTATCCAATTCTGATCTCACTGACGTAATGATAAATCAGGGCTATCCCCATGAGATCCAGTGGAGTTACAATGGTATAATACTGGGAGGAGATCAGAACTGGGCCCATCATGGTTCCACTTGATCACCCCACAGGAGAGCCTAAAGCCATACTGGCAATGAGAAATAAAATCGAGGGAGGCAAAATGATGGAGGGGTGAAGTGAGATGAATCCCATTTACTTCAGTTGAACTATTCATGTGTGTAATAGCTGCAGAATTGGGCTTCTGACTTGCTGCCAGTTTCATTCAGGTCTGTTTTCTTTAGTTTGCAAAATAATGTTTTGAAACTTTATTATCACTTGATAACAGACCTTAACAACCAGGTTAATCCAAAGCAGAATGTACCATCAGAACCACCGAAGGAAGTAAAACATTTCATTGTGAAATTCACCCTGGTGAAGAGGGTCAGCAAAAGGCTTATATACCACTTATGCTTCATTTTGAGGACTTACAAGGCCTGTTTGAGTCTTGCTATCTGCAAAGGGGTAAATTTCACCCTCAATGAATAAATGGGGCTGCTTTAATTCTCTTCTGTGCAATTCATATGACCAGTAACAGCCAGTGCAGAGACAAAGTATTTCATTGAACATGTATTTATTTTTTATCAGTTATTTCATTAAGTGGTCTTCATTTATAAACTGAGACAATGCAGAAAACCTGCAGATGAATCTGTCAAAGGAAGAAACCTTAATTCACTCTTCAGTCTTTAATCTATTTTTTAAAAAATATATCTTGCTTAAAGAAAGGAAGAAAAACACAAAGCTTAGCTCCAGAAGAAGGCTCTCTAGTTTGTGACAATGCTGTAGGATTTACACACATTCCTGCTATTGATTTATTATTCTTTGTTTCCTAACAATACTGAACCCACAATTGAATAGGGAGAATGAGATCCAGTGGCACTCTCTCAACACTGGAGCCTTTTTATGTAGTATAGCTGCCAATTTTGATGAGTAGTCTCTCTCCTAAACAAAGCTGAATTCGCTTCCCACACCACAGAAGCCACAATCTCCTCTTAATTACGCTGGCATAATGCCCTTGATTTTAATCGAGTTGGAGAACTTTGTTCATCTCAGGCAAAAGCAATTGTGTTCATGGGTCACTGGGGTGGGAATTCACAAAAATTTCATTTCCATTTTTCACTGAAAATGTCCAAATTTCATTCCAATTTCCAGCCCTAATTCTCACATGTAATGTTACTCAAAATTACTGGGTGAGGTTCTATGCTCTGTGTTATGCAGGAGGTCAGACTCAACTGGTCCCTTCTGACCTTCAAATCTATGGATTTAGAATTATGGGCAAATATTTCTATCACTGAATGTAGGGCCATTCTCCACCCTCAGTTTTTGTACAAAACTCCCATTGATGTCAATGGAAATTTCAGGTACTGAAGAATGGTAATATATGCCACTTATTTTCTACTGATTTTTATTGCAGATGTTCAGGGTTAAGGCGTGGAAATGAAAAGAGATGAACTATAGGGCCCATGGAACTGCAGCTTGCCTAGGGCTCATGCTAATGGCAGCACAAACTAGGAGAACCCATGCCTGTGAAAATTAGGGAAGCTGATTAAAAACAAACTATTTTGTCTGACATAGGAGTTAAAGTCAGGGGAAGCACAGCTCTCTCTTCTCTTTTATATGAAGT
Source organism: Natator depressus (assembly GCF_965152275.1). NCBI lineage: Eukaryota > Metazoa > Chordata > Testudines > Cheloniidae > Natator > Natator depressus. Next base: position 226,065,322 of record NC_134234.1, on the reverse strand, counting down.
GGGGAAGAGAATATCAGGGAGCAGTGCTCTCCCACAACTCGACTTCTCCTGGGCTTCTACAGGGAGGGTTCCCACACTCCCAGTTCAGCTTATTTTAACCACTGGTCTAGTAGTTACTCCAGAGAATCCTAATTAACATTTATTGAATATTTTGCCATAGAAGCTGATGCCTTTGATGAATTATTCGCACTTGCACCGGACAAACTGGATGCTGTGAAAAAGGTAACTTTTAAACGTTAAACAGACATTGACATTTGCATTATAAGATATAATTAACGAATTCTCTAAAAATTCCATTTTCCCCCCTCCCATTCTTTAGGTGCTTTTGCAATTTGTCAACAAGCATGTTGGAAAATTAGGATTAAACGTGAAAGATGCTGACTCTCAGGTAGCACTCTTTGAGATGTATGTTAAAATGTCTGTCGGTTATGTTAATATTCCCTGTCACCTCCAAAATTCCTATATTTCTCTTTTAAACTTGGCAAATATACATATTCATTCATAGCCTGAGTTCAGGCATATCAAGTGTCAATTTGGGAGGATTTTTAATGCCAATATGATAAGTAATTGAAAATAAGGGGTTTGTATGGAACACCATCCCAAGGTTGCAGTCATATAGGTCCTGATTTTCAGAGGCTCTTGAACCCCTACATCTTCCACTGACTTAAGTTGGAAATGTGGATGCTCAGCATCTTTGAAAATTAGGCCTAAATTGTCAATAGTGACTAGTGATTTTTTGAGTGCCTAACTTAAGACATGGTCGAGAGGCCTGGTTTTCACAAAGTGCTGACCTCCAGCCCTCTGAAAATCAGCCCGCTTTAAAGTGCCTGAAGGTGGGCACCCAAAATCACTGGACACTAGTGAAAATCTAGGTCATAATTAATAGGTAAGGCTAAGATTTGTGTCATGGGAATTTTTAGTAAAAATCACGGACAGGTCACGGGCAATAAAGAAAAGTTCACGGAAGCTGTGACCTGCCTGTGACTTTCACTAAAAATATCCATGATAAAATGGGAAGGAGCTGGGCAACTGTGGGGTGGCTGGGAGTTCCGGGGACCCCACCACCTGTGGGGGCTCAGAGCCCCAGCGGCGGGGAGCTGCGGGGATCTTCCTGCTACCACCGCTGTGTGGAGCTGTGGGGGTCCCCCTGCCCCACCACGGTTGGCAGGGAGCTGCGGGGATCCCCCTGCCCACGGTGGCCGGGAGCTGTGGGGTACCCCCCATGCCCATGGTGACTGGCAGTTTGGGGGCCTCACCGCTCCCTGCTGCTGTGGAAGGCAGCAAGACCCTGCAGCTCCCAGCTGCCAGGGCTGAAGTCATGGAGGTCTTCGGAAGTCACAGATCCTGTGAGTTCCGCAACCTCTGTGACAAAATCATAGCCTTATTTATAGCGCATGATTGTTCCAGAGGCACAGCCCTGCTCTGGGAACAACGTGGAGCCACCACCTCTGGAGGAGTTCCAACAGGGTTTGCACTCATCAGACACATCCCTCACAGAGCACAGGGGAGAGTTCACACTGCACCATCTGTGAGGATGGGTGCAGCCTGCTCACTCCAGAGAGGAGGTGAGGCGCTATAACTCTGTCTCCTCCCACCTCCCGTTGGTGCAACTGGCACCTCTTGGGGCACATAAGTGGGAGGGAAACCGTTCTTGTGCTTGCGAGAGTACAGGAATTGTGATTCTCCCATGCCTCTGAGTAGGGTGAACAAGTGGAAGCAGATTGGGATGCGGAAGTTCCTTGTGCTTTTTTCCTTCTTGGCATGCACATGAAAGGGTGGGGGAAATCTAGCCTACAACTGACACTTCACTGCAACCATTAAAACCTTTGACGCAATAATAATTCCACTGGCTTGCATTGTATGGCTGGAGACTGTAGTGTTAATTACCAAGAATGGAGCTTTTGAAGGGATTGCTATCAGGAATCCTAGATGAAATTTCCTTTTATGTAGTGATGCGTATTTATTTTTGTTTGAAATCTGTTCAAACATGGGACATTTCAAATATGGGACATTTGTATTGCTATCCTCCACACAGTGTTACATTCCTGCTACAGTAATAGGAATTTATGAGCCTTATATAGATAGAAATGACATTGTGTGTATAAATTGGGGTCAAAGAAATAAGTCACCAGTTTGTATAATTTATACTGTATATTCTCAATTCTTCTTTCCATAGAAGAACATTTATCTCTCTGAGTAAAACTCTTTGAATCTTTTTTTCCCTGGCTTTGGTAAAAGCCAATTTAATAAATAATACTCAGGTGATTCTTCTTATAGTTTGCAGATGGAGTTATCTTGCTTTTGTTAATTGGACAACTTGGGGGGTATTTCCTGAATTTAAGGGAGTTCTTCCTGAACCCAAACTGTGCTACGGAAATGGTAGGTTATTATTTATTTACTTAAGCCCGGATCCTGCAAACACCTTACATGTACTTTATGCACATGATTAGCCCCACTGAAATCACAGAGACTACTGACAATGTGTAAAGTTAATCATATGATCAAGAGTTTGCAGGATAGCAGCTTTAGACAACACACAAGAGTGCTCTAAGCATGTTATAATTAATTTTTTAAAAAACCTAGTCCCTGTCCCCAAGGCTGTACTGAAATCTACCATGATCCTACAAAATGACAGTGATCATTATTTGCATTTGTTAACCAGACAAATGCACTGAATTCATAGTGCTTTAAATAAACATCTCTGTGTTGTATGGGTTGGAATGTGAATGCAATATTAGACCAACAGCTTCTTCCATTTAGCCACACGGGTGACACAGCAAGTGTAGGGGCCGCAGAGATTCCCTCACATTGTCCCACAAATGTACCTCAACCATAACTTGATGGAACCACTGCTAAGGCCCCACGTAGGCAAGGTAACTTTTCTAAAAGTTTCCTGCTGTTGCTAACATCAATTCACCTGACCCTCTGTTAGCAAAACTGAGAGCCCTAGTACATACAGCCTGTCAAATACTGACCCTCTTTTAAAACTCTGATAATTAGATTTGGGGAAAAAATAAATTTGAATTGAATCAAAATGAAAGTTTTCCATCTTCAATCACCCTCTCCCTTTTCTTTCTCCACTATTTCTTTTGCTCTGATTCCATTAAATTGGAAACAAAACATTTTAATTTCAAATCACTTTAGAAGAAAAAAAATCAGTAAAACCCATGAAGAAGTTTGAACAAAACAAACATGTTTTTGGTTTGTTCAAAAAGTTTTGCAGAAAAGAATCCCCATTCTTTTGACCAGCCCTGTTAGTTAATGATGCCTAAACATCTTTCTTGTGAGGAATGTAGATATCTCCATTTTTTGGAGGTAAATTGCAGAGTAAGACAGTGGCAGAGTTGGTATTAGAATCCAGAACTACTGACTCCCAGTCCTAGCCTCTACCCATTGGACACTGCCTTCAGAGAGGAATCCACTGAGAGTGTGAAGCACTCTGCTGTGATACTGAATATGTCAAGAATTTTCATTTTAGCAAAGTTAATCCCAGGTACTACTTTTGGTCAAAGCATTGTTTACTAATTTTTTTCCCTGTCTTATACCCTGAGTGATATAAAAATCTAACTACTGTAGTTCAGAGACTTTATTTCAATTTAAAACACTTCCCCCAAATCCCTTGTGTACTCTAACTACCCCACATTTTAGACATTAATTGGTACAGTAGAACATGACGCTGTAACCTTCACTGCAGAACTCCTCTGAGATTTAAAACATGACATTCCTGTTATAAAAGGTGGTGACAACCAGCCATACCTTCAGGATCATTATTGTGTATCGTCTTTTACTCAAGTTGAAAGCTGATAGTTCAAAGCCAGTAAATACAGTCTGTGTATCTTGGGCAGAGGAAATTGGAGTGAATTCTAGTGAGGGGGGAAAACACTGAAAAATAAAGGAAAATCGATATTAGGATATATCTAGAATGTATGTAAACTGAAAAGAAACCAAATGTGGTGGTGGCAGAACCCTGCTCAACATAGGATGGAACTATCCTTTACCTCTTAAAGATCTCCGCAGCAGGGCATCAGTGGTTGGAGTTATCCTCCTGCTCATCCTGTGGCATCAGTGGGTGGTGCACTCTCTGATCTCTTGCTTCACCACCCTCCCTTTGATGTCAGAGGATGGCACTATCCCTCCCCCCCTTTCCTTTATTATAGGTGGAACTGGAAGGCTCACCTATAGTTAAGGTTGCCTTGATACTTCCCATAAATCCCATTATAAGACCTTGTTCTCAGTTGATCATAACTTTGCCAAACTTCAACTATTAGGGCTATAATTTTCCAGGCAAGGTACCTGCCTCAGGCTGAATTTTTTTTTCCAACTAAAACAGTTCACCTATTTCTGAGAACGAGGTTAGGGGGAACTTTGTTGTTTTGCCCATGCTAAAAACATTTTCACAACCCATTTGCTGAGAAGTTCTAGCTCCTCCATTCTTTGAAGCAGGAGGTGGTTTTTGTGAGGATTTTTGCCATCCCTGTGAAAAACTGCCCAAATTTGGTCAATTTATAAGCCTCTCAGTTGGCACATGGTCAGTATAGAGTGTTGTTTGAGTTTGGCAGCTAAATTCCCTGAAGATTCTGTCTTCACTGAGCACGCTCCATCCTCTCATTGCTCCTGTTTGTGACAGGACAGCACATGTACCATCCCGTCAGAGCAACCAAGCATGCTCCAAGCCCTGAGCTGCAAGGCTGCACAAGACTTTCCCTTCAGTTGCTTCTTCAGTAGTTGTGGGCCATTGTGGGCTGGGGCCATTGTGGACTTGGGCACTGGAACTGAGAGCAGGGAGACTGTCTCTTGTTCTCTCAGTGTTCCCAGTTGCTGGGCCTAGGTAGTGTGGAGGAAAAGGAGGAAGAAGCCACAGTGGGAATGGGGGTGACCAGATAGTAAATGTGAAAAATTGTAACACTTTTTTTTTTTCAGGGGTTGGGGGGTATGGCTGTGTATATAAGCCAAAGTCCCCAATATTGGGATGTCTGGTCACTCTAGTGGGAATGCAGAGGGATGAGGAAGGGGAGGGATTTAGGGATCAGAGGAGGAGGGGAGAGGGGAGCAGGAATTGGGATGCGGGGCGGTTCATAGATTCCACGGCCAGAAGAGACCACAGTGATCATCTAGTCCGACCTCCTGTATAACACAGGCCATAGAACTTCCCCCAAATAATTCCCAGAGTATATCTTTTAGAACAATGCTTTTCAATCTGTGGTCCACGGACCCCTGGGATTTTGCAGACTACGTCTAAGATTTCCAAAGGGGTCTGCACCTCCATTCAAAATTTTTTAGGGCTCTGGAAATAAAAAAGGTTGAAAACCACTGTTTTAGAAAAATATACAATCTTGATTTAAAGATTGTCAGTGATCGAGAATCCACCATGACCTTTGGTAAATTGTTCTAATGGTTAATTACCCTCACTGTTAAACATTTATGTCTTATTTTCAGTCTGAATTTGTCTAGCTTCAACTTCCAGCCATTGAATTGGGTTATACCTTTCTCTGCTAGATTTAGGAGTCCATTATTAAATATTTGTTCCTCATGTAGGTACCTATAGACTGTAATCACGTCTCCCTTAGCCTTCTCTTTGTTGAGCTAAATACACTGAGTTCTTTGAGTCTATCACTATGAGACAGATTTTCTAATCCTTTAGACATTCAACCCTCTCCAATTTATTAACATCCTTCTTAAATTGTGTGCACCAGAATTGGACACAGTATTCCAGCAATGGTCACACTAGTGCCAAATACAGAGGTAAAACAACCTCTCTGCTCTACTTGAGATTCCTCTGTTTATGCATCCAAGGATCACATTAGCTCTTTTGGACACAGTGTCACACTGAGAGCTCATATTCAGCTGATTATCAGCTATGACCTCAAATCTTTCAGAGCCACTGCTTCCCAGGATAGAGTCCCACATCATATAAGCATGGCCTATATTCTTTCCTCCTAGATGTATACATTTACATTTAGCAGTATTAAACATATATTGTTTCCTTGTGATCAGTTTACCAAGCGATCCAGTTTTCTCTGAATCAGTGACCCATCCTCTTCAATATTTACCACTCCCCCAATCTTTGTGTCATCTGCAAACTTCATCAATGATGTTTTTGTGGTCTCTTCCAGGTTATTGATAAAAATGTTAAATAGTGTAGGGCTAAGAACCAATCCATGTGGGGCCCACTGGAAACACATCCATCAATGATGATTCCTCATTTACAGTTACATTTTGAGACCTATTTGGTTAGCCAGTTTTTAAACCATTTAATGTGTGCCATGTTAATTTTATATCATTCTAGTTTTTTAATCACTATGTCACGCAGTACCAAGTCAAAGTATACTATGTCAACTCTATTACCTTTAACAACCCAACTTGTAAACTCAGCTAAAAAAGATATCAAGTTAGTTTGATTTAATCTATTTTCCATAAACCCATGTTGATTTGCATTACTTACTTTACCCTCCTTTAATTCTTTATTAATTGAGTCCTATATCAGCGGTTTCATTATATTGACCGAGATCGATGTCAGGCCTATAATTGCCAGGGTCATTCTGTTTATCCTTTTTAAAATTTGGCACAACATTAGCCTTCTTCCAGTTTTCTGAAAACTTCCCCAGTGCTCCGAGACTTATTGAAAATCAGCATTAATGGTCCAGCAAACTATTCAGCCAGTTCTTTTAAAATCCTTGGATGGAAGTTATTTGGATCTCCTAATATAAAACGTCTAACGTTAGTAGCTTCTGTTTAACATCCTCCAGAGAAACTAGTGGAATGGAAAGAGTGTTATCTTCACCATATGAAGAGACTATATCATCTGTTCCCCCCCCCATACAGACTAGAATTATTTATTGACCACGTCTGCCTTTTCTGCATTGTTATTGATAATTCTACCAGTTCCATCTAGCAATGGCCCAATACTATTGTTAGAATTCTTTTGTTTCTAATATATTTTTAAAATTCCTTCTTATTGTCCTTAACTCTGCTGGCCATAGATTTTCCTCTGTCCCTTTGCTTCTCTTGTCATTTTTCTACAATTCCCAACTTCTGATTTGTATTCATTACTATCACCTTCCCCATTATGCCATTTGTTTTTACACTCACACTCACTCTTACTTACTTTTTATAGCTGCCTACACTTCTCCTCTAAACCAGGTCATTTTTTTAACCAGCACAGGCTTGTTCCTTGATTGTGGCTTTTGGGGCATCTAGTAAGATTTTCTTAAATGATTCCCAATTATCATTCACATTTTTCTGATTAAATTCTTCCTTCTAGCTGATTTGGGTCATAATTGTTTTCAGCTTTGTGAAATTGGCCCCATTAAAGAACCAGGTGTACATATTAATGGTCTGGACTTTATTCTGCTTGCAAATCATGATCACTTGTACCTAAGCTACCATTAATTTTTAGTTCTGTGATCAGTTCCTCTTCATCTGTTAGGAGAAAGTCTAATAAAGAATTCTCCTATGTAAGCTTTTTTGTTAGGACATTGTCATCTATAATGTTTAGAAATTCCAGGGATGTTTTGGTACTGGCAGCATGAGATCTCCAGCATATGTCATGCAGATTGAAGTCCCTCATGATCATGCAGCTTATTTTCCTTCACATTATAGATAAGTGCAAAGGAGGTGGTTATCCTGTTCCTAACGCTGATTTGGTGGTCTATAGCAGACACCATCTGGTACTCCATCTGTGTGTTTTATCTGTTAGGACATTGATCCGTAAGCATTGAAGATCATTTTCTTCTAAGTTATTGGTGATTTGGAAACAGGTAATTCCACTGTTGACAAAGAGTGCCGCTCTCCCTCCCCTTTTCCCTACTTGATCCTTCCTAAATAGGTTATAACCATTGATTTTAACATTCCAAATGTGAGAATCATCTCACCATGTTTCAGTAATGCTAACTAGACCAAATTTATGTTCATAAATGAGCAATTCCAGTTCCTCTTGTTTATTACTCAGGCTCCGAACATAGTGTATAGGCAATTCAATAATTTCTTCTCTTCGTGTCCTTTGGTTCCTTGATTAATTTTGTTTTCAACATCTCAGTTTTGTGCTGAGTGCTCATATCTTCCCTCTTTTTACCTTATTAGTTTAGCTTTCTCCTGACTATTCTAGCCAGCCTGTCCCCGAAGTGATTGGTTCCCCTACTACTGAGATGGAGGCCATGCAGACTATATAATCCCCTCTCCCCATAGAAAGTGGATCAATGTTCCATAAACCCAAAACACTATATCACGTACCTAGTCAACAATTCACTTCCAGAATCTTCTGCCTTTTGTCTTCTTTCACTCGTGGGACAGGAAGGATCTCAGAGATCACTTGGACATTCTTCTTCAGAATACTTCCAAGTTCCCTGAAGTCATCTACTATCTGCAAAATATCCCACAATACAGTGTCATTAGTTCCAATAGGCATCATCACCAATGGTGATGCCTGTCGACTTCAGAAGCCTATCCAGTCTTAGAGTGGTGTCTCATTTCTTGGCTTTAGGAAATCAGCACACTCTCCTATTGTCTGCCTGTGCCTTGCAGAATTTCTTTTGATTCTTCTGAGTATGAATCTCCAACAAGAATTATCTGTCTTCCTTGGACAGTTGGAGAACTTTTTGCAAGCAAGCTTGACCGTGACCGTATGCCGCTGGTGGTTATGAACTGCCAGGCTTCTTCTCTGATTTCCTCTCTCTGATTCCTTGGTGGCCAGCTCCCTTCTTCCTTGAACCTGGGGTAACAGTATTTCCTCTTCACCTTCTCTGATTCTCAGTAGTATCTCTCCTCCAATCCAAGAATCTTTTCTTCCAGCACAGCCACCAGCTTGCACTTCATGCACATGAACTCCCTTCTGTGTTCAGGCTGGAAAGAGGACATGTCAGAGATGGAGAGGAAGACAAGCTAGTGGCATGGGGCAGAAGAGTCTATAACCACTAGAGTAGACTTTTATCCAAGACTTCTCATATTTCCAACTTCCTATCAGGCTGGAAATGCTGAACAGCATTCCAGTGCTTCTGGTTCCATCTGGAAGTGCAGAAAGATGAATGTGCTCCCTTTATCCAAACCATTTTGCCTATCAGTAGTAAGTATCAGTACTGTGTCTTAAGATTTATATAAAAGATCAGCATTCTACTTTTATGTGGAAGTGTCATAAACTTGCTGAGGGGAACATCTGATCCTCCTCACTCGGTGACTTCATTAAACAATCATTTTATTTATTCATCCCCAGGTGAAGTTTGTAGCTCTGTATAATCCTCTTGTTTTCCTTGTCTGCCATGGATTTGAAGAAGAATCTAAACCTAGTTTCAAACTCTGTCATTGTTATCTGTAAATCACAAAACCAGGTGGAACATAAAGGTATCACTTTAGTTCAAAATAAAAGAGCAATAAGCTCTTGCTCAGCTTATGCATGGTTGGACATAAGTGCGTAACATGGGGAGGTTAAAAAGCACAGAATGCCAGCACTGTACACTGTACCTCCTGGAGGATAAGCTGATCAGGAGCAGTAGAATGGTTAAGGAAGCAATTTAAATTTTTGTTTTTGTTCTTACTTCATTAAAGGAATAGTCTTGTGACAGAACCTAAATAGACAACCTGTCTTTAGATTGTTAAAATCAAGAGGCGAATGGGATCTGGAATGTAACTGTAAATAAATAAAAATCAAGAGCTTTGTTGTCCTTTTGTAAAGTCACTTATGAATGAACTCATGCATCTGCAATGTTTTTTTCCTGATGGGAAGAAGCAGTCAGCCAAGAAAGGAAGTACAAAAGAATTGAAAAATACTTGATTCCTAGAAGTGTCCTTAATATCTCAAGTGCGATATCCATGATGATATCATCAGTAGACCTTTGTATGTTAAAGCATTATCCTAATGTTTGCATTTACAGCTGCTCAGAACATTTCAAACCTTTAGGATTTTAAATGAAAAATAGAATACTTTCTGCAAATTTAATTTATGTTAAACATTTCCATGTGTTTTTATCAAACTTTTAATTTTTGGGGCTCTCATTAATGCAAGATTTTCAGAAAACTTTTAAATGAACTGATCTTACTGCATCCCTTCTCATGTAATTTTTAAAGGAAATTTGGTTTCTATTTTTCTGATTTGGTAACTGATAGAAGTGATTATAAGCTTTTCACCAGAACTAAAGAGAGTATGAAAAAAATGTTGGTACAGCAATGCTAACTCCCATTTCAACTACCAAAGAAATAAAGCATGCACTGTCTATATTTGGCCTGAGTTCACTTTGTTTCATTGATCTCGTCTGATCAACAGCTTCACAATGTTAACCTTGCAGTGGCTTTGCTGACAGATGGAGGTCTTCTAGATTTTCCCGTCAATGCTGAAGGTGAGTCATAACATAGTAATTGTTCTGGAAGAGAATGATTCTTGCTCTGGTTCATGAAAAGCTAAGATACTCAGCTAGAGAATCTTCTCCAACATGACAACCACATATTTCATAACATTTCCTTTGCTTCACATCTCCTGTATATATCCCATATTTTAACAATCTAGTCTACACTAAAAAAAAAAAAAAAAAAGAAGTTCTATTGTTACAATACCCACTGTTTGGTAAGTTAACACCATTTTAAGCAAGAATGAAATTATGTAAGATACATCCGTAGTTGCTGAAATTACCAATTAGGAGTAAGTGTGTTGTCCGTGGGACCTCGTTGCCAAAATCAGGATGTGAATGGATTAGTAGATTTTTAGAGACAGAAGCGACCATTATGATCATCTAGTCCAAGCTCCTAAATAACATAGACCATTGAATTTCACCCAATCATTCCTCAATCAAGCCCAATAACGTGTTGCTGAACTACAGCATATATTTTAGAGAGACCTCAAGTCTTTATTTAAAGATGTTAAGTGATGGGCATTTTACCATGTTCCCCAGAAAGCGATTCAAGTGTTAAAAATGGCATCTTTTCCCAGTTGGGTAGTCCACTCATGAACAAGATTGGGGTACGTGTACATATGAGCACATGGAACGGTCATCTATCTGTACCTACGTCATTGGGTAGAGACAATCAAGAAATGGAAGGTGTGGGAATTATGAAAATTTGTTTAATTTTTTTCGTTAATGTTTTGGATGGTTTTTTCCAACCAGCTTTACTCATGGGTAGCTGTCATTAATGTCAATGTGAGTGATTTTGTGAGCATGCAGAGAAAAATTGGAGCCTTTATGCCCTATACTTGGAACTTGAAGTTCAGTGAACCAGTCTGTGAAAGCCAAATCTGTGAAAGCCTCTGGGTATACCTTTTCTTTGAGTGGGTTAAAAGCATTGGACATCCATTTCTCTAAATGTGGAGGATTGCCTCAAATAATGTCTACTGTTGATTAATGTGGGAAATATAAACTCCAGCATCTGTGTATCGTTTATGTACTGCTACATAGGCCAGATCCTCAGCTGATGAGTGTTGGTGTTTAATGGAACTACACTGTTTACACCAGCTGAAGATCTGGCCTAGTGGTCCTACTGCTGGTCTATGTTCAGTACGAAGCCATACATTTACATTACTTGAAGAGGAGCAGCAAGCCCTCTATGTCTCTCATCATTTGGAAGAAGTAGTAGTTTGCATACAAGTTGATGTATTAACTAGCAAAAACCCTTGTCAAACATGAGTTGAGGTTGCTTAGCAGTACCTTGTGCACTTTCAGAATATGGAAGTTAGCAGCTGAAAACTGAAACCTTCAAAAAGCAGGAAGTACACACCACAGAACAAAGTGCAAACACTACAAAGCCAGGAAATGAAGAGTTAAGGCAATGTCTGCTACTATTCACATTATAATAGAATCACAAAAAATACAGTTATCAAGAAAATCTGATAACTTTACATTTCCTGTTTTGGTTCTTGATTTAGTTAGATTGTAATTTGGGGAAAGTGAAAGATTACCTTCAGTGCTTTGACATTTGAAGGCTTGTTTCTTTCTTGTGTATCCACAGATATTGTGAACAGAGATATGAAGACTACATTGCAGGTTTTGTACTGCTTGTATTCCAAATACAAGACCAAAGAAACATGAAGAGTGAAACCAAGAGCTAGATTTTCTTGCTAGTGTATGCTGGGTTTAATTTTCAGTCCCTAGCTATGTGTTTGCCACTTTGCACATGCGCACACCCTGTATGACACTTGTTGTATTAATATGCTTTGAAAAGTGTGTATGCTTGCAAAGTTGCAGTTATGTAACTTGTGCTATCTATAATATAAATGTGTGTGCACGTGCGTATTCAGGGGCCAGTGTTTTCTGCTGTTCCTTGGCTGTGAATTTTGCCACAGAAACAGAATCCACCCCTTGCTTCGTCTAAGGCCCCAAAATGCTGTAAAGACTTGTCAGTGTGCTACCCAAGCCCCTGGCTGCAACACCTCACCCTTTTATCAGTGAGGGAGCTGGAAGTCATTTTTAGAACTTCGCACCTGTACTTGCACTGAGGTTGCTGCAGCACCATGATGGAGTTGAAGTCCATGGATAGATTCCAAGGGGGCTTGAAGCCCATAGTCCAATAACTCCTGTACTACATTTTCAGGCAGGATGATGAGATTAATAATTTTAAAAAATGGCTAGCGGTATGAAACTTGACAAGGCATGAAATGTTTGAAAAAACCTGCTTGCCTCTTAAAATACGTTTACATTGGAGAGACTATGCAGGCCATCCACTGTACAGTATTGTGGATTTCCCCGGTCCTCGATACCTCCTAAAAAACCATGAAAGAGCCCCCTTATTTGCCCTTTAATCTAACACAACATTGTGGCCTGCTGCAGCCCTCTTCTCCCTGCAACTCTTGTGCACCTACTTATGGCCAGCCTGAATACTAGTCTCTGCACTATCTAAGTGCAAGGGGAGAGGCTAACATGACTCCACCTTCCCCCTTACAAGGGTGCATGGGAGGGTGGGTGGGGTGTGGCTCATTCTATCCCAGTAACACTCAGAGTCCAGCACTGACGGGAGTTTATACTGAAACCTTTTTGTAGCTGCCACTTCTGAGTTTGCTCTTGTGGGGCAGACAACCTGTATTGGGACTATACGGGATACCTGTTCTGTACAATACCTCCAGCAGCTGCCACTAAGGTATGCAGCCCCGCAGTCCCCACCGTAATGTAGTTGTGGCTGCAAAACCCACATTCCTCTCCTTTAACTGCTACCCTGGTGTTTAAGTCCTAGGCCCTTTGAGGCTTTCTTCAGCTTCATTTGACCTTAAAGTTATTTTAAATTTGCATTTCATGTATATTTGGCTTTGAAAAATTATAATTATGCATAGCTACTAAAGGAGAGAGTTCTACAAACCGCTATGAACATCATAATCCCATTTGCATTGATGCTAATTATCAAGATACATTTTACAAAGGAAAATCCAATGTCTGGCACCAACAAGTTACCAAAAAAGAGCACCCTGCTTCAATAGCAAAAGTTAATTAAATCAGCTATTCCAAAAGATTCATATCTGACGTACATTCTTAGGGTTATCTCATGTATGAATCTCTGTAGATATCTTGTTTTATTCTCCTGATGGGCTCCAAACATCTAATGAAGGGGAAGATCTTAAAAGTTTGTGTTCTTTATTCACTGATACGTTTACTGGAACGTTACATGAAGATTAGAACACAGCTAGATTACTGAGGATACAGAAATAGAATGTCCATCACAGAGGGATTTAATGACTCTGGGGACTGGTACTATGGCATAGGCACAGCCTTTTGCCATTAGGTAATTGGTTAGAATCCAGCCCGTGTTGCTAGTGACTGGAAGTCATTACTAGATGATGTATTTTTAGTGGCCTATGGTCACATAAACACCACCCAATACCGGAAACCTACTGACCGCTATACTTGCCTACATGCCTCCAGCTTGGCTGTCTACAGCCAAGCCCTAAGATACAACAGAATTTGCTCCAATCCCTCAGACAGAGACAAACACCTACAAGATTTTTATCAAGCATTCTTAAAACTACAATACCCACCTGGGGAAGTGAGGAAACAGATTGACCGAGTGAGACAGGTACCCAGAAGTCACCTACTACAGGACAGGCCCAACAAGAAAAATAACAGAACACCACTGGCCATCACATACAGCCCCCAGCTAAAACCTCTCCAGCACATCATCAACGATATACAACCTATCCTGGAAAACAATCCCTCACTCTCATAGAACTTGGGAGGCAGGCCAGTCCTCGCTTACAGACAGCCCCCCAACCTGAAGCAAATACTCACCAGCAACCACACAACAGAACCACTAACCCAGGAACCTATCCTTGCAACAAAGCCCGTTGCCATCTGTGTCCACATATCTATTCAGGGGACACCATCATAGGGCCTAATCATATCAGCCACACTATCAGAGGCTCGTTCACCTGCACATCTACCAATGTGATATATGCCATCATGTGCCAGCAATGCCCCTCTGCCATGTACATTGGCCAAACCGGACGGTTTCTACGTAAAAGAATAAATGGACACAAATCAGACCTCATGAATGGTAACATACAGAAGCTAGTAGGAGAACACTTCAATCTCCCCGGTCACTCAATAACAGATTTAAAAGTAGCCATACTTGAACAAAAAAACTTCAGAAACAGACTTCAAAGAGAAACTGCAGAACTAAAATTCATTTGCAAATTTAACACCATTAATTTTGGCTTGAATGGGGACTGGGAGTGGCTGGCTCACTACAAAAGCAACTTTCCCTCTCTTGGAATTGACACCTCATCATCAATTATTGGGAGTGGACCACATCTACCCTGATTGAATTGGTCTTGTCATCACTGGTTCTCCACTTGTTAGGTAACTCCCTTCTCTTCATGTGTCAGTATAATAATGCCTACATCTGTAATTTTCACTCCATGCATCTGAAGAAGTGGGTTTTCTACCCACGAAAGCTTATGCTTAAATAAATCTGTTCGTCTTTAAGGTGCCACCGGACTCCTTGTTGTCTATGTGAAATGAGTTGGTGATCTCAGTCCAATTCCTAGCTAGGCAGTAGTCCATATCACACAAATAACCCTTTCCTACTTTTTACAGACCCTTTCCTACTTTTAACATCCCTATTTTACAGACGGAGAAAATGAAGCACAGAAAGGTTAGCAAGTTAGTGCAGAGCAAAGAATATGATCCATAAGTGCTGGCTCACAATCCCTTTCTCCAGAAAGCACACCTTCAAACTTTCCCTTTTCCTTTCTCCAAAACATGTCTGTCCATTAACCATGCCCCCTCCATCACCAGATCAAGAGTGCAATTCCCACAGCTGGTCACATAAAAGCTCTTCAAATGTGTTACTCTGAAATGAATGAAGAATGCTACCTGTCTTGAAAATTGGAGATGGTCCTGATTTTGGAACATTTTGTGCTCTTTTCGTAAAGGGGAAGTTCCAATAAATAATGTAATGGAACGGAAGGTAGGGCTGTGGGAAAGCATATATTTAGATTTCATCTCATAGCATTTAAAATCTTGTGGTCAGATCCTCAGCTAGTGTAAATAAATACAGCTCTTTTGAGGACAATGGATCGAATTATGCCAGATACCTATCTAGCTCCTGAATAGGTGGATGGACTATGCTCTCCTTTCCACCTCAAGTTCTTGTAAGCCCTTTTGTAATGAGTAATCTTTTATTTTTATTTTTGATGTATGTTTTCAAAAGGATGACAACTAATGTAGTTGAATCAGTAACTTTAAAATAGAGACTGAAAAATGAATATTTTAATGTGTCTTTCACACTTTAAGCCAATTCATAATGTGCGTGATGTCTTGAATAAGCATATGTCTGATTATAAAAAGCCTATGTCTGATTCGTAAAGCATACTTTAGAATTTTAGTAATCCATTAGACAGCCACCCACTCCATAATTTCCTATAGAAATATGTACAAGTGCACTACTTATGTATGGGACACAGTCATAGATTTGTCATAGATTGATTAGTAAAGACAGAGTGACCGTGCTAAAGCACATATTCCATCAGCATGGAACTGGGGAAAAGAGAGTTATTTATTATTATTCTAAGATGTTATTTGTGCCTGGCACAACCAGTGACAGACTTGCTCTCTTTTTTCTCTTATGATTATCAGTCAATAAAAGAAAAATAAGCCTGTTTGTTCTGTATTTACTGGCAAATCTATCATGACATTTTAAGTATACCATGACATGTCCATATTGGGGCATTAATTTGCCTTGCCATATAATTAAATATACAAATGTAACTCTCCTGTAATTTTTAAATCCTAGAAATTAAGTATTCCCTGAGGGGAGAATTGGATGTGCTACTAGAATTCTAATCTATTCTGTTTTCATTACACCATATAAGTAGGCATATAAATTGAATTATGATGGATTGAAGACTGGCAAGTATTTCTAAAGAGCCAATGGCTCTGAGTGTATCAAATAATTTTAGAAGACAGAAAAAATATTGCACTGTTCTGTTGGGGACACTGGGGCATGGCCACTAGGTAACTCGAGGGGATGGAAGACCACGAGTGTCGATGAAGCCCCCTCGCACTAGGCCCAGGTGTACTTGGCCCCCCCTCCCGCCTGGAGGCACTCGCAGCAGCTCTGCGTACTAGGCCCAAGTGTCCTTGGCCCCCCCGCCTGGAGGCACACACAGCAGTTATGCTGAGGATCTGCAACAATATGCTGCAGAGTCAGACTGCCTGAAACTAAGCAAGGCCACACAGGGCAGATATGGAAGAACAATGCTGAATAAAGCAGCTTTATGTATAGTTTAACAAATGATACAGAGAACCAGGGAACTAGCTGGGAACTGGATTGGCTGGCTATATGGATACTTGGGGCAGCTTGCTATTGGATAAGTATGCTGGGAAAAAGGATGTATAAAAGCCTGTGTAACTTCCTGCTCTGTGTACAGGATTTGAGATTCAAATCTCCCTGTACCTATTTGAAGCTTCAAATAAACTTTTCTGCTTCTCCACCCCGTTGTGATTACTGGGTGTAGCACACCGGGTAACGAACCACTCAAGCTGTTGTTCAGCCTCTCGGCACTGGGTGCTGGCAACAGTTCTATTAAATATTCAACAGGTGATCCAAGATGCTGCTAGTAGGGTGAATGCAAAACAATTCAGGGTGAATGCAGGGTGTTATCAGCTTGTTATATTGTCCTCATTTTAAAGATGGGTACACTGAAGTAGAGAAGTGACTTGTAAGTAGCTACACAGTGAGCCACCAGCAAAGACTTGAGCAGTATTGACAGGGTCCTAAGCCTCACTCCCATCGTTATTCCTTTAGATTGTACTGTCTCTCAAGCAGATATACTGTCTAGCAGACAGCAGAAGAGAAGAGCCCTACTGGGAAGAGAATCTCTGAGGACAGGAATGTTGGCAGCAGGGCCAGTTACCCAATATGCACTCAGCGCACTTGCACAAGGCCCCCATCTTATGGCAGCAGGGCCTTGTGGGCCAGGAAAGGGGCAGGGCATTGTAGGGGGTGAGGGGCAGAGGAGGGCTCCGTCTGCCTCGTGTGGCAAAGCCCACAGGCTGGAGCAGGGAACCAGGCCAGACCCACGGGACAGGAGCCTGTGGGTGTTTGCAGCCAGGCAGGTTCATTCTCCAACACCTCAGGGGCTCCCACCCTGTGGGGGCAGGACCTTAATGTCTCCCATCCTTCCAGGGGCAGGGAAGGTGTGCCCAATTTCCATTGTGCATAGGGCCCCAAAATTCTTTAATCCTGGCACTGGCTGGCAGGAGGCCTGTGGAAAGAAGAGCCGAGGGAAGGGTGGAGTTACTGTGATGCACTGATTGTACGCTTTAAGCACAGGATGCAGTGGATGTGCAAAAGCATCTAGACTTGTTATAGAATAAAAAGGAAAACAAATAGACATAACTAATTTGAATACAGCAGGCTCTGTAAAACTCATGAGATCAGGATTCCTGGCCCTCTACAAGACAGGAGCTACTTCCTATTGGTTCCTTAATCACTTTTGAACTCCCCAGTGTGGGGCCAAACTGCAATAGGAACCTCTCCCTGCATTCTTTCCAGGTAGCTGGCCCTTAAAATTTGGGAGCAACAAGCAGTTGTAGTCCTAAAATGACCATTATACGTTTAACTGCTGAAGGCGAAAACCTCTTTTCCTTCCAGCGGTAAGTATTTTTTTTTCTCCTTTTCTAATTCTTGAAGAGATCATTTGTCCCCAGAGTTACCTGCCACCATCTCATTAGCAACTAGGTTTTAAACCTTAGACATCAGTTAATCAAAGTTTCCCCTCCCCCTTAATTCAGAAGAAAGATACAACTTCATTGCTCTAAGGACTAACAGCCGTACTGAGGTTTTGCACGCTTTATTTTTCAAGGAATTTATTTCAGAATTAGAAATAACTGGTGATATTAGTAGGGAGGTTGCAGAAAACAAAGCAGAAGAAAGGCCATGCTACATCATCCCCTCCATTGATGCAGAGGCTGGTGGATTTCACATGGAAGCTCACATTTCCAGGGGGAACACAAAAAGAGAGAGAGAGAGAGAGACACTAGACTGGAAATTAAAGTGAATCATAATTCAGGAGCATCACTGAAGGTTAAAACCCAGGGAGGTCTTTTTCAGCCAACAGGTTGTTGAATCTGATATTGAAAATAAAAATCTCCCTTTTGAATTTTGGTTTAAAGAACATCAGAACACCTTTTTTCACTGATTGTTTCTGTCCACACCCCAGTGGCTGCAGGCTCCCAAAATTTGGCTCTCTCTCACTCCATTAAAACAAGCGTGTCCTGAGCCCCTCAACTTTAGCAACTAAGCAATATGGAAGGCTTTAAGGATTTCGTCCAGAGACATTTCCAGGGTGCCTTTCTAAAATTTAAACCTATGAAATCTCACCCACCCTGGTGGAAAAGATCCATAGCCTCAGAAATTATATAAAACGAGGTAAGTATTGAGTAGAGTAGGCCAGAAAATGATTTTTTTTCTCAGTGGAAAATTTGGAGTTTTTGGTGAAAAATTAAAAATAAAAGTATTTTGATTCTGAAATAGTGCCTCATGGGAGGTGCAGTTCCCATGCCTCATGCTCCCCTTCTGCTCTATAGGCTGGGATTCCTGGTCACACTACATCTCCCATGATGCACCATGGTCTCCCTCTTGGTGAGGGGTATATCATGGAAAGTCATACGGCTGCAGTGCATTATGGGAGATGAAGTCTGGCTTGGGAACCTGGTCCATAGAGAAGAATGGGAGCATGAGGCTACTGAACTGCAACTCCTGTGAGGCACTGCAGTGGCATTTCAGGAAAAAAATATTTCTGGTTCTGGGTGTTCATTTCTTTGACAAAAAATTAAAAATTTTCCATGGCCACTATTTGTGAAAACTTTAGTTACAAACCTTATTTTCCATCAAAAACCTGTTTTGATAGAAAATATACACTAGCCCTATTCTGTGTCTTCACCATGACTTGTGTGCCATTGCATGCCTCATGATTCAATGTAATTAACACCTCTGGTCTCAAGCATTTTTTCTCTATATTTGTCAGCTTTTATGATGGACTTCATGTTACTTTAACGGTGGTGAATGTAGCTGGCTGAAGACCCCTTGAGACTGAAGCCTCCAGTTTACTACCAGGACACTTACAGCTCAAGTAATGGCAGTGTAAACTCCCTTCCTGATGCCATAGAAAATTAACGTACCTCAAACCAGTATTGGAGAATCCAACTATTTACTTACCTAGAGGAATAGCCCCAGTAATGTCTGAGCACTTGATAACTAGTTGGAGTAAAAAGAAGGCAGTTTTGGCTCGATGCTCCCTTAGTCCTTATTGGTTCTGATAAGATTGCTGACCGGGTGTGTTGTGACAGATCACTCTCAAGGGTATAGAAAAGAATAACGTTGTTATGGAAGGACTTTGTCTAGGATGCTTTTCCATGAAGCTAGAAGGTCAGGAATTGCTGTTGAAACGTCTTTTAGCGGATCCCCACAGCAGGAATTTTGACTCCGGCCCATCTCTAATTGAGAACCCATGTAAAACGCATACCTTGTACTTTCCACAGAGCAGATGGTGCAACAGGCTTTACTGACTGCAGCCAGTAAAATAACAGATTGTCTAGAAATTTTCTTCACTCTTGGCAGACAATTGAATTTAGAGTGCAGCATGTTGCTTAAGCTTATTATACATTTCAGCAAAAGTGGGCAGTCAGTGAAATTTTTGTCATCGGCTTTACTGAAAGCTCCTTAAACTAAAAGATAGATGTTGGAAGTCGCTTCATGTTAAATGATTTGGCCAACAGTTGGGTGTATGTGTTTGTACCCCTTTTGGAGAAGACTTGTAGTACTGTGAGTAGAAAAAGACATTTTTGTATGTGTAGGATTAATTTACTTGCCAGACTTTTTTTTTTTTTTTTTAAAAGTATAGTGGAAACCTCTTACGTCTAGTGTGTCACATTTCAAAAGTTTGTAAAACCATACTTTGTTTCCAATATTGCATATGAGAAAACTGAGCTTTTAAATGTATTAAAAGTTAGGTCATGTATATTAATTCTTTGTCACAATAGCGATTTTGATTCTTGGAAGGATAGCTAGGTAAGTGCAATTAAGTCTTGAGCCATGTCTATGCTGTGTGGCAAATTGCCGGCACTACTATGATGGGTCACGTGCTCTCTCTTCTTGGGGGGGTGGGGAGGGAGTTCAGGGCACCATTTCTTGCCCCTGAACTGGGGTATTAACTGCCCCACTAGTGTCCTAGAGGAGGGGAGTGGAGAGGGAGGGACCCGGGCCTGCCCTCTACTCCAGGTCCCAGCCCAGGGGCCCCAGGGATAGCGGTAAACCATTAGAACTAGCGGTTCCTTCCCCTGGGCTACTTCCCTCTCCTGCCCTTCAGCTTGTGGGGCTTCCTGCCCTCCCTCTGCACAAACCAGGTGTCCCTTTACCTAGGGTCTTGGTCTTCTTAGCCCACCGCAGCACTTCTCCAAACTCTCCTCTGCTTCCTTCCAAACTGCTCTCTGCTCCAACACCAATCCACTCTGCGTCAACTCCTCCTCTTGTCTGATTGAAGCAGGGGGTTTTTATCATGTGACTGGCTTCAGGTGCTTTAATTAATTTATAGCAAACTTTCTTTATTTCTACAGGGAATAAGGCTCCCGTCTAACACTCTCCTGCTGCCCTCTGGCCATGCTGTATTACAGCTGGCATATTTAGCTTTTTAAGTGCTTTCTGTAAAGAGCTACAATGGCAAGAAGCGAGTTGCTGTACGCAACAAGTTTTATTGATCCTACATAACCTAGAAAGTGTGCTAATACTGTTGAGCTCCATCTACTGTCACATTATCTGTCAAGTGACTCTTATGGAAGCACTGGGGAAAGAGAGCGAGCCTGGGAGTTTGGTTTCCCGAATCCTAGGTGAATGCCCTAAGTTCAAGACCCTGCTTCAGTGACTATGTATTTATATATAAAAAGTGGAAAAGCTTCAACAGGAGAGACTGAGAAAGCCCCACTCCAGAATACTCCCTAGTCCGGGGGCTAACCAACTCTCTTGCCATGTAGGTGACTGTAGCCAGGCGGGGCACTCACCGCTGCAGCGACTCCTGCTCGTCAATCCGGGAATTAGCTCATCCAGCTCAGGAGTGCCCTTGTTATACCAATAAAATAAAAACCAGCAGGATCTTATTAAAGGGGAAAAGGCAAAATGCCACATTTACTGTGAATACACAAAGAATCATAGTAAGCAGTTAGTTATAGCTATAACATTCCATTCAATTTCATATTTATTCACACATTCATTCATACACACACACACACAGGTTCTGCAAGGTTATCATAGTTACCAGCCTTAGAGTTGTTCATGCCAAGCCACTGGCCAGGTGGCCTGGACATGAGGAGGGAGCAGGGCCTTGTCAGATGCTCATCTGATGCTCCTGGACGTTGGTTTGCAGAATCAGACCCCTAGAGTCCATTTTTATAGGAATTTCTTACTATGCCAGTCTATGGGAATTGCTTCATCATGCTGTTGCTGAATCAATCGGCAGATGGCACATTCCTGACGGATCCGTGCTGCCAGATGTTATCTTGTTCTTTGGTTCTCCCATTCTTGAGGCTGTTGGGTGGATTCCAGTCTGCCCTCTGGGGGTCCTCTGGTTATTTCCACTTGACACCTCCCTCAGCCGATGGAGACTGGATTCTTAGGCTGGCACCTCCCTGATCATTCAGTTATTATCCACACCAAGCATCCATCCACATACATCCTCTATTTCTATTTTAATCACAATTGTTAAAGCGAGATGAATACAACAAAAGGGCAGGGAGTCTCTGGGTGCTGTTTCTGTTACAGAGTATTGCTTTGAGTCTCTCTCTGTGTGAGTAGTTGTTACAAAAAATTGCTTTGAGAACAGACTAGAAAGAACTAGAATGTTAGAATGTACTAACACAATTAGCAGCTTGCAAGTTTCACACATAGAGGGAGAGAAACAGTACCAAAAACCAAGAGACCTCTTAATTAGTAATACCCTAGAATTTAAACTATGGGGAATCATACTCATTTGTGATTTTAATACAGAACTTCTTTAATATGCTCCAACACCCTCCTCTGGCCGGTTCCTCCCCTGCCCTTACCTGCCCCCCTATCTCCACCACTTCAGGCCCCACATCCTCCCGGACCATGGTGCTCCTTACCTTGGGGTGCTGTCCCATGGCAGCATCCCCACACTCTGGGTCTCCCCTCCCAGCGGAACCCCAACCCCCTATACCCACCTTGCCTCAGTGGCTACTCCCAGTCGTCATCTACCCCCTTCTCTCAGAGGCAAACTGCAGTCTGAAGTGGCCACCCCATCACTGGCAAGGGGGTTGGACTGCTGCCTTTTCTTGCCCTGGCTGCCTCCCTGCAGCCCTAGTACCTCCCCTGGCCTTCACTCAGGTGGAGCTGCAGTCAATCAGCCCAGGCTCTGCTTCAGAGCGGGGCGGGAAACAGTCACCCAGCTCCAACCTGCACTCAGGTGGGGCTGCAGACAAAGTCAGTTAACTCAGGCTTTCCTTCAGCTAGTCTGAGGGAGGGGGAGACTGCCACTCATTGGTTGGGTGGCAGGGGGGACGCAGGCCCTCCCACTCCACTGCGCCCCAGCCCTGACCCCTAAGGGTGGCGGAGCGCTCTGCCACCGCGTCAGCGGGGATCCTGACCTCAACATGCTGACTCGCTCACTGTCAGCTTTGCAGCCAGACAGGGATCTACTACCCCTGGGCCACTTGCACTCTCCCACTCCAAGGGTACCTGCTGGTCTGGTGAAGTAAGGTGATCGGCAGGGGCCTCCGTTGCCAGCAGAAGCTCTGCCGGGGTTGGGCCAGCCGGCGGTCCTGGCCAGCCATCTGTCTCCTGCAGGGTCGGGTCGTCCAGGGGTCCAGGCGGTCCGGGTCTGTCATCTGCTTCCCCCGGGGTCAGGTCAGTCCAGGCGGTCTGGGCCAGTCGTCTGCACTCTGCGGGCCTGCTGACACCTCCCAGCACGAGTGCTCAGGGGACCCACCTGTCCCCTCCAGTGGCTGGGCTCCTACTGAGCTTCCAGGTCCCACCTTTATACTTCCGGCCCCGCCCCTTGGCTTTCGGGGGATGAAGCTAGGGGATAGGGCTTCACCCACGAGGGGGTGGAGCCGCCCTCTTCCTCTGTTTGGGGAGGGCCAGTCCACCTCACTACAGTGACCCATGTTCAAATTCCTTCTCACATAAAGAGCAGGGCGAAACTGAATACTGGTTTCCCAGGACCGTAACCATGGTGCTAAAGATTATAAGGAAGGGCCTCCTCCTCCTCCAATCATTCTTTACTTCTGTCAAAGTGCCTGAAAGTTTAGACTTGACTTGACTTTTTTTGACTTTTCTATTTGCCAAAAAATACTTTAAAAAATTTAAATTTAAATTTAAAAAATTGTTTTCAGTTCAACCCAAAGTAAAAATAGTTTGAAATTTTTTTGGACTTGCCAGCAAACTGAAAAAGCCATTATTAGCACAGCTCGAGTCGACTCCCAGGTTAAAGTTGTGTCAGAAGTTTTCAGATTAATAGGATCTTTAAACCTTTATTTTGTAAAAATCTCACTGAAATGACAAAAACCAAAACACCGAATGCAAACTTTGAGCATGACTTGAATTTTCATTGTGGGCTGATGAAAAATGAATGGATGGAGTGAAAATAATGTGAGTTAAAAATTTTGATGACAAATCTGCTGTGATGCAAACACCATCAGGAAAGAAAACAGAGAGTGATTGACTGACCCACTCCCCCAACTCTATAGCCTAGGGAGGAAGTTACTTGAGCTGGGAAAGAGGGGACTAGGACTTCACATCTTAACTCTTCTCATTGCTGTTTACATTTCCATGCAATATGCTACCCTTATTTTGACTGAGGCCATGAACCCCAAACTAGAAGACGGTCAGGAAAGAGCTGCCGAAAACTTCCCTCTACCATCCTCCATTTTTAATGTAAGTTAGCAGAGAGTTTATGCAAGGTCACTTCCATCACTGAATCCAGGTCTCTATAACGACAAACTCCAATCTTATTCACCGCACCCCACTGCCATTTTGAGACAATTGTTGAAAAACAGAAATTAAGGTGCATTCAGAAGGCTTGTTTTTGTGTTAAAGATAGCACAAGGTGAAGGGGTTAGGCTAGAGCACATATTGAAATGTAGTTCGAACACAGTTTTGTCCTTTCTGTACCGGGTAAGCAAGCCGTATTCGAAACCTTTCTTGATCTGGAAGCATAATGAATTAAAATCTAAACATGGTGCTGTGACAGAGGTTCCTGATCCAGTGTATTATCACTTGTATGGCAGTAGTGCCTAGAAACCCCAGTCAGGGGCCAGGACCCCATTGCACTCTAGGCACTGTATAAACACTTGAACAAAAAATGGTCCCTGCCCCACAGAGCCTTAGCTGCCTGGACTATTGAAACTGGTACAGCTTGTTGCAGGAACAACTAGCCTGAGCATCTGGAGATCCAAATTCTAGTCCCATCACAGGTTTCTCCGTGTAAACAGATTTGTTTCTAAGCAGGAATGTTTGTTTACGGAGGAGTGTGATTAATCTGTGTTGGGTCTGCTTGTATAGAAATGTCACACTCATCCCAGCATGTTGTGACATCTTCCTACACCAGAGGAATATATAAACTGTTTCCCAAAGTTAAAATAAAAGTTTACAAGCTCAGTTGAAACAATCTTTTTTTAAAAATTGGTTCAAAGGACTTTCAAAGAATTTTGCATGTTTACAGCTCATCTGATCTCCCCACCCCCCACCCCAGTGAACACTGAGCACTATAAGGATGCTCGTTTAGAGCCATCCCTCCCCAACTTAGCACAGGTTTAGTTTCTTGGGCACAACTGCTGGGGTGCGACAAATAGCCTTATTTATAAATAGCTGGTTTCTGCCATGTATTTTCTGGGTGCTCAGATAATCTGAGATAATCTGGCCTATATAAATACTTTAAATGGCTAGAGGTGGTCTCTACAGGGCTCACATGCATATCCTTATACTTGCTGAGAAGCATGTTAAAGTAGGTTAAACTGCTTTAATGCACAGCTCCTGATCTCTTGATATCCCCTAGGCTATTCAGTCATACAGTCATAGGACTTTTCATATCATATCTGACCAGTGGTCTCTACAGTCTTATACCCTGCCACCAACAGTGGCTTAATACTAGATAATTCAGAGGATGGTGCAAGAAACCCTACAGTAGGCATTTATGGGATAACTGCCCCCAGGGAAAATTCCCTCCTAACCCCCAACAATTACAGGTTGGCTTGTGCCCTGAAGCTTGAGGGTTGCTATGTAGCTTCCAAAACTCTTGTTCATTTTTAATACATGATTTTAACTCTGGATATTCTTGTTATCCATATAAATGTCTATTTTTTAAAATTCTGCTGAGATCGTAGCCTCATTTAGTGGCAGTGATTTCCACAGGTTAATCGGGCATTTTGTGGTCTGAGACCAGGCTTCTTTTTAGTCATGTCAGTTTAGAAAGTAGAAGCTATCTAAATGCTTTTTATATCTTAAGTAACTTTGTGTTGTAAGTTCTTTGCCACCACTTCTTCATAGCTTGTTATCATCACTCTGTCCCATTCAGTCTCCCAATTTCCTAAGGTGGTGTTGAACAAACATTGGATAACTTTTCAAAGTCCTGTAGGAAGTTACACTAATGTATGTTTCTATTGCTTGTCTATTAGAGATGAACTCAGAAAGAGAGCCGCTTGATAAGCACTTTACAAAACTTAGCTGAACTTTGCCTCAGCTCTGTTGGATATGCTAATCCTAATGAGCACTCCCATCACTGGAGTCAATCAAACTGCATACAAAAATGACCTAAGTGGCCTGTAAACAAGAAATTAGAATGATCCAGCTTCATGTAATAAAGACAAATGGAAAATTCTGTAGCCTGCTGAGATAAATGTTCTGAACCTTGGTGGATTCGTAAGGTGGAAACATTATGAAGTCTAAACAAGCTGATTGATATAGTCAAGATATTATTAGGATTTTTTTTAAAGGTACAGCGATCACACTTCCCAATTTTGTTCTGTTTTCAAAGATTCCAATGTTTTGAGATATATTCTCTGCACTTAAAATGGGGAATACCACTGGAACTGGTATCATCTCTAGAAAAACAGAAGAAATCTTTAAAATGATAGTGACCATAAAACTAAAACTTTTTTAGGATTGCCTAAGTATATAAGAAAAATATCAGATATGTCTAGTGAAATAGCACCAGCAGCAAATTATTCCGAGTTATTCCTAAGAGAAGTTTCCAGGTTCATTATGTGTCAGATATTATTTTAATTGATTTTAGTACCTTTGTAAAAAAAAAAAATCTGGAGTGCTGTTGAAAAATTACATACCCCCCAAAAATGATGTTGGCAGTGCCTTTTTCTTTGCTTTTCTTCATTTTCTGCTCCAAGTTGTGTATCTCTTCTAAATCACAGACAGTAGTCTTGGATTTTACTTGGTTTTACCTGAATCTGATCTTTGCCTATTCATCCTGTTCTGTCTCAGCTGGTTCCTTCCACTTGAAGAGAGGAGGAAGCTCTGTCTGGCAACTTGCCCTCACAACCCTTCCAGGCTTGTAACTTGACCTCAGATGGACCAGGGAGGATCGAGAGGAATGATGGCCTAGTGGTTAGGGCACTATGGAGACCTGGAGTCAAGCCCCTGCTCTGCTACAGACTTCCTGTATGATCTTGGATAAGTCACTTAGATTCTCTGTGGCTCAGTGTCCCCATTTGTAAAATGTGGATAATAGCACTTCCTTAGAGGTGAATTGTGAGGATAAATACATTAAACATTGTGAGGTGCTCAGACACTATAGTAATATGGGGTCATATAAGTGCCTGAGATAGGGGCTCTGCTTGTCCAAGGGTCACTGGTACATAACTTCAGTCTGAAGCTGACAACGTTTATCTTGAATATGTCAACAGGCAATAGAATGGAGTGCCTCTTCTTTTTCCTCCCCATCCCTTTCTCTTTGTTCTACCAGTGTTTGGTTGAGAAATTGACTTGACAATACAGAAGGCTTTATAAATAATCTAAGAACATTTTAATCTTTGCACAGTTAACATTTCAGTCACTCAAGAAAAGGGTTAAAAGAACAGATGGCTTTGTAATTGGCCATTTTTCTCTGAACACGTAGAAAAAGGGCAGAAGGTTAATATAGTGTGTAGTTATTGGGAAATTAAGCCTTAGACTGTGAAATAGAATGCTAAGTCATAGTACTGGCTTTGGGGAGCGAAGTAACATAAAAATAATCCTTAAACCATGACACATATTAAAGAATGTGTAGTTAATTCTTTGTAAGCTAACAGCCCAGCTTGATATATTCAATGAAACGGACAACTGCTATGTTTTGCTTTGGTACCGAGTCTCAGTGTAGTAATTCAGTTTCCAGTAACACAGGACACCACAGAGTGCTACAGATGGCAGAGTTGGGATAAGAAGTGACCTGCGAAAGGTGAGAAAAGACTACCGGGGCGGGGGGGGAGGGGGGAAGCGGGGTTCTGACTTGAAAATAAAGTTACACTCCTCAACCTACACTACATAAAAGAATGTGATTGTACCAACTGAGTGGTAATGATATCTGTGCTAAACAAAGTATGCAGTCTCAGGCTCTTAGTGTGAGCCTGAGCCATCCACACCTTTTGGGCTGCTGCTGCCCTGTTCCCTTAAAGAGGTACTTTCATAGTATATCATCCAGGATGCGGATCTTGTGACTGTCATCCGTCACCATGGATTAATATAACATTCTTTGTCTGGGGGTTATGTCTTAAATTAATCTGGAAATGGAAGTTAGTGCAGAATGGGCCAGCCCGTGTGTTAAGCAAAGGGTCTCTTGATAAGTGCAGTGCTCTGTACTGACTGCCTGTGGGCTCCTTGGTAGAATTTAAAATATTGGTACGGACTTATAAAGTCCTAAATGCCCTAGGACCTTCGTATATAAGGATATGTCTACACTTCCTGTTGTGACATATTTTGGACCAGTGAGGGAGCAAATTCCCATCAGATATGCTAGGTATGTACTTGGGAGGCAAGCTCCTCCTGCTGCTCACTCTACCACAGCTACACTTCTATCTTTAGTGTGCTAGTTCGTTCAGAGATAGTGTGGGTATGTCTGCCCATGCTGGAAATTACAGCTTCAGCTTGAAGTGTAGGCACACCCTAAAAAGTTCCTCTCATTTGCTTCCATGCTACCACGGTTGTGGTAAGCAGAGGTTCTAGAACTGGAGTCCCATTAGTATAAAAGAGGGGACTACTGACAGGGTATCTTCTTATAGGGTCCATCCCCAGCCTTTGGAATTTGCTCCTGTGATGGTCCAAAATAGTCGCGTTTTCTGACCAAAAGGGAACACCCAGCTCTTCCTCCTTGGCTTTGATGGAGGAGGGAGATTGTGGGTTTTATGAGCAGGTCTGTTGGAAAGGGTTTAAGTTTCGTGTTACTGAGAGGGTCTGTTAACTTAATGGGATTGTCCTCTATTTAAAGTTTGTCAGAGGCACCCTGAGCCTGGGGGAAGAGGGCACTCTTTTCAATAGCTCTTTTGAAACAAACAATAAAATGTATATATTTGCCCACATATTTCTTTAAAAATTGATCTTCCCATGTTAGCTAATTATTGCGAAAGCAATATGGATCTAGGGACTTGAAGTCAATGGGAGTCTTTCCATTGATATCAATGGAAGTTAAACCAGGCCCTTAGAGCATGCCTTGCGAGTACTTCCCAGCCTGTCACTTCTCCTGGCCTCTTCGATCTTTGCAAATAAGTAAGAATGCTCTACATAAATATGATATCCCAATTCTGTCCAAAAGTGCAGTCTTCTTCAAAAAGGCCTTTTCATCACAGAAATGACATTCATAATATTGACACCCCCCCAAAAATACCAATCAACCGACCAAAAAAAAAACTGTAATCTAGAAACTGATCAACCTTAAAAAAAATTAATTCCTGAAAAGGGAGAAGTGCCAAAAGATTCCAGGAAGTCCACTAAGAGCTTTGCTATTGACTTCACATGAAGGGTGGTCAGGTACTATAGTGATTGGTAGCAGAATAAAAACCCTGAGAGAGAGAGAGACAGATGAATGGATAAACACATGATTCTGGCTTCACTGCAGGGTCAACCATGAGGAAATGCTGAAGACTCTTAGAGAGAGAGAGAGACTTCAGTACACACACTTCAACAGTGACAAAAAGAATATGGAAAAATACTGGCTAAGTATTTGCATAAATGTTCTGTTTTTTTTTCAAATGTGCTCACTTATGAAAGCTCTCCCCACTCCCCTGTGTTAAAAGGATTATGTGGTTTTTATACAGTAGATTTCAGAGTGGCTGGCCTCAAGACAATTAATCAGTAGAATTTTTATTATCAAAGTTGTTTACACATTTGTATCTGCAGATGGTCCACATATAGCTTCCTAGTGGAGAATATCCCATAATTGTGCCAAAATATCATTCCTGAGATTGAGCTGAGGTTTCTGAATTATAAAATGAATGCTTTGTTGGAGGTTTGGTGTAGAAGTGAACGTATCAGGAAAGAAAAGGAAGTTGCTATGTCAGTTAGTATAACAGTATTTTGAAAACTCTGGATGTGTGGACCTAAAATGCATCTCTCATTGGCTCTAGTTGGTACTGAAGAACAGTTATGTTTTGAATTAGTGAGAAAGGGGATATCCATCTGGTGATTCTGATTGCATGTTAAACAGTTCTTGCAAGTCGTGTTTGCAGTCCACTCTGTGTTACTTTGGCCCTCAAATTACATGAAAATGCCGTTTAAGTCAGTAATGCTTCAGCTACAAAAACTGAAAGGTTGAAGCATACACCAACTTAGTTTAATTTGTTATGTTCAACTGTTATCACAAATAAATAAAGTGGCCACAAATCATTACAAAAGTGGAAACAATATTTGTATACAGAGGTGTGTCACAAGGACGTCCTGGCTCTTTAAAGGGCAGCCAGGTGAAAAATACCTATTTTCACTCACTTTCTTATTGTTTTTTAATTTTTTCCAGGTGGAAAACAGTAGAACAGTGTGAAAAGTGTTTCCAAATAACAAAATGTCATTTTAAGTCCAAAAGAAACAACATTTTTCATTTTGTTGGGGAAAAAACTCTCAGAAACCCCCAAAATTTGGGGGGTAAAAATGTCTAAAGGAGATTTTTATGGGGGAAAATGTGGGATTTCTGATCAGCTTTCATGTGAAGTGAGAGACCTTCAGGGAGCAAGTAGATGTTTTCAGGCCTCTCCTCTGATCAGATCTGAAGGAGGAAGGACTGCTGGTGACTCTGGTAAGGAAGAATAAGAACACCAGTGATTTCTGGTAAGGGCTGTGAAAGGAGTTGGGTGGAGCGAAGATGGGTAGACCTTCTAGAGAAGATTGAAGGAAGAGCTTTGTTTGTATTTGTATTTGTGAACTGACCAGTCCAATCTGGTGGATCACTGCACTGTAGAATGGTACTTCAGAGAATAAGAACTGGAGGATTTGGCTTGTGTGAATTCTTTGTTTGCACTGGACTTTCGTTGTCCCAGCGGGAAGGACTTCTGATTGGTTTGGCTGAAAGGGTGAACTATAACTAACTACCCATATAGGGAAACCTGCATGGAGGGGTGTATGTGTGTAAACTGACAGAGTGGTTGTATATGCCACGGAATGAAGTAAGCCCTACTGTTCAAAGAGGATTAAAAAGTATTCGTGGAAGAACTTGTGGTACTCAGGAATTGAAGGATTCTAGGAAAATAAGTGGCAGGTAAATTGGGTAGACATGGGCTGTATTGTGTCCTCATTTGCCAT
Source organism: Natator depressus (assembly GCF_965152275.1). Taxonomy (NCBI): domain Eukaryota; kingdom Metazoa; phylum Chordata; order Testudines; family Cheloniidae; genus Natator; species Natator depressus. The sequence continues at coordinate 226,034,137 of NC_134234.1, read as the reverse complement.
TGAGGAAACTGGAGCTTGAGCATGGGCAGCATGTGACTCCTGCCTTTGGGGAGGCTGGGCATGAGCTCCAGAAGCTCCCTAGAAGTGTGTGCGTGGGGGGGGCCACCGGCGCCTGGACTGTGGCCCTGCCCCCTGCCCGCCCCTGCTCACCCTTCTCCCCCTGAGGTCCCGTCCACGCTCCGCTCCCACTCTACCCCAGGCCTGGCCCAGCCTGCCCACTGCTTGTGCCTCTTCGCCCCCTCCTCCGAGACCCCCCCTGCCTGCCTGATGCTCTTGCCAATTTGCCCCCTCTCCTGAGGCCCCCCCCCCACCACTCGTGCCTCTTCATCCCCTCCCCCAGGCCACCCCCGCCTGCCACTCACACCTCTCCATCCTGAGCGGCGGGCAGGGGATCCTTGGGGAGAAGAGGTGGAGCGAGGGTGGAAGAGGAGCAGCATGGGTGGGGCCATGGGGGACAAGGATGAGCGGGAGGGGGGGCCTTGGGCCAGAGTGCGAGCAGGGGTACAGCCTGGACGCCCTTTCGGCGGTGGAATTCCCAAGGTGGTGGGCTGGCACGCCTCCAAGAAGAAGGTGTGCTGCATCCTGTTTGGGGAGTCTTAGTCTCCTCTGGCCTCTTACACCCGCTGCCCATGAGCTTGAACCTGCTGCAAGTTCTTAGGTGGTGTCTGTGTGGGGCGGTAGGGGGAGGGTGATGCATAGATGAGAGACACGTTTTCTGAAATGTGCACATACGTTGTGTAGGTGTTGAGGCAGCAACTGCATAGTATAGAGAATCTGCTTGGCATGGTGAGGTATTCCCCTCCTCCATTGGTGCCAGGATCCCCAAAGGGCCGTTTTGAAGATGGAGACTGGGTATGGCTGGGGCATTGGTGCTATACCCTCATCCACGATAAGGAAGTCAAGTACAGCAGCAGCCATTTTCTAGAAGAATCTATACTCCTCATTGACAAAGGGATATAGCTAGTTCTTCAGCTTCACCTGTACGGGATGGAGGGTCGCTCTACACCCTCTCTCCTACCAATGACTCTCTTACTACCTGATCCCCATGTGAGACTGATCTTATCCTGAAACTCAGAGCCACCTCCCGATCTCAGTCGCACCGGTTTTACATTACTGTAACTCTACGGCTATTGGTGGAGCTACTCCTGATTTACACCACTGTGACAGCTGTATCAAGCCCGCAGTGTTAGAAACATTGGATCTGTGTATACCTAGCAGCCAGGGAAGTGTATGAGATCTGCTTAAGACCTGCTGTATTACAAGGTAAATGATCGTTGCCTGGAAATGATCATTCTTACTTGTAATTCTTTTTTTTTTTTTTTTATTAAAGCCGAGCTTTAAGGTGCAGAATATCTTGAGGGAATTTGCTTTTACTAGCAAGGGATACAAGTGAACTATCAGAAAATCATGAACCTTGTAGAAAAATGTTAAAATTGGAGTACTGGCCCACTTGTTGTTTCAAAGCAAGAGACTGGTGCAGGGAATGATTAATCAGGGCAGGCCACACAGGACAAAAATGCCTTAACAAAAATTGGCAACAGCTCAACTTAGGCTGAGGATGGTGGTTGACATGGACTAGAGCAGGGATCAGCAACCTTTGGCACGTGGCCCATCAGGGAAATCCACTAGCGGGCTGGGACGGTTTGTTTACCTGCAGCATCTGGCGATCGCAGCTCCCACTGGCCGCGGTTCACATCCCTCAGTCTGCGCTGCTTCCCGCAGTGGATTTTCCTGACGGGCCGCGTGCCAAAGGTTGCCGATCCCTGGACTAGAATGATCACTTTATGTAAACAAGATGATAGTGCAGTCCAAGGAAGTGTAGGCTGACTTCTGATATCCCTGTTTATTTGTATTAGCTTCTCCCATGTTTGCCTAGTTTAGTGCCTTAAAGTGCAGCAGAAAATTCAAATTGAAACTGGGTCCTGAGCTGATAGTCACACTGCAAATCCACTTGAGAAGGGACCCTGCAAGTGCCTCCTTAATTTGTAGCAAATAAAGAGCAAGGGAGGGTAAGCGATCCCCACCAGAAAATAACATAACCAGTTCCGCTTCTTTTTTAAAAAGAGATGCTGTGGGCAGTGATGAGCTGCCAAAATCTTAACAACGGGTTCCCTCCTCACCCCACGAGGGGGTCGTTGCCCACCCCTGCCACCCGGGACTCCTGCCCCATCCAATCCCCCCACGTTCCTTGACGCCCCCCCCAGGACCCCTGCCCCATCCACCCCCCTCCCCTGTCCCCAGAACTGGGCAGGAGGGTCTCGTGGGCCACTGTAGTGGGTGCCCACCCCACCCCTAAGAGCTGGAGGCACCTGCCGGGGGGCGAGGTGGGGAGTCCTGGCAGTGCTTACCTGGGGCAGCTCCCAGGAAGCATCCGGCAGGTCCCTCTGGCTCCTAGGGGTGGGGGAGCATAGCTGGGGGGGAGCAGGGGGAGCGGCCGCTCCCCCCACTGATCACATCAAAATTAGTGCCTTAGGCGCCGACTCCCTGGGTGCTCTGGGGCTGGAGCACCCACGGGGAAAATTTGGTGGGTGCAGAGCACCCACTGGCAGCTCCCTGCCCCGCGCCCAGCCCCAGCTCACCTCCGCTCCGCCTCCTCCCCTGAACGCACTGCCCAGCTCTGCTTCTCTGCGCCCCGCCCCTTCCCATGAATCAGCTGTTCGGCGGGAAGCCGGGGAGGGCTGAGAAGCAGGCTGCAGCTTCCCACTCAGGCCAAGGGTGGTGGAGGTGAGCTGGGGCGGGGAGCGGTTCCCCTGCACACCCCCCCCGGGTTATCTGCTGCAGCGCGGGCGGCCCCCCTCGTGCCCCACCCAAGCTCACCTCTGCTCTGCCTCCCTGGGCCTGAGCGGGAAGCTGCCGCTTGCTTCTCAGCCCACCCCGGCTTCCCATGCGAACAGCTGAATCGCGGGAAGCCTGGGGGAGGCGGAGAAGCAGAGCGGGGCGGCGCGTTCAGGGGAGGAGGCAGAGGCGGAGCAGAGCTGAGCTGGGGCTGGGGGTGGGGTGGGGAGCTGCCGGTGGGTGCTCTGCACCCACCAAATTTTCCCCTTGGGTGCTCCAGGGCTGGAGCACTCTTGGAGTTGGCGCTTAAGGCGCCACTTTTGGCCGATTAAATTTAGAAGCCCTTTTAGAACTGGTTGTCCCTCGCGGAACAACCGGTTCTAAAAGGGCTTCTAAATTTAACAACCGGTTCTAGCGAACCGGTGTGAACCGGCTCCAGCTCACCACTGGCTGTGGGCATACTTAACTTCCTGAGGGGCTGCTGGACCGGTGCAGCCCATCCCTACTGGGCCTTCACTCCTCTCCCACCTGGAAAGTGGGGCGGTATCTACCACCTGTAAGGCATCCTATTCCCTCTTTCTGGACCCAGCAGACAGCTTTCTGCAAGTCCAAGGGTGTTGCACATTATCCTCCCTGTACCCAATGCAGAGTTCCCCATGGAAACTTAATACAGCCTAGGGTGGGACACATAACACCCCCATCAGTCAAGGCAGGCTTAAGGAACTTCTGTGGTCACAATTAACCCGAACCCACCACACCAGTTTGTCCGGCCTGAGAGTGGGCCCTTAAAAGGGAGGCACTCAGCCCAGGAGCTGTGGCATTCTGAAACAAGCAGAACTAGAGCCCACTTGATAAACTGCTTGAGAGTACTGCCAGCCTGAGCCCTCTGAGGAAGGAAGAGGGACCAGTTTTGTTTCTTTTGTTGAAAGACCCAAGACTAACTCTTGGCCTTCAACCAAGCAGAAGGGTGGGAAGTAAAACTTCCTGCAGAGCCTGAAAGACTGCCTCCCCTGCTTTGTGTGAGGAAGGGGACCTGGCTCCTCCTGGGTCTTGGGGCTATTTTCCTTTTGGTTTGAACTCTATTACCTGTGTGTGTGTGCATGCACACCCTCTGCCCCTGAAAGGCGTGGAGTTGCTAAGAAGTACAGCCACAGTGTTATACCTCATAGCCAAGACCAGACCACAGGACAGAGGTCACCCAGGAATGATGTATGTGGTAAGCAAGTCACCTACCTTCACTCCAAGATATAACCTTCAACACAGTCATAGTATATGTTATCCTTCTGCCCACATGATGGAAATTGTCAGCTGCAAAGGCCTGTGGTATTTTGCTTTAATGAGCTGCTTGTTGGCATATACATTTTCCTCTTCTGTTTCAAGTGTGATTGTTTACCTCCTTTTTTGATTTTTGTTCTCGGTACCCAGTCTCTGAGCAGGGAATATTTGAACACAGAGGATTCCCTAGCGTGGCTAATCAGTGCCCAGCTCTATATTTTCATCCATACTTGTTCAGTAGTTCTCAAATACAAATATTATAAATGACAAAACATGTCCTGTGAGGATCCCAAAGTACTTTACAAACATGAATTAAGTGAGCTTCACAATTCCCCTGTGAGGAAGTAAGTAGTATTATATCCATCGCTCATATGAGTAACCTGAGGCACATAGGGAAGTGACTTAAATGCTACATATTTGTTTACCTCTGCTTCTTCCTTCTCAGTGTACTTTCACTCATCTAGCACACTACTTAATTTCACTTAACACTTACACCCATCCTTCATTTTTTGACCAACTTACACAAATCAGGTAGTTTCTTGCACTTCTTGTCACTTCTGACATCAGCCTGTTTAAAAGGCAGACCCGATGGTGGAAGAAAGACCCTTTTTTGCACCCTGCTATTACAAATTTTTTTGTAGCACCTCATTCTAAATGTCTCAAGCAGCTGGACTTCTGCAGCGTCCCTTGGGAAGGGTATTCTGCTATCAAATACATTTTAAACCTGATATTTAGGGAAATTTTCTTTTGCTCAATTTCATCCTATTACCCCAAGTTATAGTCCCCTTGGACAAATACCATAAGCAATTTCTCTCCCTCCTTGGTGCTTAGATACTTCTTGTGCACAGCTACCACATTCCCCTCTGGTCATCCTTTTACCAAGATTAACATATTTAGCTCTTTTAAACTTTCCTCATAAATCAGTCCCTCCAGGCCCTTCATCATTTTTTGTTGCTCTTCTCTGAATTCCCTCCAACTTGACTTATTAAACTTGGATCATTTGGTTGCCTCATTTTCATTCCAACTTAGTTCAGTGAGATTTCGAAGCAACAAGAAGATATCAAATTTGTACCTTGAGAATATCCTGATAATGAAGGATAGATGGAAATTCTAAATTACAGCCAACAAGAATAGCTAGAATTAGCAGATCGGGAAAGTCATCGGTAGCTTATTGCCATGTAGGTCTGATGGAGCTGTAAGTTACTTTATTGATATTCAT